>NC_080784.1:127551830-127877941 GCF_028018385.1 Neofelis nebulosa
ACCACCCCTGCTGGCTCCGGAGGGTGTTTTCACTTTCTGGGCCCAGCGGGTCTGCAGAGTTCAATAACCGCCCAGCTCCAGGGACAACAAAGGCCGCGGAATTTGGGAGGGGGCGAGGAGGTCTGCTCCTTTGATGCCTGCTTTCAGTTCAGTGCGAACGTTCGCGGCCTGATGAAAAGCTGGACGAGGCGCGGCCGCCAGTGAAAGAGAGCTGTTGGCGCGCCCCTCCCCCAGGGCCGCCAGCCCCACGCTGGGAAAAGAGTTTTGCATAGTGTAAGCCCAACTTAAGGACTTCCCTTGTCGTGCCAACGTAGAGGAAAGGTGATTTCTTTTGCAACTTGGTGGCGGTCAGCTCAGAGAGGCCATCCCTTCTGTGGCCTCGGAGGCCTTTGCCCGCGCGTGACGCACAAGCTCACATAACCAAGGGAGGGTCAGAAATGACTGGAGTCAGATGACTTTGGGTATTATGGGGCACTCTGCTGCTTTTACTTCTGGGTCACTGAGTCCCACCGTCGTGGTTAGCATTTGAATGCGGGTGCATGCGGCCCACAGAGGGGGACAGACGCGTGGGGCTGGGTACTGATGTTGAGGAGCAAGGCTCGGCTCTGAACAATTGATCTGGAGAGCCCTGAGCCCCCTATCCTCATCAAAAGCTCCAAGTAGGGGTACACTGTGACTGACAAACCGTAACCAAACAGAGAAAAGGCGCCATTTGTGGTGCCTTTCTCCCGCACAGCGCTCCTTCCTAGGGTCACACAGCTAGCTGGCAGGTGGGCTGGGGTTGCAGTTCCAAAGTGCTATCTTCCAAGAATGAGCTGACTTGCCAGGAATGTGCTGCCCCCGCCCCCCAGCCACCCACCACTCAAGGCAGTCACCAGCAGTCATTTATAAAGCCATAGCCCTTGGCCTCTCTAGTCAGGAAGGACCTGTTGCCCCCCAGGGAGACCAGACTGTGCTTGACATAGACCATGGTGATGTCAAGAGCCAGACAGTTGTTCTTCACTGGGTGCTTTGGCCAGAGATTCCTGAAGGAGAGACAAAGCCTTTAGTCTCACAGAGATGGGGTTTAATAATGAAAATGTCTGAAAGAGTAAAAGTATGGGCATGAATGCATGCCCAAATGTAAGTAATTAAAGGTTTTACTTTTTTTTTTTTTTTTTTTTTTTTTTTTTTTAGAGGGATATGGGCAGAGTAAGAACAGGGAAGCTATCCATCAACACCAGAGGAAAAAGTAGTGTAGAGAAGAGAGAGAAATTTAAAGGCTCTTCAGACCTTCCATTTAGTTGTAGCTATATGCAAAGACCTCTGGTAGGAAATTCCCAAATGGACAGTCCCATGGGGATATGGGCCATTACTTAACCCCTCTTGCCTCAGTTTCCTCCTGTGTAAATTGATATAATAATAGCATGAAATTTTGGGTCTGTTGTGAGAATGGAACGAGTGAATGGTAGTAAGTGCACTGAACAGAACTTGGCTTACAGCACATGTTCAGTTGATGTTCACCATTACTGCTCCCACCGATGCTATTAGGATCACTGAATTCTTGAGTAAACTCTGCCTCTGCAAGCTGTGGCATCTGTCATCAAATTAAACTTTAGATTCCCTTTTTATCAAAATAATAAAATAAAACCTCTGCCAGCCACTGTAAAAAGAAATGAATGGAAAATAAATCTCAATAAGTAAATAAATAAATATTAGTCCTCAGGGTAAAGGAGATAGCTTTTATTCCCAGGCTGGTTTTTCATACCTTGCTTTAGTTCATAGCTTTCAACCCTGAAAAAGGTAGAACTTGAGGAGGCAGTATTAGTCAATTGTTTTACTAACAGATTTCCAGATAATAATAACAGTTATAATTTCCTACATTTGCTAGAATAATCTTTGTGTACATCAGTCTGCTGTACTCATCTCATGCACTTACTCTTCAGTTTTCTAGAACCCGTTTAAACAATCATTAGGAAAATCTAGTTGCTGTTGTTTTGTTTTGTTTTGTTTTGTTTTAAGAAAGAGAGGGCACAAATGGGGGAGGGGGCAGAGGGAGAGAGAGTATGTCAAGCAGGCTCCATGCTCAGTGTGGAGCCCGACACGGGGCTCAATCCCACGCCCCTGGGATTGTGACCTGGGCTGAAATCAAGAGCCGGATGCTCAACTGACTGAGCCAGCCAGGCACCCCAAGAAAACATTTTTTTTTTTAAGTGGCTTTAGGAAGAAGAGTCAGAGTATGGGAGTGGAACGTTATTTCCACCGCCCAGTACTGAAAATGTGTGCCGTCACCCACAGCAGCTGTTTGGCTAATGTTGAAAAATCGTATGTCTAACTAAGGGAATCATAACATCAGAGACAGATGGTACCAATATCATAAACGATTATTGTAATAAGCATTCCATAAGAGTAAACTCTACTCTTACCTGGAAATAAAGGAAGAACTAATAACTGAAGTTACTAGAAGAAATGGAAATGGAAGTATAGATGTATATTTTTCTTTTACCTCCAAGGCTGGTGTCAGCCATCTGGTAAGAGACGCAAAAAAGTTGTGCCCTATTGGGCTAATTTCATCCATGCAGAAATAAATAGGCACAGCAGACAGGGCTGGTGACTCAGACTTGGAAGGCCCACATGAAGTGGTAACGGTTTTTACTCATCAGGAAAAGGTTGACAACAAGAATACATGAACAAACCCTCCCGAGAGGCATGCCTGCCTTTACCTGGCCTTTACTTCAGGATTTAACGGTGAGAAGAGCCGTATTATTAGCCACATTTACCTGGAAGGATGCATAACACACTACTCTGTGGGTTGGGCCTCTGTCGGGATCTCTGTGGGATGGGCCTTTATCCCCTTTCTGTACGAGGAAAGATGTTTTCTTTCATTTCACCAAATTTGAATTGAGGAGCATCTGTGTGCAGGGCACTGTGCTGAGTACCAGGGGGATTCTGAGGATGACAAAAATACCCTCATCTCCAAGAAATTTAAGGAATCAAAAGAAATAACACATAAATATGGCCAACCTGCCCAGAGCAGATGTGTGGACCGGGAAAGGTGCTGCAAGAGGTCCCAGGTTGGTGACTTTCGGTGGGTTTGTTCAGGGGAGGTACCCCAACATGTGTTTGGGTCCAGACTTTGAGGGATTTACCCAGCAAAGAGTAAGGGAAAGGGCAGAACTATCAGAGGTCCATCCTTTAAAAAGGCACTAGGAAGAGTGAGTGGTCCAGTCTGAGGAGAGTTTGAGTTCTGTCCAGGCAACATGAGACCGGGTCGGACTGTGAAGTGGTGGGAGAACGGGAGGATGGGGCCCCTAATGCATGTCAGGCCTGGACCCATACTATGCAGGCATCGCCCCTCAGGCCTCATACCACCCAAGGGGGCAGGTGGCACAGGTATCCCTCACTGTGGGACTCCATGTGGTAGGAGGAGCATTTAAGGCTTTTTAATAAGAAAGAAAAGGGAGAAACATCAGCGTGGAACTTTGGGAAGATTAGTCTGGCATAGACCACAGGTAATCAGTAAGGAGATGTGGCCAACAGCAAGCATACTCTCTGGGGAAGCAAGTCTGAGCTACACAAAGCATACTCCTTGTTGCTTCAGGCGCAAATTTAATCTTCACTGCCAGCAAGGGATAGTCATACCTGGGGATATGCGGCATTTCCTTCTAGGCTCTGTTGTTACTGTCCAGATAGGAAGCAAGCAGGATCTGAGCACGGGTGATGGCACTAAGCTGTGGAAATACCACGTGATTTCTCTTCCCCTCCACCTCCCAACCCATACATACATCATTTTTGCCTAATACGAGTGTTGAAGTCCTTTGGTTCAGAAATCCCCAACACAAATGCATTGATAAACACCATCACCTGCCCCTGGGTCATTCTTCTGCTCTCCTTTAAGTCCTGTGCCCTTGAGGTCAGGATTCCTCTGTCTTCAGGGTCCCTTGGAAGGAACTCTGTCAGATGTGGGGAAAGATCTACAAGTCGTGTCTTCACTGGGGGACCCCAAATCCCACATGTTGCTAATGTGTTTCATTCATACCAGTCTTTTAACTGGCATGTGCTGGAATGAGCACAGAGGAGCAAATGGAATCCTCAGTCTCCGTTTGTCAGTTTTGGGGTTTTGAGGCCAAATACTGTGATGGCGGCCAACCCCATCGTGTGTATTATGGCAAAAAAAAAAAAAAAAAAAAAAAAAAAAAAAAAAAAAGTTTTGCTCTAATGTGCCCTCCCGGCCCCTGGATGGACCCTGTGCAGTGGGATTGCACAAGCCGAGCCGTGAGCCTTGGCAGTTGGCCCCAGAATACAGAACGTACTGTCACTGAACACTGGGACACAGACAGCAGTGATCCCCACCGGGCAGGAGCAGTTTGGGGGGCTCTGGACAGTGGTGGCACTGACCCCCTGAGCCAAGCACTCTGCAAGACACCAGAGACTTCATGATGACTGAAACTGTGTCTAGTTTATCCTCCAGCAACTAATTATGTACACCAAGGAGTTACCTGCTCTGAGAGAGAGAGGGAGAGAGAGATGACATTTAAAGTAGATTAAGTGGATTTTCTTTTATTGCTTTAATAGTTCCCAGGCAACATTTGCTTTTGCTTTCCTAACCAGCAGAAGTGATCAGAAAATGATTAGAGTTTCTCCTGCAGATGAAATTCAGATTTTGCATTTGTGCTGTTTTATGAGCTGAAACTATTTTAAGAGCCAATTTATGATTTTCTCCCCTAAAATTAGATTGAACAAAAATAAGGGTGTACAGCAATTGGAGGATGCCATTAGCAGCTTGCCCTAAGGCAATCTACTGTGTTCACCATTTTCTGTAAAAAATTAGTCTTAATTTGATATCATTTGGAGGAGAGCTGTGTTCCATTTCATTCAACAAAAGCAGAACTGACTCTTCTTCTGCAGAGGTTAGAGAGAGAATTTACTTGGGCATTTGCCCAGGGCATTCCCCTCAGGTCAAGACAGTTTCTAGAAGCTCTGAACTCCCAGCCTTCTAATCTCAGATCTGTTCATTCACAAAGAACTGCCCTTTCGAACATTTCTCCCCTCTTGAAATCTAAAACTTTAGGAGGATTGATAGTCCTCTCCCTTCTTTCATCCTGAACGGGATGCGAGAAAAGCTGCTATCGAATCCCACCAGAACTTCCACCAAGCCCAGCCCAGAGCGAAAACCTATACATTCAAGGCTATGCAAAGTCAGCACAGAAGGTACCTCTTCTTCTCGGCCAGGTCAGGTCCCGGCTTTCGGACAGGAAGAGGCCATTCTCTTCTTATTGCGCAAAGCAAGGCATTATGTCGATTGGTTCAATAGAGATTGCTTTTGTCTTTGGAAATAATGCTGTGTTGTTCCTGTGCCCAAACTACAGGAGCCTACTGGCATCGATCTGCCTCTGCTGGACCCAGCGAGCACCATCACCACCGTGACGGGACCCAGCGCTTTCAGCATCCCTCCACCTATCAGACAGAAGCTCTGTAGCAGCCTGGACGCCCCGCAGACGAGAGGTCATGACTGGCGGATGCTGGCCCATAAGCTGAACCTGGACAGGTGGGTATGGCTGGGCTCCTGTTTCTGTTAGACACAGAGCACCGGGGCTGATGCCCGTGAGACTTAGGGCAACCTTTGTTGTTTTCTACCCATACACCTGTTTACTTTTATTTTTACCTATTTACTTTTTGTCATTCTGCAAACCCGTATTAAGTGGCTTCTTTGCATCTTGCATCTTGGTCTCACAGACACCTTGTTGAGAGATATCCTGGGCTTATCTGACAAGACAAGGATCAGGTTTTGTGATCCACTTTGCAAAGCTGATGGGCTAAATGGCCCTAAATAATATATCCATTCACTTAAAGTAATTGTTGTTCCTCAACTCAGGTTGAACAAGAGCTGATGCTTGATGGTTAATTAACATGCTAATCACCGCATTGATACTGAGTTATAAAGAGACCTCAGGAGCCCTTCTTCGTGGAATGTTGCCATCACCACCAAGCACAAGACATGGCATGATCTGTCAAAGATGATCAGAGCCTGGGTTGGAAAGAAAACATAAGTGTTTTGATTTCCTGTTTAGGATATGACCCGTAGACATCTCGCCTCTTAAATTATCTTACTCAGAGTTGAGGTTAACAAAGTTAAACATCACATCTCCTGTCTGGGGCTGATCTAATTAAGCATGTGCTAGTTATTTAGGATGGCTCCCTGTAAACCACAGCTTCTCCAGTGGGACCCGGATACTTAAAAGACAAATGGAGAGACGGAAGGGTTTAGTACAGAGAAAATAGGTCTGTAAATCTCACCCTTCAGCACACTCTCCCATTCCCAATTACAGGTACTTGAATTACTTTGCTACCAAATCGAGCCCGACTGGCGTAATCCTGGATCTCTGGGAAGCACAGAACTTCCCAGATGGAAATTTGAGCATGCTGGCGGCTGTCCTGGAAGAAATGGGAAGGCATGAGACAGTGGTGTCTTTAGCAGCGGAAGGGCAGTACTGACTCGTGCTGGGACTGGAAATGAAGGACGGCAATGCACAGGGAGTCTGTGGCCGTCCAGGCCATCGCAGTTGAGAAGGAAATCCAGAATGGACCCAGACCGATGAGTTTCAAAGGCAAGACTGCAAGCGGGAGAGAGAAGGAAAACATAACACAACTGCTGATACACGTGCCCACTTTACTCGGACATCATCACAGGAGTTAAGAACAATTGTGTAAATTTGTACCTTGAATTTAGAAATTGACCTAATTTTCCTCTTAGTTGGGCTGTATGCTGTGTGGTACAGGATCTTACAGTTTCCTAGGAAACGCTTTTTATTGCTATCCAGGTATATGGATAAACTTTCTTAACAAACCCAATTTCTACAAACGTTGTTTACATCAAATTGGACAGGGATGCGGACACTGTCCATGGCTCGTTCTATTTTTGTTTAAATCATTTGAAGTTGAAGCTGTGGACGGTTTGTTGTGTCTATTTCAGATTAGTAATTTACAGAGAAATCGCAGACTTTTGCTACAAACTGTGTGCATCAAGTGTCTCAGATAATCCTTCCATTGGTGTTCTGTTTCTAGAACTTGTAGAACCAGTGTTACTGTTTGTATCAGGGAGGTGGAGAATCTAAGTGTAAAGGAGAAATAACTAAGACTCTTTATTCCTTGAGGGCACCCATCTGGTGCCCTCTGGGAACAAAGCTGTAGCAATGCAGGGAAGACAGTGATTCATGTTCAGCCACACAAACAAGCATTTCTTCACCACGTGTGTGTTTGTAATACGCAATTTGAGGTGTTTTTTTAAAGGTATCATTATTATTATCATTATTATTATTAATGAGTATTTACAGGTATTCTAGTAAAAGGATTTTCTTTTAGCTTCTGTTTTTGTTAGCAGTACTGTTAGTATTTAGATATTGACTAGACCTGCTTCACTCTTCTCACATAAGGTGGGCGTGGTCACCAGTTTAATTAAAAGGCTTTGCTTCCTTGACCTTTTATCTTTCTTGCATCCTTCTGCACCAGAAAGATAGTGCTCACTGGCTTTGTCAGTCTCTTTCAGCTCGCTCAGGCAAGGTCTTTCTCCTCCGAGTCTTGTTGGAAGAAGCGTTCTCTATTAAAGTTCACTGAATATTGTAGTTATGTGATTGCACAATGACTCCCCCAGGGTACTCTGTCTACTTTAGAGGCAGTGTGCATAGAGGAACAGCCTCCGAACTGGCAATCGGAAAACCAGTTCACATTCTGGCTTTGTCATTGTCTAGCTGTGCTACCTTGGGAAAGTCATTGAACCTCCCTGGACCTCAGTTTCCCCACGTGTCCAATGAAAGGGTGGAAGTATTAGATATTCTCAAGGTTCTAAAATGCTAGACTTCTCCTGTGATGTCTCCAGTCTCATTCATCAGTCTGAGGCCCACACTGGACGCTGACCTGGATCAATAAAGAGCTAGCTAGTCTCTTGCCCAGGCTACAGTATGCCTTCCAAATAGTTCCAGCTTTGAAGAGGATGATCCTTACCTGTAACCTATTTGTCATGCTTCCCAGCCTCGTCTTTGTGCTGCTCACCAAGAGATGGCATCCCTTTATTATCATTTTCTTTCCTCTTTGGGGACCACTTGCCTTCCTGACTCGTTGCAAGTTATGTTCTATTATTGTCTTAATCAAACGTTTTTAAAATTAAAAAAAAATTAACCAAAAAGTAGTCAAACGACTACTTTGTGTAAACTATGGTATTTCCTGAGAATTATCACAGGCCCTTGGTTTTAACCCAGGGACTCCATTCATTCAACAGGTGGGAAATAAAGGGTCAATAGCCCAGAAGCCAAGCCACGACTGAACAACAAGCACCCATGTGTATGAATCAGAACCTTCAAAACATGGCCATGGTTCACTTTTGGGCTAGAGGTATAGAGGTTACTGACTGGCATTGAACGAGAAATAATTTTAGATATTTTCCTCCTTCTTTACCCATATATTTCCTCTTCTATTTTGGTGACTTCTTAGTACGCCCAAGATTCCTCAAGGCATCCTCATCATTGAGGAACTACTGATACCTTGTTATGGAGCCTCTTCTCTCACCGTTTTTGTTTCTTATCTTCTGTTTGGGGCCTATTTTCCATAACCTGTCTCTCTCAGGCCACCCCTGCACCATAGATAAAAACATGTTACACTTATCGTGAAAGGAAGGGATTGCAGTAATAAATAAGTTCAGTGGATAATGTTTGTACCAATGCGTATTTGACCAAAAGATAGTAACACTGTATGCTACGTAAAAAGATTTTTAAATAGATATTTTTTTACAAAGAGGAGGACAAAAGATTGCTATTGTCCATTACTTCAGTTTGAAATAACTTCTCAAGATTGCTCATCAATACTGGTTTGGGCAGCTGTCATCTGTGGAAATCAAGAATTAGAAATCTGAAGGATGTTCAAAGGAACTTCCATGCTTAGTGGAAAGGAAAGAGTGGTTGATTCCTTGTAAGTGAGGTACTCATCTGTCATAGAACCTGTTATGTTCCCCATCAAGTGAATGGCAACTCTCTTACGTACAACACACCATTCATGTCCAATAATTTTCCCTACGAATTCTGATTTCCTTTTCCTTTGGAGTAAAATAATAGCAGTTAGGTTGCTCTCAAACTTAGAAGGTCCAGATTCAACAGTTCATTTCATAGAGAGCCACTCCATCATTCTATGTGACATGTCCTGCCTTTGATTCCTAGGGTTTCTATATAGCTTGTGAGGAAGGACGTGCTTATTACTTCTTTGGGATGGGGAAAAGAAACCTATCATTTGTGCATAGTGCCATCTAGTGGTGCACAACGCAATCTATCCTAGTGTCACATAAAAATTCACGTAAAGTTGTTTGACAAAGGGAATTAATAGCTAAACAGTCAGGATCTTTAGGACCCACGTGAGTAAATTTTCACTTCAAATCTATAGTTTTCTTATTGTCACACTTCTTTACTTAAATCACCCATAAAAATTCCATGTCACTATAAGGCTAGTACACGAACTCTTTCACACACAGTATGTATCAAGTTGGTTTGGGGTAATAGGAATGATAGAAATAAATCTGTGTATAAAACAGTTTTTGAAGAGTTGTCATGTTTAACATTTACATTTTTTATTGAGATTTGGATGTTTTAAATCTCCTACATTTAGTTTTCTAATATTTATTTTTGGAAATGTAAGAAGAATCCACTTACAAATAAGTTTTATATATGCAAACGACAGAACTGTGTCTAAGGAAGGGAGATTTGTGTTTGGTAACCAGGACTGGAAGGAAGATTCCTTTCTGCTGAATGTGGGTGTCTAAGGCAGAGGTCTCATCCCATTTTCATTTTATTCTCACCACATTCATTCAGATTTCCTTAGTCTGATCTGGAAGGAATAAAAACTGGATTCAGTACTGGTAACTGGACACAGGGTGATGACAAACATGTAACAGAGAACAGCCTTTTCACAAACTGTGTGGACACCAATGTGGACACTCACCTCCGCTACAAGGAAAAAATCCCCATCCTCAGATGAGTTCTTCAAAGGCAGGGCAATATTTTGGGTGAGGTGTCCAATACTCAACTGTAAAACCATTGCCCATTTTCATATGTACTATTATTTTAGAGATATTACTCTCTTAACCTTTAAACAGTAGAGCCATTCTTTAGGAAGAAGTCATGGAGACTGAGTTTAGGACACTCTGGAAATTAGATACTCTGTAATTTTTTTTTAAGATATTTATTTCTCATGTAAGTTAGATACCTTCAAAGTAAGCATTCAGATGGTGGAATCAAGACTTTTTACTTCTGGAGAGAAGCAAACGAGGCTCTCGTCCTTTGTATCCCCGTGTGTATGACTGTCAGGAACACGGCGGATATGCTTTCGGTCCACTTCTGTCATCCACGTATGAGGAAGGGAGCCAGTAAGGTGATCACTAACTTCCTAGAATTCACAAGCCTTTGCCAGTATATGGTCTGCCCCCATGGGGTCAAGCAAATAAAAACTATATAAGGACCTGCAAGAGAGTGTAAAGAATGTAGAAGAAGTTTACATGTTGAATTTTCAGTCTTGAAGTTGAATGTGAGTTTTCTTTAGCTTTTGCTGAGCAGTTGCTCTGGACAAGTTATCTTTTTCACATAGAGACCTCAGTACAAGTCCAAGGGCCAATGAGGGAATAATGACCATGGAAACAGCTGAAATGAAACTGGGTTTTATCCATCTTCTTTGAGAATAGAGGAGCTTTTGTGAATCAGAATGTTGTTGCTTAAAGCCAATTATTTGTAAAGATGATAGTGGTCAATGAGCATTAGATTTTATAGATCCAATAAGGAAAATATTTTTATTATTATCTCAAGGTAATAAGACATTTTTTTTACCTTCCGAGTGCCTCATAGGACCAACTATTACACTTTGGGTTTTTTGTTTTTGTGTGGTTTTTTTTAACCTTGTTGAACTAATGTTGAATGAAATCCTTAGAACTTTGACTCTGTGCAATGAAGTGCTGTTTCTCTACCCTAAGAAATATATTTGTATAATCTCTGGCTGTAATGATCACTTTCAAAGATTTCCCTTGCATTCTCTAATGATTTTTTTTCAATGGAATAAGTCATAAGGGGAATAAATATATTGCAACCAATGTTAATTTAAACCTGTGTCCATACAGGTCAAGTTAGCCAAATGGAGTCATAAGTATTTCCAGAATTCATGCCTAAAACCTGCTATTTTCGAAAGGCAGGGGTGGGGGGAGGGGGGAATGGCAACGTATGTCACTGGGTAGGTTTTCCCTGTGAACTAAGACTAACAACTTTCTGATCCTTCAGGCTTACTGGCCTTGTGCTTGCCCCCATTTTCAGAAACCCTACTTAAAAAAAAAATCTGTCTTCAGAAGAGTTCAGGGCTCCCAGCTTTTCCGGTAGGCTTGTCCCCTCCTCCTATTGATTTGTGGTGGGATTACTAATGAGCTCATTCAACCAAATGTAACATATGCTCCTCAACTGATTTTAGAATGGCTGAGGGAGGCATCACCAAGACAAACCACTAGGAACTCCACAAATGTGCTGGTACACAAACCCCAGCAGCTGTCAGAACGCATTGTTGGTAAGAGGCTGTTTCCCAGCCAGCCATACACTTAGACTCTCGGGGATTGAAGAGATCTTCCAGAATCCAAAGTTGGGAATCTCTGCAGAATGTCGCAAGAGTTGTGGCCGGTACACCAGTTGTTCAGAAGACAACGAGGAAGCTGCCCTGAGACACAGTCAGCTGCCCACCAGCCAAAGTATTTGGCACTGTATACCAGCCTCTTAACATGCCATTTGAGATTTGTGCCTCGGCAATATTGTAAATTGCCGAAGGCCATCACACTTCAGGGCCCATTATAAATATTCTCAAATTCTATGTGTCATCCTTCAATTCCAAAGATCTGTTGGAATTGGGGCTATCAGAGCTGCTGTTGAGCCTGATGGCGCTGACCCAGGGTGCAGTAACCCTCATTTCTGGAGTTCAGAATGTGAATCATAGGCCGGTATCTCTGAGCAGTAGCCTAGGAGTTGATGAGCCATTGACCTCTGCACCTCGGCACGATGGTGAGGCAATATCCAAGAATCGTGACGTGAGCTATCTTCTCCAGGCTAAAACAAACCTGTTTTAGAACAGCTTAAAAGAGCAAGAAATCTACAGCCAGTGGAAAATGCCTTTGCCTTTTTATACTCTTAAAGTCTCATATGACGCCTGTAATCCTAGGGGCTTAAGTTCAAGTGCGTACCCCTCCAGGCCTTGGGAAAGAAAGAGGACAGCAATCAGAACAAGCTGAGTGGTTTGCGTTCTCCCCCTCACTCTTCCCTCAATCTGCTATTGGTACCGAATCCCTCGCCCTCCAGACAGAATGCATTCAGCCAATTGCAGGGAATATCATCAGTGTGTGTGTGTTGGGTGTCAGTGTTGTACATGTTCACCGAGTTTAACGTTGAGCTGTAGCAAGTTGGTGACCTTCCGCTTCGCTCTTTCTAAAGAAGACAGGCAGTGTTTGTCAGAGAGAAATCCCCAGCAGTCTGTGTTGAAGAGCCTGTGTCATCCACCTGCTGTTCCCTTTGGAACAGTTCAACTGCATAAGTGTCGGATTGAGATTTTGTGCTTTGTCATTTTTCTTTTGGAAACACGACAACACAACTTTGGCTTTTCAGATACGGAACACTTCTTTTGTTGTTGTGGAGTTCCCTCTTGCTGTATCTTCTATGCAATTCCTTTTCTAGAAAACCCCTGGTGGAGGAGTGCTCTCTGGGCATCCCGTCCACCATGCCGCTGTGTGGTGAAGGTGAGGGATGCCGGCTCTGGGTGTGCCTCTTCTCTCTCCCTGCTGCCTCTCCCCGTTTTTCCTGCAGTCCCTTGGTTTGTAAATTGCCTGCATTTATTCTGTCAGCCAACATGTACAAAATGTAAGAAAGAATTTTTAAACAGGTAATAAATTATATTTATAAGCAACAGAGTGCTACCTCCTTTGTTTCTTCATAACAAAACACTCCTGTGTGAAGGGTCACCCTGCGTTTCTTTCGGACACAAAAGCCCTTGGAGTCCGCAAGGATGGTAATCACAGCCTCCCTTGGGGACAGGATGAAGGTTCTGGAATCAGTGTTTCTCAAGCCTCTCTGCACATTATAATCACCTGAGTAGCTTTAAAAACCACTAGTGCCTGGAGGTGCCTGGGTGGCTCAGTTGATTAAGTGCCATACTCTTGATTTCAGCTCAGGTCATGATACCACAGTCATGAGACCGAGCCCCGTGTTGGGCTCCGCGCTGAGTGTGGAGCCCGCTTAAGATTTATATTCCCTCTCTCTCGCTCTCTCCCTCTCTCTTCTCCTCCCCGTCTCAAGCTCACTCTCAAAATACACAAACACACCACTAGTACCTGGCTCCCGACCCTAGAGGTTCTGATTTTATAGGTCTAGGGGGTAGCCTGGTTGTCCAGAGCTTTTTAATGGCCCCCAGGTGATAGTGGTGAGCAGTAAATGGGGAGAACCAGTCTTAGAGCAGCATCAGAAGGTCCTGGGGACCTTGTGGATAAAAAGAATATGGGGCTCTACCCCGAGAGACCTGATTTTAAATGAAATCAGTTGTTTGCAAACAACTACGCTAATCGGTAGGGCATGAAAGATGAGCCCGGTAACACAGGATGCCCAGAGCTATGGCAAATGCCACCGGTACAGGACACCCCGTCACCCCTTTAGAGGGAGCCAGCAGAAGGCTCCAAGCGTGCGGTGGATGATGGCCATGAAACGAGTGGAATCAAAGGCGGCTCCTCCCTTAGTGAGAGAACTACTTGGAGCCGTGTCCTTGGATGGACCGCAATCTGCCCACCCTTGCTCAGGTGGGATCACAGGAGTGGATGACAATTGTACCAGTGCTGAGAAAACGCCCCCTCCTGAGGCCTGGGAGACAGTGACTTCAGACAGATTTAAAGCTGGGGTCACAAACTCAAATGTTTGTCGGGACTAAGGAAGTAGTGATTGTGTATAAAACTGGAACCTCGGGAAAAGAAAAGGCAGAAGTGGGTTCTATGGCTGGACTAGAGATTTCAACTCCATCCAAAAAGATGAAAATACAGGGGCACCCGGGTGGCTCAGTCGGTTGAGCGTCTGACTTCAGCTCAGGTTCATGAGTTCGAGCCCTGAATCGGGCTCGCTGCTGTCAGCACAGAGCCCGCTTCGGATCCTCTCTTCCCCCCTCTCTGTGCCCCTCCCCCGCTTGCACTTCCTCAAAAATAAACAGACACTTAAAAAATAAAGATGAAAATACAATTAAAGAATCAAACGGTACTTCTCAAAGAGAGCACAGGGTGGTAAGACTCCCCCATGCCGTCCACTGACCCCTACTCTGGAGCGTTGGCAGCTGGGATCCCTGTTGGGAAAGCTGAACCTATGAGAGCTACCAAATGAGTCTGTGAGGGCGCTGACATGCGACCTGGGCTGGGGACACTACGGAGCTCTCTAAGGCCTGGCCTCCCACTGTATCTGTCCTTCTGGGCCAGCACACAGGCACCAGGCAAAGAACCTTCTTCTGTCCCAGAGGTCCTGCAGCTCAGAACCTAGGGTAGAAATTACTTTCCAGAAACAAAAGTCCTTCTAAGAGTGGGGTTGTAACAAATGACTTGTGCCAAGAGAAGGTTCTGTTCTCCTGAGCTGGGATTTACTACCCATCTCCCTTCAGGTCCCATGAATGGCCATAGCATATAGAAGTGGGGCACAGAGAGGGGCGAAGAGGTGTGCCCACAGTGAACTGTGAATTCTTTAAACATCGCTAGCTTATATCCTGTTGAACTCACGTCGGTGAGGAAAAGCTTCTGCTACGTGCTGGGTGGGGCCTTCACGTACTTCACAAATTCATCTCATGTGCTGCTCATGAGAGCCCTAAGCAGATGGGTATTTTTATCCCATATACAGGGGAGAAAACGGTGCTCAGATTCTATACTTCCACAGAAGTGAGAAAGTGAAAACCACGGAACGTGAGCCAAGTCGATCTGAATCCCAGTGCTGGGATGAATTCCCTTGGCCCAAGTGCAGCTGGCTAAATGCAGCCAGTCACACGAACACTTTGGGGTCCCTGGTAACTAAGGGAGTATTCTTATACTGTCTGTGCCCAAACGATCCCGGGCTTCTCTCCTGACCCAGTCTCCAACGGATCCCCTCAAAACTAAACTTTCTACCCTACCTGCCAAGATTCACAATCCAAGCAGAAATAACCCAATCCTTTCCCTCTCCCTTTGCAGAGGGCTTTCTCTGGTCCAAGGGGACACCGTTTCCGGGGCAAAGGCAATAGCCTCCTTCTTCCATACCCCACGTGTCACGGCTGGGAGGAAAGATGGGGTGTTTATCATTCGCGGCCCTTGCATGGAACCCACTGCTTTGCGCTTCAGCCTACCAGGCCCGACCGGCCTCTGTCCGGACTCACTGCCCTCATAGACCATCCCCCATTTTCCTGTGGCCCTGGAGAACTTGGCCTCACAGCCTTCGTTTCCTTAGACTGCTACCATCCTCAGGGGCCCCAGGATCCGTGAAGACCTATCCAAAAGCCTTACTGTTGGGTTCTTCTTTCGGTATCGATAATCTTGTCCACTAGCTAAATCCCTGCACTCCTGTGATCGCACCCTCCTGCCCGTCCTTAGCCTTGCTGCTCTCTCTCTGAAGTGTCATCTGGACTGCAGCCCCTGTCACTGCTGGTACACCACCCCAACCCCAGAAGGGTTCTCTGTCCTTGGACCTAGTTTCCCTCCACCCGCCAGCTGCCTCCTCTTCAATCCCTTCTCTGGGCCACGTCAGCCATCTCCCTGGATGGTGGTGATCCGCGTTTTGCATGATCCATGACTGCATGTGCCTGAAAACCTTCAACCCTGAGTGAATGTTTGTTGCAGGCCCCAGGCCTACGCTTCGGGACTGACAGAAACCACACAGGAAAGTGGCACCAGGACTTTGTACCGCCAGCTAATATTCAGCAATGGCTGAGCGCTGACTTCATGCCGGATGCGTGGAGGGCTTCGTCTTCAGGATGGCGTCACACATTAGGTAATATTATTCTCAACTTGAAGGGACAGAAAAGGAGTCTCTGTGAGGTGCACACAGGTCTGTTGTCACACAACTGAGGGTATGAGAGGCTCCACACAGGCCGCCTGGCAATCCACAGCCCACCCTCTCGGCCGCTAAGCCACACGGTCGGTCCCATCCGCGAACCGGGCCCTCAGCGCTGCCTGTAACCATCTGGCTGCAATTTTCCACGGCGCAATTTTAAACTGTCTCACTTGTCCTAAACCCCTCACTTCCCTACCTTGCCTCTCGCTCTCAACAGATGATTGTGCCTCCTAATTACAGAGAAGACAGAAGCCATCAGACCATTTATCTCGCTCTCCCGCCACCAAACACATAAGCTTACCTGCATCATTTTCTTCCACTGCTGCCTTCCCGCCTGTTACAATGTGACATTTTCAAAGATGGAAAAAAGGCACAACTATAGGATAACAGACATGTTCTTTCCAAGGGGATAAAGAATCCATTTTATTTCAGTGGGGGGGGTGGGGGTGGGGGAGGGGGGAATGTTAAAACAAAGCCATATACAATTTGTAACAAATACAATTGTTTGTTCCCTAGTCCTGAATAATTACAGTATATACAAATTCAATAAGGCACTGGTTCCCCAAAAGAACACAAATGAATCTTCTTTTGAAACAGACAGACAACAAAACCCCTTATATATTGCCAACTTTTCTCCAAAAAATATGGCATTGTTCTTTGTTTTGTTTTACAAGAGGAATCATAATTGCTAAATTAAACCACTTCTGATGCCACTTCTTTCATTTCCACTGCTATGCGACCGAGTTTTCTAAAGAGATATAACTGCAGAACTATTCAAGTTTAAAAAAAAAAATTGCCTTCAGTGCCTTCCCGCTCACAAACAAAGAGGAACCAGAACAGACCAACGGGGTAAACCTCCGTAACGTCTAATGACTATGCATGACTCTAGGAACACGAAATTCTGTCGTTATTCAGTATTTCCTGTACCTGAGTACACAACAATCGAAATGTGTCAAGGAATTCCCTGGAAACAAAATCTTGGCATGTTTTCTAAGAAGCTTTATGTTTGAAGAATAAACAGAACAGTCTCTAGTGGCCTGTGAGCAGTGCTGTCTGGCAAGGCCAAGCCCTGTCTCCTCATACACGACGTTCATAGCACTGTCACTTGTGACTTAACCAACTACATGCTTTCATAAATAAATATTATGTTTCATTTAGTACTTTATCATCCATAATATTTTACTCTCTAATCCACATAATGGAGTTGTGCCAGACTCCAAACTGAACATAATATTTATATATACATATATATTTATATACTATATACACACATACATAAACTATAAACCTGAACATCTTAGCATACAAAACTCACATTAGCTAGCAACTAATATTTTAGGATTCCCTTGGAGGGGAGGGAGTGATTAGAAGAAAATCTTAGTCTTTGAAATAGTCTTGAAAGAAACAACTGACTACAGTAATTTTCAGGTTCCCACTTATTCTATTGAAAGACAAAAGAAAACAAAATTCACTTCTGAGCTACTAAAAATTTAAAAATCAGAAAGTATGATTTGGAAGTGAGTAGGTAGTCCCTTTAAGAACAATTTAGTATTCCCTAAATAAGGTGGGTTTGGGTAAGATACAAAGAAAAATCTACTCATAAATAAATGCCTATCTCATTGAAAGACACTAACAACTAAATGGGTCTTTTTAAATATATCAAGAATAATTTTTAAATGTTCATAGTGAGTAAATCAGGTTGAGGATTAGAAAGCAAGCTATAGATTTTTCCAAAACAACTAAACAAATAATATAGAAGAAATTTGGATATTATTTTAATTTCTTCCCATTCTTCATTGGAACCAAGTCCCCCCTACAAATCTAGTTTACTTTCAAATCATCACCTCCCCACAAAGTATTTTGATTGAAGTTACCTATGTATAAAAATTTACCAAAAATAACACACATTTTTATCTAAGAGGTAAGCCCAACCTTGCTTAAATTTAGGGAAAATCAAGAAACACAACTGCGTCCCCACTCAACGGGCATCAATGTTTGCTTATTTGTTTGTAGATTATCTAATTTAGAGGCACTGAAGTTTCTCTCCAAGGCTCAGATGATTATCACACTTCATTGTACGCACACATTCCTTCCAAGCTATCACAGGGGATACAATGTGACCCAAGGGAAAGGAACCTTTGGGTTGCGATTCAGGTGATTTTAATCTCACTAAAAGCAGCCTTCTGATTACAATTCTATTTGGAAACAAGTGTTTTTAATCTGGCAGAAACAAACATTGTTCCTATTCAAGGGTTAAGAAAATCTTCGTTACACACAAAACGCGGCTCTAAAGCACTGGGAAGAGAATGCTGACTACAGAACACTCTCTCCTGATGTTCTCCCAAACTGTAAGCACAGCTCACAACCACTCTGTGCTCTAAGACGTTTTCAGGTTGAACAAGTCACCAGCTGCAGGCCTACTCCAGAAGTGAGGAGAATATTTTCTCATTTTTCATGCAGCTGTCACATTTTCAAACACCCTCCATCCTTCAGGCACCAACTGGTGAAAATGTGTTATAAAACACTGCCCCCTGGAGTATTCTGGAAGGAACGTCGTGTTTAAAAAGACCAAGAAGTACTTCCCCAATTCTTTACTAAACACTGCAGAATCTCTAAGAAACAAAAGAAAACCACAGTAAGGAAACGTAGACGGATACAGGTGAGAGGGGTGTGCACAATTTTAAGCTTTATGTTCCTGTTGCTGAGGAATATTGGCCCTGTCAATGATCTGACTCACGTTCCTCAAAAGTTCAAACCCCACAGAGCCGAGTAGGTGAGGAGATGCTTTGCACAAGTGCCACAGAGAAGAAAAATAAATAAATTAATTAACAAGTGAACTGAACGTCATGAAAATAAAATAAACTGAGTCAGCACTCTTAAGACGTGAAATTATCATTTAGGGTGAGTATGCTCAATCCATATCTCAGAATAATAAATCACAGCAGCCATAATATTTTGTGCCCTCCACTTGCTCTCTTCTGCTGTCCCCTCTGGAGGTTATATTTCTACTTTTAAATTAAAATTTAGTTAAATTAATATGACATGCTTTCTCTCCTTCCCTTCACTCAGACACAAAAGAGACAGACAATAACAAAAAGAAACTGTCATTATCTATATATAAAATAAGACAGGCATACTTTCCCTTGTGCTTCTAAGGCGGGCTTTCCTGCACAGATAAGAGACAAGCCATTTGCACCCCCAAGCCTCATCTTCTACCTTACTGACATATTTTTCTTACAAACAGGAGCAAAATTAGCTCTATTTTAAAGAGGCTTGTTTACAACAAAACTGATGGCAATTTTATGTAATATTGATCCTTTCGTTTGAGAGATCAAAAACATGCATGGGTCAGTTCTCTGCACCTAAAAACAGCTCTGTTTGTGTTTAATGAAAAGGAAAGGATTTTACCGTGACAGAAACGCCTTAAAAGAACCAGAAACACAAAGTGGTTCTAAAGAAAAGCATCAACACTTACTACTTCTCAGAGAGTCACATGAAACCTTCATTTGTTCCATATTGCCTGAAGCTACGAAGGGTCACCTGCAGGAACCCCCAAACAAGGTCCCAGACAGGTGGCATCTGTACCCAGGTGCATTCACATTGCTGTGGCGGCCCCTAAATTCAGGGCTGGCCAAAGTGGTCTGAGGAGGCAGAACCGGGGAGATTTTCAGAGGAGTTCCACTCTGTGTTCTCCAACTTCACAGACTGTCTCTTGGTTTGAAGAGTGCAACAAAATTATACTAATGGAAAAAGGTATTTTAAAACTTGCCTTCCGGCAGAATTTCTGGGAAGACCTTTTGTTGTTATTAAACTATAATAGTAAAAACCTTAAAACATCTACATTATTTGTTCTATTTTGGCAAAATTAAAGCATCTTTTGAAGAAAAAAAAAGGGCAATCCCAAAATACAGGGCTTTCTTAGAAAGCAACACGCGTCATATCTTGAACAAGTTACCCAAGCGGTTTCTCCCTCCTACAAACAGACACGGTAAGAACGTGTTTATGGGAACTTCTCTTTGTCCAGGCTGCTCCCTGAGAGGTGAGGCTGAACCCACTGGGAAGCAGGATGGTGTTCAAGGCTTGTACTGTGGATGCTTCTGGAACATCTTTTGCTCTGCCCACAAACAGAAGAGTATCTACTGGCTTTCTCAAGAGATGCTTGTTTTTTCCCCTCAAATCAGAGTTTAATGTCCTGGGACTCTGACATTTTGGCTAGTGTTTTCTTGACGCGCAGGGCAGTCAGTCGTGATGCAGGATTGTGAGCCCAGCATTCCATCATGAGCTTTCCCATCTGCCTCAGACACTGTGGGAAGGGAAAGGAAAGCTGGAGTAACACGAGACACAGGGATTATCAGCAAGGTGGCCATTTCATATCTGGCTTTTGGTCTGAGGCTTCAGAAGTTTGAATATATATATTTTTTATTTTTTTAATGTTTATTTTTGAGAAAAAGAGAGAGAGAGCGAGCGCAAGGGGGCAGGGGCAGAGAGAGAGGGAGACACAGAATCCGAGGCAGGCTCCAGGTTCTGAACTGTCAGCACAGAGCCCAACTCGGGGCTTGAACCCACGAACCGTGAGATCATGACCTGAGCCAAATTCAGGTGCTTAACCAACTGAGCCACCCAGGCACCCTGTAAATATAGTTTCAAAAGATACTCCTAAAAGCATGTAGACAAAATTCCATAAAAAATTCTTTTTTCATACAAATTCTAAATGACTAAAACACATTTTCATGTATTCCTTATGACAGTAGCAAGCAGGTGGTTTTGCTGATTGTAGAAGAGTGTCTTTGAAGTCCGTATTAAACAAATACAAAAATACCCAGGGAGTCTGTGTTCCACTCCACACTCCTACATTGTTTATAACACTCGATGAGCTTAAATCTTTTATCTAATTCCATACTATTCAAACAAACATGGTTATTCCTAAATCACAGCTGTCTGCTACAATAAGAGCATCGCACTGTACCATTTAACAAGATTAATGACCTGTGCACAGCCTCGCTAAAACTTTCTCCTGTGTTCTCCTGTGCCACATCAAT
Source organism: Neofelis nebulosa (assembly GCF_028018385.1). Classification (NCBI taxonomy): domain Eukaryota; kingdom Metazoa; phylum Chordata; class Mammalia; order Carnivora; family Felidae; genus Neofelis; species Neofelis nebulosa. Next base: position 127,572,946 of record NC_080784.1, read on the forward strand.
TATTGGTCTTCCTGTTGAAAAGCACAATTTCACTTCATTAGAAATCTTCAGTGAAGGGATTCTGAATAATACCAATGCCTGTAACCACCTTCAAAATAACAGAACTCCAGGATCTCATAAAGTTTTCTGCATAGCTCATTGGAAAACATCTGCATTATTTAGCATTTCAGTAATGAGACACAAAAACAATGAACCAAGGATTATTTTTAAATGCATTTAACATTCAAGAATTAGTTTATATACAGTGCTCTTTCCATTTGTTGGCATTGGCTTTGGTACATGTTTGGTGGGGTGGGTTTTTGGGGGGTTACTTTTTTTTCCCCCCTGGGGATGCTTCAAACTCCTCTCTGAATGTTCCAGCCTGCCCGAGCACTCCAGGACTTGGTGAATTTACAAGCTTGGAGCGTGGATGGAGAGGAAGCGGAGGAGGAGATGAGTCAGGAAATGCAAGGCCACCTAACTTGCTTCCTCCTTCTGAAGAGCTGCCTTCCAGAACTGCTCAGGTCTCATCACTGTGTCCTCAGAGCCAGGCTGAATATGGGTTTGTTCAGACTGCATCATATCATGGCCTGTTAACAAAGGTCCGTGGCACAGTTGGGCAGCTCAACTAAGTCAACTAGTATCCCTTCAGTGTAAAGAAAACTAGATTCTGCAGATGCCTATCTTTTCTCTCCTCATGATGAGAGACTGTTGCAGGCTGGTTTGTCATGGAGAAAATCATGATGCTTTAAAGACATACACACACACACACACACTAGAAGGCTATTTAGAAGTTGGTCATAGCCACCTGTTTACCTCAAGCCTTACCTCATCACTGCTCCACCGGTTGGGGAATGAGGGACGTAGCTTCTTGATGCACACGATCTCTCTCATGTCCTCGTAAGAGGGGTCACTGGGCACCAGATCGTGATAGGGAAGCTGGTATTCTTCCACTATACCTGAAAATATGAGTTGTTTTTGAACTATTATTATCGTCACTTTCTATGAGGTAGACCTAAACGGCCAACATACAAACCGTTCTCAAAAAGTTCTGTCAGTACTAAAGACAAGTGTAGGCTGAAAAACTGCAAAATAAGTCTTGAAAAACTACATGTGCCCCAATGACACTTAATCTAATTAAAAACATAAATAGAAAACCTAATGAAACATGTTATTACAGGTTTTTTCTAATTTCCCAAAGCTAAGTAAAACAAGCATCTCAAATTTATTTTCAATTTCATAAAGGGTCTTGTGTGCCAAATTAAAAAAAGAATCTATATTAAATCTCAATGCAAACTTGGCAGGCACCTCCCAAACTCATACCGCATAATATGGGACTGTTTCTATTATCGCAATATGAGATTATGAATCTCATAATACATTTGGCAGTGTGTCCTACTCGAACAAAACGGGAGATTTACATTTTTCTGCTTAATCATAAGAATGCACTTTTCCGTACTTAAAATTCAAAAAATTATACACACCTAAAAATACTAGCCATGATTTTTTAGGTGCAAGAACTGTCTGATTTTTAATTATTTTCTCCTTTAAATTTTCTGTGTTTCACCCAACTTTCTCTAAGAAATGCATTACTTTGAGAAAAAAAGAGGTATTGCATAAAGGAGGGTTAAGATACAAATCTATGTCATCTTAGGAAAATGGCACTTAGCGTGAGAAATTCCGTTTCATTTTTCCTGGTATCTACTTTCTACCTTATTCCTTTTGTCCTTTAGAAAAGCAGGCTACTTATATCTTCTTTTCAGTCCTATCTGATTAACTCCTCACAATAATTACCAGCGGCCTCTGTCCTTAGAGGATACTGCTCTGAACACTCTATGTGGAGCACCTTTCCTCCCCATCCTGAATCATCTATTACAGAAGCGTAATTGCTTTTATCTGAACAAGATGATACCGCCAGGTTGGCAGGTTATCCAGTGCATCATTAAATTCGCTGGGGTTTACTCTGACAAAAGCAGGAGTCTGTGTTAGGCCCTTTCTTGCAAACTCAAACCCATATATAAACCTAAAGGACGAGAAGGTTCAGCAGTTTCCTCAGACCATTCCAACTCACTGTCTTGTTCCTCGCTGAGACCACAGAGCATGACTGTATGTGTCGTCTACATTAACAGTTCCTTCCATTGTGTTTCATCTCTATAGGAGATACTAAAAGCACAGGGTCTAACGCATAGGGGATGCTCACACTTCATTTGAGTTCTTCCTCTTTTTCTAAATCTTAAGACAATGGCTCTGGCAACACCTTGAGGGCAAGGGCCACGTCTGTCTTATTCATCTCATATTTTCCTCAATGCCTAATGTTGGTGTCGTTATCAACATGGTGGTAAGCAAGTATATGTACCACAGCAAACTCAGAGCCAACCACATAAAATTATGAATTAATCAAAGTCTATCTTTGAACTATAGGCCTTCCTTCTTTCTCCTTATATGCAATTAAGTTATCAAAACTTCCATATTAGCTGCCATTTAATGGTGTCTGAAACCTCAAAAATTCTTTTTCTTGCCAGGTTTAGAAGACCTACATCCAGATGTATCTAGGTCACCCAATAGTCCCTAGACTAGAAACACAAGACCAAAACTTCCACCATCTTCATAAAGGAAAGTGTTGGAGAACAGAGGTTTGTGTGTGTTTGCCTTTCTGGAAAGAGAAAACAAACTCACTTATTAGGAACCCACTAGATACCAGGCATGTAGGTAAGTATGCTGTATAACTTATTAAATTTTTATAAACATGTTTGTGAGGTAGCATTATTACCCACATTATCCAGATGAGAAAAGTTGGTTTTGAGGGATTCAGTACCTTGCCCAAGGCCATACAGTTGGTATGGGGCAGAGCTGGGACTGGAATGTCTCTGACAAACATATGTCAATCTCATAAAGAGAAAAGGCAACATTTTAGTACCTCTCAAATCTCCATAGGCAAAGACAGACCTAGTAAAGCAATTAATACCATGCTGTTTTTATAAGGCTAACTTGTTTTTAAGCTGAGAATCATTTCTCCTGTGTTCCAGCTCACAGGCTTCCAAATACAGGTTTCCCGTGGACTTGTTTGCTTTAGATGTTCAGGAAAACGTAATTAGAGAAGTAGTCTTGTAGTCTACTTACCACTCCTTCAACTTCTACAAACCTATCGTAAGTGTAAGCATAGTATTCAAAAATAGGCTCATCTACTCTTTATACATCATGAACCAAGGCACAGTTAGTTAACTTCTATTTTGGTTTGCTCTTTTCTTCTTCGTATATAATGTTAGGAAACATTTCCTATGTCAACTTTCCTTTTTGCAGTTCTCTCACTTTAGAGGGAACGTGTTCTATTTTAAATTAAGCTTCTAATAGGCTCAGAATTCCCAGAGTGATGAGAAGGCATTGCATCGTGATCTTTCCACCAAAATCTAAATGCCTGTTGATTAACTGTTTCTCCTCTATATTTAAATATGAATCCAAATAGAAGTTAAGCCCCTACCCACCAAAATGAAAATTTTAAATAAGAGCTAACATGTATTGAAAGCTACTGATGTACCAGGAAGTTTTAATTCTCTTTAATTCACCTCCTTCTTAAGAAGAGAGAACTGGAATCAAGCTGAGTAACTTGTCAAAGGTTCACAGATAGTAAACAGCAGGTTTGAGAATGAACCCCAGCCCCAGTGAAGTGTTCTCCACACTTTCAGAAGCATGGGCAAACTCAGGGTTTCACAAAAGTGAGTTTAAATTGGCCGTGATGAGCAGCAGCACGGTCTCTTACCAAGCACAGCCATGAGAGTAACCATAAACAGGGTACTTGATCATGAAGAGCCTAAGATTCAGCTTCTCACCTAAAAAGTGATGGAATCTATTTAAAGACAGATGATGCAGCAGTAAGCGAGATACTACACGCATTAATAATGCCTCTGAATATTTAGCAATGTCTTGCGTTGTCTTACTAGGGAATCCTTGTTTGTAGGAAACTTATCATGACCAGTAGTAATACTCTTATGCTTTCATTTCCTTTTGATAAAAACTGATGTTTTCAAACTGCTTTATGAAGAAGAACTATAGAAAGTCAAGTGTGGGGGGAGGTTAAGAATGGGTGTCCCACCCCACATTTCTGTCTGTACCTTAATCTGCATAGAGGAAGCCACAAGGAATGGGGTATTGGAGTTGGGGATGGGGCCCAGCAGGTTGGTGACAAGAAGCTGGAAGGAGGCAGTCTGAGATGATTCTAAGACGTCAGATATCACTTACTGGGGGGACTGTGACTGTATCAACCGAAACAAGGTGGAAAATAAAAGGCAATCGTGGACAATATGCTAACTCCGATCTCTGATCGGAAAGGATCTGTAGTAGATCCAACAGCATCATTGTTACTTACCTCCTGATACACATCTCCTAGCAACCTCCCAGAGGATGAGTCCAAAACTGTACATGTCGGCCATAATGTAAGACTGAAAGTGATTTCTATTTAAGCTCTCGTCCAACACTTCTGGGGGCATATAGCGTTTGGTGCCAACTCGGGTGTTGGGTGGTATGTCAACTTCATTGGTATCACTGAGGAAAAAGGAAAGCAAAGCCCTATCAGCACTGAGCAGGACCAACAAATGACAAGTTGAAGGGATTCCTGAACAGGGTTTTAGCGAAAGGTGGGAAGGGATAGCCTTTCACAGAATAACGTTTCCCTGAAACTTATGTTTTGCCAGCAGTTGTATTATATATTCACACGTAAAAACCCAACGAAGATGGCAGAGTGAAGCTACGACATACAAGGTTGCGTTGCCACTGGATCAAATATACACTCGGAATAATTGCTATATATCTATTAAAAATGCCTAAAAATATCTTCTTCCCCTTCATATTTTAATAGCTTTGCTCTGAAAATTGGCATGAGCACATGCCAAGGTGGTTCGTCTGACACAGTATTTTTAAAACCAAGTGTCGCGAGGTTTTTAGAGGTGCAAACAAGTTAAAAAATGAGGGAGGAAGAGAACCAACAAAGACCTGAAAATGTTTTACTCTGATAAGCAGGATCTACAACATGTACTTCTTAATAAAAGGAGGAAAGGAATAACTGAACATAGTATCAGTAGGTGAATGAAAATTTCAGGACGCGATCCATTCACCATGATGTCCCATAGACTGGGAGAAAATTCACGATGGGTGGACACCAATCTGTAGAATGGCACTTGGGAACCACTGCCTCAGTGCTGCGAGCTGCAGCCGGAGTTCTGAATGGAGATGTGTAAAGTCAAACTACTATTGCTCGATAGGCTGACAACTAACCAAGACGAGGTATGTAAAATCGCGACCAGCACAGTCCGAAGCATGTATCAGAGGTTAACTAGTATTCTCTCAGCAGACACTAGTGGAGCTAGGAAGAGCAATAAACCCCAGTTTTGGTGAAGAAACTATTGAACAGAAAAGACACAAAAAGTCATTGTTAAAACTGCCGTTTGCGGGGGATCGTGGCTAAACCCGGCTATCTCCTAATTCCTAGGGAACGTGTTCTCCTTTTCATCACACTCCACTGACTCTCTAGCAGCTACGTGTTATTTCTATTCCATGAGGAAGTTACACAGAGCAAATATCACATTTATCAGGCTGGGTCACAGGCAATAACGCCAAACTTGCCCAAACACTACTGGCTTTCAGAAAGAACCTGTGGCTTTGATCTCCCTGCCTCCATCTTTACTGTCTACAACAGAAACTATGCAGTGTCACTTGGGAAAATTTAAAGGGTGGCAGATGTCTCTCTGCAGATCTCCAAACTGTTAACATTTACTAAAACACATAAAGCTTCATCCTTAGAACCATTTTAGATTCATTTCCAGCTAAAAGCCTTAATATAAAGCTATTGCAACAGATGGGCCACCAGTATTCTCATTAGGCCCCTCAGGATCTTCTAGGAGCTACTGCTCTGAGAAAGCCTGTTTGTTTTTAAAATAAAAGTTAAAGTGTAAATTTTTAAAAATGAAAATAAATAAATTTACATATACATGCATATATATATATATATATATATATATATATATATATATATGTTATATAATATATATTAGTCTGTAATATAGACTTGGAAGAAAGTGAGCCAAGAAGCAGCTTAATGATAAAATGAAAAATATCAGATTTCAAAGATGCCACAAAAATTCCACTTTTAATTATACTGACATCTCTTCTGTGAGCACATAGTAGGTACTTCATTAATGTGTTCTAATTTATGATTTTGAATCATTAGAGGTAGACAGTGGTGGGCCTGGGTAGAGAATTCTGGTTTCTATACAAAGAAACAAACATGGGGGCTTGCAGATGGAAAGAAACTGGTAAAGGGCCTAAATTATATTCCAGAACGTGGACTGGGAGACAAAATCAAGACCAGTCTTATCATGGGCCCCACAAGAGTGTATCTGGGCCAAAGATATAGTGACCACACTTGATAAAGATTTTAGGCAACTCCTTCCCATTCTTACTCTTAGCTTCTTGTGCTTTATTTGGATTTGCTAGGTTAGGAAGGGCTAACAGAATGTCTGACATGGAGACAATCTATTGTAAACTGAAAGGTAATAGTCACTTGATGACAGAATTAAGATTTCTGATAGGTAGACTACACAGAGTTCATCTCTACATTCTCATTCCCTCAAACACTGAACAAACATACAATCAAGGATTTGGTTGGTCCGTCAGATTCCCAAAAAATGTGCAGGCTTGGCACGACTGTCCCCTCTCTTCCTTCCTTTCCCCACCCTTCGTGTTTCCCTAGTAGTATGTGAATAGATACCCTCCCTCAGAATATCTGAATAAGTATCTGTCTTCCAACCTAAAAGTGTAAACTCCTTGAGCCCTAACTATCTACCATAATCATTTCATAGCCCTAAAGAGAATTGTCCTGATCCCTCTCCATTCACAATGGGCTGTGCACATGGTTGGTAAATAATACACTTTAACTGAAAGAAAAGGCCAGTCCACAGTAAACTTTGCTATAGATACTTTAAAGAGAAATATAAAAAAATCTCTGGGGCACCTGGGTGGCTCAGTCGGTTGAGCGTCCGACTTCAGCTCAGGTCATGATCTCACGGACCATGAGTTCAAGCCCTGCATTGAGCTCTGTTCTGACAGCTCGGAGCCTGGAGCCTGCTTCACATTCTGGGTCTTCCTCTCTCTCTCTCTGCCCTCCCCTGCTCATGCTCTGTCTCTCTCTCTCTCTCAAAAATAAACATTAAAAATATTTTTAAAAAATCTCTGTTGGGGGCGCCTGGGTGGCGCAGTCGGTTAAGCGTCCGACTTCAGCCAGGTCACGATCTCGCGGTCCGTGAGTTCGAGCCCCGCGTCAGGCTCTGGGCTGATGGCTCAGAGCCTGGAGCCTGTTTCCGATTCTGTGTCTCCCTCTCTCTCTGCCCCTTCCCCGTTCATGCTCTGTCTCTCTCTGTCCCAAAAATAAATAAAAAACGTTGAAAAAAAAAATTTAAAAAATCTCTGTTGTATATAGACCATAAAATGAGACATTACCAATATCTAAGAGGTTAAATAAAATTTTGTTAAGCAAAGTAACGTTGCAAAAGATTACTGTTAACCTAATGGCAAATGCCTTCAGCACTACACTTAAATGATAAACACGCCAATTATAAGTACTTCATATCAAACATTATAAAGGGGCAGACCCTCCAAGACATATATAGCTCCAGCCCCTCTTCACTCAGGAGTGTTTCTATATTGGAAAGTAATTAAACTGCAGCTCTCTCTCAGGTTTTCAGTAACGTTATCTTAGCTGCTCCCAAATTAGGGAAGAGAAAAAGTAAGTTTGTTCATCTTCAAGACCAAAAATAGAAGCCAGGGATATTGACACTGGGGGACCGAGAATAAAGGAAGAAAAAGAGGCCATAAGTAGAGATTCTTACATGCAGAGCATGTAAGAATAGGGGATAAAGTAACTGAAGGAAGGGGTCAAGGAGGAAGAAGGAAACAGGAAAGGTCAGGGCTCCTTCAGCTTTCCCTGGCTTCCTTTTCCATGAAGGGGCAGTTCATGAGAAAAGACAGTTACTGTACAAGGAGGGCAGAGTCGGAGAAACGAACTCTAAATGCACAAAAGAATCCTCTGTGCTGCAGCGGCCACACGTACATGTGGTCAAATCATAAAATCACTCAGAGCAAAGATAAATACCAACTTCAGGATACTAGCTACTTCCGGGTCGGGTAAAGGGGGAATAAAATAGGGAGCAGAATGAAAAGGGCTATCTTCAACATTGCATTAAAAAAAACCAAAAAGATTAGATAAAAATAAGGCAACTTGTTAACTTTGTTAACATTATAACAATTGTTACATGAGTGCCTTATTATTTTTTATACTTTTCTGTATATATAAATATATTTTAATTAAATATATTATAAAGGAAAAGAATTCAGCAGGGTAAGGAACAAGAAAAATGTACCTTTCAAGGATTAAGGGATAGGTTGGAAACATAAGGCTCTGAAGAGCAAAAGTGGACCAAAGTAGAGAAGATGAGTTTCTACCAGGAAAAACCAAAAACATTCCATCAAAAACATGGGTGCCACGTTCACTGTAGAGGAAAACATGATCTCTCCTGCCTTCCAATGGAGAAGAGTTAGAAATATTTGCACAAAGGGCTCATAACTGAAAAATTGGGTTTAGAGAACTACAGGGGTAGATATTTTTACTTACACTTTAATAATTAATCCTTCTACTAGATCCAACATTGGCTTTCATCCCTGTTAATGTACCAGTATGATACAGGCTTAAGTAGAATGTGAAAAAACATAAAAATATAATTTGAATGAGGCACCTGGGTGGCTCAGTGGGTTAAGCATCCTACTCTTGATTTTGGCTCAGGTCATGATCTCACAGTTCATGGGATCAAGCCCCACATCCGGCTCTGCACTGACAGCTCAGAGCCTGTTTGGGATTCTTTCTTTCTCTCCCTCTCGCTCAGCCCCTCCCCCACTTATGTGTGCACACGCTGTCTCTCTCCTTCTCTCTCTCAAAATAAATAAACTTAAAAAATATATATAAATATATATATATATTTATAAATAAATATATATATATATTTATTTATATTTATATTTATATTTATATCTTTTTTGAACAAAATAAATTAAAGGTTGTCAGGCAACTTCCTCTCCAGGAAAAAAAAATTTTTTTAGAATCTTACATTACTGGGTACTTTTCTTTATGAACTTTAGGGACAGTGGGCTGGGACAGGATTAAATAAAAACACCTAAAATTTTCTGAATAAAAAATAAACAGTAATTTGGGAGGTTGGGGGTAAAGAGGCAAGTCAATTAGGGAGAAAAAGGGTTCTCCCCTCTGACCTAGAGTCATGACAAGATGTTAAGCTTCTGTAGGAAACAAAGATCAGGAAAATGTTCTGGTGGCATGAATTTCATGACTAAATTTTACACAGTGCCCTACAACATATCTCAGCAAAGCTCTCTTCAACCTTGAGTTGACAGTAAAGTGTCGTCAAGTGTCGTCAGTGAGTTGAGTGTTCGGCAAAGAAGAATCAGCCACTATATTATGTGGAGGTATAGCAAACATATATATAGAACATATATCAAAGATATAAGGCTGATAGGACAGAGAGGAAAACAGTTCCTTAGGGTCCCCAGATGCACTGTGAATGAAACCGAGTTCCCTAGTGTATTAAGTAGGATTAGGGCTGATGAAGTGTAATTTTATTTGATTCTCAAAATGTAGGATGCCCTCAGCTAGGACTACATAAAGAGGCATGAAAACAAACTTCCTATTTCTCACCAAAATCATTTGGATGACAGTGGTAGGATAAAGAAAGTGGCAGCATGGTGGTGTAAGAGGTCTACAGAGGAGACCAAACCTTCCAGCATTCAAACACTCTCAGTGGCTCCTTCTCATCCGACGGGGATACAAAGTGATCGAGGGTCCTCAAGGCAACTGCTTTAGGCAGGGAGAGGGCAGCAAGGCACACTGACACTGTGAGACAATGGCAGCAGAGAAGGGAAGAGAAGGCAATGAAAGGATACAATACTAAGATTTTCCTCTTCTGAAGGTGACAAGGAGGGCTGATGAAGTAGGCACACGGGAGAAGCAATAGGACCTGCTGGGAGACAGATTTCATTACTGACATGGTTTAGAACCTTGGGCGCACAGTGACGATTTTAATCGGTTTTATTGTCTATGGACAGTGCCACTCCCTACTGCGTATGTGGCCCCCTGGGTCTGGCCCTGGTACCCAGAGTGGCACGTGCGCACTGCAGTTCTTAAAGTAACCAGCAGAGGGAACCGTGGAGCTCCTGTGAATGCAGAGAGGCTCAAAGTGGAGACTCCAGCAAGGAGCCAGAGAGAGCTGGAGGATGAGCCCGGGCAAAGCATGGGACTGCGGAATAGGGCACGACTTACACTGTCAGCCATGATGCACCAGAGCAGGGGCAGGCAAAAGATTTTTATTTTGGTGGCAGAATATAATAAAGCAGATTTTTAAAAACACAGTCTTCGCCTTAACCTTGTTTTGGGTTAACTATTTTTCAGGTTCATTAAACCTCCCAATTATAAACACATAGCAGGAATTCTTGCAAGAAGAGTTGCGTAAAGGAAAAAGCCACAGGTTCGGCACAGTGCACATTCCCCCTGTACCATCGGCTGAAGGGAGAGGTGCACGAAAGACATGAAGATCCCACTGTGGCCATGAGAAACCAGCTTGGGGAATCAAGATGTTAGCTCCAACCAGGTGGCTGTGGCTCGTGAAGCCTTTGGTCACACGCAGGTGGTCTTCTGCTGGGTGTTGCTGGTGTCTAAAACAGAGAGATGAAAGAAGGAGAGAGGGAGAAGGGAGATAAAAAGGTAAGAGGGAAGGAAGAGAAGCAAACATCGCATACCTTTAATAATCTAAAAAGGGGTTTAAAAAATAAGAATTCAGTGATCAAAAAAGAATGAAATCTTGCCATTTGCAAAACATGGATGGAACTAGAGTGTATTATGCTAAGTGAAATAAGTCAGCCAGAGAAAGATAAATACCGTAGGACTTCACTCATATGTGGAATTCAGGAAACAAAACAGATGAACAAAAGGGAAGGGAAGCAAAAATAAGATAAAAACAGAGAGAGAGGCAAACCATAAGAGACTCTTAAATACAGAGAACAAACTGAGGGTTGCTGGGGGGGGGCGGTGGGGGAAGATGGGCTAGATGGGTGATGGGCATGAAGGAGGGCACTTGTGGGGATGAGCACTGCGTGTTGCATGTAAGTGATGAATCACTAAAGGCTACTCCTGAAATCATTATTGTACTATATGTTAACTAACTTGGATCTGAATTCAAAAGAAAAAAGAAAAAGAAAATAAACTACTCCAAAACAATAAATAAACAAGAAGAACTGAACTTCCAAGAACAATGAAAGAAGGGCAGGAGGCATAAGACTTGTAAGGGAAGCCAATGGTTTGCTTGAGGCTTGCAAATGACATCTGAAATTAACCACTCGGGAAACATAGTAGAGCCTCCAGAACCTCCTGGTAGGAAGACAGAAGCAGCCTCCCAACGCATGAAAGACCCTCCTGAGCCTTCAGAGGAAGGGACTGTGCACATCCCTGGGTGTTTCCTACAGCATCTGGTAGGTAACAGTGGTGCTGGCCGGCCACGCTGAACTCTGCCCAGTCAGATGCTAACCAATGAGGAGAGTTTTCTGCTGCACTTTCAAAAAGACTCAATGCTTCTACAATTAAATCCTGAGACATCTCAGGATTTCTGAGCAACAGAACTTTCAAGCTAAAAACCCTTCAAAAGAGGGTGGACATGGCTGCAAAACCCTGACAGAGAGCGGGGATTCTGCCACTAATCAGCGGAGTTCTCGGACTCTGACAAGTCATTTAGGCATGCCACTTTTTAAATATACCACTAAGTACACAAACCAGAGGCAGGGTTAGTGCTAATGGCATCAGAGGGACGCAGAGGAAATGCAGTGCCCCCTGGGCTGGGTCACTCCACCTCCTTTGCATTTGGACAAGTTGACAATTATCAGTTGGGAGATCCGTGTTACAGACCGATCTCCATTGTAGTTTTTCTATTTAAAATTTAATAGCAGAGAAGTTCTAAACCAGGATTTTTTTTCCCCTAAGAAAATATATTATTCTGACACTGAAGGACCAGTGGGGTTGCTTGATCCTCCAAAGTAAAAAGTGAAAAGATTGATAAGTTCCTTTAAGGGATTTCACATGTCATTGTTTTGTCCTCCCAAGAGAGATTTGGGGTTACGATGATGTCTGCTTCAGCATCACCTGGATTAAGTCTCTGTTGGGCAAGAAATACATCAGCACTTATGTCATTTTCAAGAGAGTGCATGAAAAAAAAAATGAAGACAGCCTAAAAAAAATTATACGAGCAGGAAATCTCTGAAGCATAGTCCACTCTCTCTGTGGCTCTCAACTTCCTTGGGAACCTCCCAGAAATTACTTAAAAGCCTGAGAGAACACTTACCATGTAGAGACCATGGTAAAGATTAAATTCTCACAGGAAGTTCACTTATGAAGTCTGAGAACTCCACACTGGGTTACCTTTGACCCCACTTGTAATAAGATCTCTAACGATCTCTGTGTGTGCACGTGCCCCCAAAATAGGAAAATCAGGAAAAGAGCAGAAACCAAAGAAATATATAAAGCAAGGTTTAAAAGTAAAGCTCAAAAATTGAGAAAAGCAAAGTTCCTTTGAAACACAGAAAATAAAATGTGAAAAGGACCTCTGAAATTATCAAATGCAGCCTCCATTTAATGGAAGGAAACTGAGGTCCAGAAAAGTAAATGGGCCCACAACTGCTCTAGCCATGAGATTTGTGCCTCTAACAGCCACGGTTTCACAGCGGAGCCAGTGTCCTCAAGCCTTCCTCTCTTGATGAACAAGTCAATATATGCCAAACAGAGCTCTGAATTATCCCTTAAAGCACTCCCCTCTGCTTCCTGGAATCAGGGTTCACATGAAATTTGAAAGATCATTTAGTTCATTCTCCTTATATTAGCAGAGCTGAGTTTCAGAAATATAACACTCGCTTTTCTTGCCTATTTTAAGATCTGCAGAGAAGAAAAGTCCTCAATTATTCTGATATTGCCAAGATGTATTGCTTCAAAACAATGTTGGAATACCTATAACGAATAATTCACTATGTCATGTCAAATGGGAAATACATTAATGAATCTGGCACGGATCCTGCTCTCAATATGCCCAGTGACAAGTCGGCAAGATGAGGCAGGTACTAATATACTATCAGGCAGACAAGGGCTGGGAAATTACCAGGGAGTAGAGAAGATGATGTCATTATTCCTAGCTAGAGGATGGGTAAAGTGACTTAAAGGCAGCTCTGAGACCGGATTAAGGTACACGAAGAAGCAGGGGCATTTCAGACTGGAAACTATGCAAGGCACAGTAAACATGCAGTGCATATGGAGAAAACAAATACATCAGTTTTGCAAAAGCACACATACAAACTGGAGGGTTTGTAGGATGTAAAACAAGGAAGGTAGGGGCACCTGGGTGGCTTATTGGGTTGAGCATCCGACTTTGGCTCAGGTTATGATCTCATGGTTCATGAGTTCAAGACCCACATCAGGCTCCATACTGATAGCACAGAGCCCATTTCAGATCCTCTACCCCCCTCTCCCTTTGTCCCTCCCCCATTCTCTCTCTCTCTCTCTCTCTCTCTCAAAAATAAATAAACATTAAAAAAAAAAAAAACCAGGAAAGTAGATTTAATCCAGAGTGTGTAGGACCTCTGGAGCTAAGAACAGATGCTTTTTTTCTTCAACCTGTAGTTCACAAGGGATTGCGTATCTGTCCATTAATACAAAATTTGGGAGCAGCACCTGTGTAATGGGCACCAAGGAAAGGCAGGAGGGATGTAAATTTGAGGAAAAAAAACATGGTATCTACCTTCATGGAGCTTAGTCTTCATTGGGAATAACAGACAAGCAGTCCATGAGTATTGCACAAGAGTATGAGAAATGTCATGACAGCGTGCACAGGGTCACACGGAGGGCAGAAGACTAACTAAAAGTCAGACTTAAAAGGGAATAATAAAAGGTGTCCCAAAGAAATAAACTGCAAAGATAAGTAGTAGTTATGCAAACAAAAGAGGAGATGCTGGGCACTCAGGTAAAGATAAAAACATGTTAAAACACCTGAAGGTGTGAGAAAGAATGAAGCATTCAGAATATATACTACAGTTGAACCCAAAGCTATAGGAAACCATGAAATTATTATGCTGTCCAAAATTATGTTTCAAGAAAATAAATCTGGCAGCAGCATGTAGGGAAAAAAAATGGAAAAATAGGAAAGACAAAGACTACAAAAACTACAAAGTGCTTCACTCCAGAATCTAGAAAAATGGTAGAGGACCCAAACGGGATTCAGTCCTAGTGGGAATATCATGGAGAGAGAATCCATTCAACTGAGCAAACCAAAAACTGAAGGAACAAAGAAAATGTCAGGCACCACACATTTTAGAATGGATCAACCACAACTGAGAACTAGAAAGGAAAGCAGGTATCAGCAGGAAATCTAGCAGTAGGGAAATATGTAAGAGACAGACCAAGAACAGAACCCACAGACAAAGAAAATGAACGTGGAATAAAGGCACATCAAGAAAATAGCAGGAAGAAAGGTTTGCACACTGTGGACAGTGGAATGACAATAAGAAAGGCTTCTGGTGACAAAGATCAATGGTACCCCTTAAAACAGGAGCTCAGGAGAGAAGGGAGAAGACACAAAATCACACAAGACATTGTGAATTACTGGATTCTGCAAGCAGATTACTCTATGGAACTCAAGAAATTTAACAGGGGAGGACCAAAGAGAGGCCCGGAATTTGAGAAGCATCATAGGATTGATTGATTGATTGATTGATTGATTGATTGATTTGGTAGAGGAGACTTAAAAAAGGCTGTAGATTAGAAAAAAGAATTCAGAAGAGAGAAGGGATTTTTTTCATGTTGTCAGGAGGTTCTTAATTTCCTCCTGCTTTGATTTTAAAGGTGAGAACTTCAATACCATCCTCTAAATGGTGGAGACCTTCCTGTATTGGGGGCCTATTATTAAGTCACACCTCAGTCTTTACAAAAATACCAATCTATTAGTCTTTTCTCATGAGTTTTATTGTCCAAACATTTCATCATCTCCATGGCTTTTCCACTGTGCCCTTCTCCATATTCTATCAAGTCTTCTTTGGGGGAAAAAAAATCCATGAGAGGATCCAACGAATTAATAAAGGCTAAACCTAGATTAAGTTTTTAAAAGGGTAGTTAGTTCTATGATGACCCCTCTACGCCAGCAGTTTGCAAACTCATTCTGTTTTGTATTCAAAGCAAAGGAATCATTTCTTCTAACTAAATCATCTGCAAGATAAAAGGGGCTGCACTGATTAGGGGCAAAATAGAGCCCCACTTACTGGGTACTCTTCCTCCCCACTCTGTACAAGCTACTGCTGTCACTCCAAGGAGCCCCAGCAGTCTGAAACCACTGTGTTATGACACATGTTGGTTTATGTGTTAGTCACTTTAAGTCATGGTACAGTAGTACTGAACGGTGACCGTGCTTTGTTAGTTTCTAACATTTCTCATGGAATAGCTATGCAAACAATCTTTCTTCCATAAGATAAAAAAAAAAAAAAACCACGGCCTTTATCACCACATAACATGTAGATCTTTACTAAAACCTTTTCCTACCTACAAACGTATGCAGAATGCTCACCAAATCATCCCAGACATTAGGTACTCTTTTCTAAAGAGCTTCATGACAGCTACAAACCTAATGTAAACACTGTCTAGAAGCCAGGTCACCGAGGAACACAGAAACAACAGGACACAAATACGTGTTTCTTCAAATTAATGTTTCTACTTTTTCCCTCCAAAGAAACATCAAAATTAAGAAGGTTCCTCCTCTAAATTTCCTAGCAGCACCAAATGCCAGAATGTACAATCTATAAAAAAGGGATAGAAGAGAATCATAAAAAGTGTATTCATTCACTTTAATACTAACCTAATAAATTTGACGGCTAGGCCCAGGTCAGCTATACAGCACGTTCCGTTTTTCTTCACCAGGATGTTCTTACTTTTCAGATCTCGGTGGGCGATTGCCGGTTTGCCTTGGGTACTAAAGATTTCAGTGTGTAAATGACATAAGCCACTGACAGCAGAATAGGCTAACTTCAGCATTGATTTTGTATCTAGAGTGGTAGACTTCAGATAGTCATAGAGGGAACCGTTTTCATGATAGTCTGTAATTAGGTACAACTGGGTCCAAGACCCTGTCCCTTTGATATCTGCAGCAATGAACCCTAAAAGGAAGAAAGACAAAAAGGTTTGAAGCCAAGTGTTTTCTGAATACTATCAAGAATAATTCATATTCCCAAATACCATTCCTTGTCACAGAGGTGTCTTTGTTTAGTATTTCGTTCAGCTTTATGGTTATGCCTATGACAGTATTAAATTATGAATACCAACCAGAGGCCATCAAAACAGTAGAGGTAGAGGAACATTAAGCGTTTGTACCTGAAAACATGAGCCCTTTCTAGTCAGTCATTGATATTTACGTTATTATATTACAGTAAATAGTATACATAAGCCACGGTTTACAAAACAGGTCTGGAGTCAGGGCTTACACTCCATATTAGCTTATACTCTTTCCAACTTGGATGATGCAGGTACATTACTTCTAACTTGAGAAAATGTTTTAAAAATCAATTCTCAATATAAACTCTGGATACACACACACACACACACACACACACACCCTACAGATAAAACTTCTCTAACTTTTCACAACATTTAAACATGTGCTCCTTCAAATCCCTAAGAAACCCTAAGAAATTCTGGTATTACATTTGCATTTCCTGTCCCTGAAGAAAAAATTATTGGAGAGTATTCCATTTCCAGCCCACTATTCATTCACAGAAGTGGCTTAGTCATTCCTCCTGTGAGGTCTCCCAGTAGAAACTTATGACGTTCTTGGGCTCAGGCCAAGAAGAAAATGTCTATATATTTCATCACAGGTCTAGACAGATGAGTTAATAGGCAGATGTTAACAGAAAATAGAGGAAATCTAGGAAACCCTGAATACCGCTGTACCGACTCACCCAAAATGTTTTCATGCCTCATCAACACTGTCTGATATATTTCTGTCTCTCGGAACCAGCTGGCCTCCTCCGTGGTGAAGAACACTTTCACAGCTACCTTTTCGCCACGCCACTTTCCCATCCAAACTTCCCCATAGCGACCTTTTCCAATCTGTTTCACCATCTGAATCTGCTTAGCTATAGTCCTTTGGACCTGTTAAATCCCAAAACACACTGTTAGTGTATTCGCAGCACTACAGATTTGTTTAATCTTTTTTTTTCCTCCTCCAGAGAAGAAACAATTACTGCATGCAAAATATATTTAGCCAGTAGTTTTTCTTTACATAGACACATTATTTATATTTATTTATTATTTTATACTGTCCCCTTTTAAATGTTTTTGAGATTGATTATGGATTCTGAATTTTTGAATTATTGCTTCTACATTATTAAATATTTTATTCTACCTATTATCATTCTCATAGAGGAAAAAAACCTGAATGGTTCACCGTCACCAGCAGAATAAAAATACTTTTCACTCCCACTACTGTAGCGGGATACTGGACACTCTGAAAGGACTCACCCACCATACACTTGATCTTGGATAAGTTACAATGAAACACAATTGCAATGCATTGTTGGACACAAAGAAATAAAGGAAATCTCCAAGTAAGAAGGTCAGGGTAGAGGGAGGAGGGTGGGGAGGGGGAGGGAGGGAAGAGCTGAGACCAGAGCAGGGAACAGTAACCATTAGCACATACAAAAGCCAAGCTGCTGTCTGGGTGAAGAATAACATGAGCACTGCGATCTGGAATCTAAACTCTGACCCCTTTAAAAGTAGAGAAACTGAACCTAGGGCTTTGGCATTAAGCTGGGACCACTGAGTGACACTAAATTTGCCTGAGGTTGGTAGCACTCCATGGCTCCCAGCAAGAACAAATACTCTCCAGAGAAAATCACTTGCAGAATATTTTTCATCCCACCACTACAGCCAGCTATTAGATACCTTGAAGGAACACTTGCCACCATACAACTCGATCGTGGTAAGATGTAAGAAATAAAAAACTATAATGAATTATTGGCCTCGCAAAGAAATACAGGAAATTCCCAAGGCGAGGTGGGTAGGGAAGAAAGAAAATGAAGGGGGAGAAGGAAGGGAGACAGGAAAAGAAGATCCCACAGAATAAATTCCTTAAAACCAAAAGAAACAGCCACTATAAATAAGAGTCAAGAAAAACAACCCAAGTAGATTGAACCCCTTCAGATTTCAGATACAGGAATTTTCAGACGTACAATGCCACGGAACACTGTATGAAATATGTAAAGAAACAGAAGACAAATGAAAAGGAAGGAAGCAGCAAATAATTGCTGAAAATCATACTCTGAAGTGGAACCGTTAATTGTCACAGTCGAAAATGTAAAATGGACAGGTAGAAGAAAAAGAGCAGGTTAGATCTGGAGAGGAAGTTAAGCTTGAAGAGAGCTCTAAAGAACTAGAGACAGCAGTAGAAACAAAGAGAAAGAAAATATGAGAGGAAAGTGGTCTAAGGGTTAAATGTCTGTTTACATATGATCTGCGGCCCATCTGTACTCACATGAAAATACTGTAAGAACTCCATGCACTGAAATGGCTAAGTATTGATGATAATTTACATAATTTGGGAGGCATATATAAAGAACCTAACACAAAACTCTCACAAGATCTGACCAGAAAACTGGAATGAATTCTTAGCAGAAATGTGCTTTGAATCAAGTAAAGTTGAAATGTTTCTTTATACGTTTACACTTTTAAGGACCAATACAACTGAGTCCACCCAGATAATCCAGAATAATCTCATCTCAAGGTGAGCTGATTAGCAACCTTAAGTCCCCTTTGCCACGTAAAATAACAGATTCCAGGGATTAGGACGTTTTGGGGGGCATTATGCCTACCAGAGATGTCTACCAACTAGGGTCGGTTCTGTTTTTGCATCATGGATGATTTTATTAATTCAAGAGGTCATGCTAACCATTGCCAGAGGCATTAACAGCACCCATATCAGACTAGAAGCTTTTAGGAAAAAAGATAAAATCTGTTTTTTAATGCTGTTTTCTAAAAGAAGGATTGAAAA
This sequence comes from Neofelis nebulosa, assembly GCF_028018385.1. NCBI lineage: Eukaryota > Metazoa > Chordata > Mammalia > Carnivora > Felidae > Neofelis > Neofelis nebulosa. The sequence goes on from NC_080784.1 coordinate 127,592,097, forward strand.
ATTAAAGCATTGCTGACATGCAATTAAGCCACTCAGCCTGAAGTAAATAAGGAACTCTCCAGAAGAGTTCAAACATGCTATTCAAGGAAATGTTCAATGTATTTCCACTTCTAAATGGGGGAACAGGGGCACCAAGGGCACTAAGCAGCTGAGACAAATCCGCAAATAGTTAAATTACTGACTAGGGAGGACACTTCCCCCATTTATTACAGAAATTTTGTATTTAATTTACAGATGTTACAGAGCACTGTGTATGGAAATCTACAGAACATTTTCTGACATAAACAGTTTTGCATGCACTTCTTTTCTAACAATAATATAGCTTCTCGTAATTTAATGAATGTACTAATGGAATTGGCAATGCTTGAAAGAATAGGAACTTATCTCAAAGATAAAAACTGTCACTAAATTATACTCAGAAATTTAAAATGTACTTTAGTTTTGAGATTTATTATAACTTCTAAGGAGGAAAACACTGGAAAACAAATAGGTTTCAGTTCCAAGAGCATAAACATCTGATTCATTAATACTGAAGGGGATTTTCATATTTGTACTTTTCTTTTAAAAAATTATAATATACAGATTTTAAAATATAAGAACCGTATCTGCTACATATTAAATTCTAACAATTAAAAAAACAGTAAATTTGATAATAAAAACCTCTACAGTAAAATAAATATTTACATCCTAAGTAGTATCAGTTTGGTCATAATGACTACCTCACAAGTTATCTTCTGTCTGGTCTATTACCTGCAGAGGACATACTAATCAAAGAGAAAAGTGTTTCAGTTATGCAAAATAAGTAAGCCCTGGAGATCTGTTGCACAGCACAATGCCTACAATTAACAGTAGTGTATTGTATTCTTAAAAATTTGCTAAGAGGGTGCCTGGCTGGCTCAGTCAGTTAAGCCATGATCTGACTTAGCCTCAGATCATGATCTCATGGTTTTTGGGTTCGAGCCCCGCATCGGGCTCTGTGCAGACAGCTCAGAGCCTGGAGCCTGCTTCAGATTCTGTGTGTGTCTCTCTCTCTTCTCTTCCTCTACTTGTGCTTGCACTCTTTCTTCTCAAAAATAAATAAACATTAAAAAAAATTTAATTTGCTAAGAGAGTAGTTCTTACATTATATGTTCTTACATTAAAAAAAATAACAACAAATAAACAAGACAAAATAACAAGAACAAAATAACAAGAGGGCAGGAGGAAACTTTTGGAGATGATGAATAGGCTCATGGCATAAATTAGGGTTATGGTTTCACAGATGTATACTTATCCCCAAACTCTTCAAATCATATACACGAAATATATACTTTTATACATTAAGTACATATAGCTTTTATATCTCAAAAAAGTTATAATTCTTGACTTGAGATTAAAAAAAAACTTTTAGTACTACAATAAGAGGTCATGAAAACAGTCAAGTAAATATGATATCCAAAGTCAGAACCAGACAATAAAGATTAGGTAAATCAGTCTTAAGAGTTTGTTAAATATATAGATATATATCTATATATATCTCTATATATCTATATATATATCTATATCTCTATATATCTATATATATATCTATATATATCTATATATGTATCTATATATATATAGATAGATACATATGTATACATATATATGTATACACACACACACACACACACACACATATATATATATATATATATATATATATATATATAAAATTGTTATTTTCTATCCCAACAATCTTTTTTTCATGGTCTATAAAGGAATCAAATGTTTTCTCATTAAAACAAATGCCTTGGGGTGCCTGGGTGGCGCAGTCGGTTAAGCGTCCGACTTCAGCCAGGTCATGATCTCGCGGTCCGTGAGTTCGAGCCCCGCGTCAGGCTCTGGGCTGATGGCTCGGAGCCTGGACCCTGTTTCCGATTCTGTGTCTCCCTCTCTCTCTGCCCCTCCCCCGTTCATGCTCTGTCTCTCTCTGTCCCAAAAATAAATAAAAAACGTTGAAAAAAAAATTAAAAAAAAAAAAAATGCCTTGGATTCATTGTATGTTGTCTTCAAGTTTGGTGATGTTGACTATCAGAAAATTATACCTCTCATGAATGGAAAAGCCAGGACTTCATCCTGAAACATAAGCCCTCCAGCTGAAATGCAGTCTTCTTCCCCTGGAGAAGTACTCAGATCCCAGTTCGTTGTAATACTTTTGCCTTCAAAAGCCAGGCCAAAGTTCAGTAACACTATCCTTACTGAAAGCAGAGGGAAGATGGCTCCATACTTAAATGTTTTCTAATCTGCTCCTTATCAGAATGTCTAAGGGTCTGGATTGTAACCATACACTTACACTGAAAAACAATCACCTTACCCCCAATATGTCAAAATGTTATCAGAAAGCCCTTCATCTGAGATCTGATGTCTAACTGATAGTGTAGAGCTTCTCTTTGTCCACTACCCTATCTGTTTCAGTAAAATGAAACCCCGTACTTATTGACATTTCCTCTCAGAAGACATTTCCTTTAAATTCAGGATATGTTCTTCTCATACCAGCAGAGGGAGGCCTGATCCACTTCCTGAGCTTTGAGACTGCTCAATTAAGTCTCTCAGGGATTCTCCAGGAGGAATGTACGTTTCGTCCTGTTCTAACCCAATGCTGTACCGAGGCCTGGTTTCTTGTCTTTTATACCTAAAGATGCACAGAGGAAGATAATTTAGGATACTGAATTGCAATGATGGGTAAAACACTGCAAACAAAACAGTCATCACAGCAGATTTCATTTTAGCACAAGAGAAGATAAATTTTAGTATTTATTATCCTTACGTGATAAATGCTAGTACTTCTTTACCAATACAAGATACATGCTTACTATTTATTACCCTTAGTTATGATTTTCAAAATATAAATCATAATTATTTTGCTAATCTATTTTTTAAGTAAGCTACATGTTTTTACTTGGTCTCAACCATCTATAATTCTTCTTCTCCATTCAACTGCCTATTTCCCAGCAGGGGTTCAATAATATTTTTCTATGGTTCCACTACTCATTGCCTAAAATTTCTCCCCTTAAGGTCCCTAATTAAAGCTGAAAATTTGGGGTTTACAAAAGACATAACAGAAAACTACTTCATCTAAGATAATGTATAAAGCAATAATACAGACAAATGAAAGAAGTATAAACTTTAGAAACATCTTGTCAATAATTACGCCTCCAATTAGAAATGAATTTACTTGAATCAACTCCTATTTGCAGAACAGTATCATAAATGAGTGTTACAAAAAGCAAATGATAAAAATTTAAAGGTCCTTGATATCTCACAAAGTAGAAAATAAGTTCTTAGTGAACAAAAAGTAACTCTCACTTAACTTTAATTACTGAGCTTATTTTAGCTGAATCACTAATAAAAATGTGGCTTAAAATTTTTCAGTATTAAGGGAAAATTGTTAACTTGGGAAATAAGGAATTACTAGAATGATTCTAGGTTCAACATGGCCATTTCTTCACTTATGATCAAACCTTAGTAACAAGTAGCTCCTGAATTCCCTAACTATCCTAAATTCCCTAAGGGTGAAATTTATCTGGGTGGCTTTGATGTCTGAAACAGAAATGAGAAGGTATCTATTAACAGCTTCATTAGGACAAATATTTTCAAAAGTAACTGATAGTATCAGGGAAATCTAAGATTTAATTCGGTCAAAGAAAGCTACGGCGAAAAATAACAGGTGGAACAGTCGTATGAGGATCATATTTCAAACTCAGAATTCTACATCCACATGTCAGAAACTTACCTGAAGTAACAGAATAAAATAATAAGGACCAATAGCAAACTACAGACAGTTACAGATATAAGTAAGGCCTTGTGGTGTATAGGTCCATCAACAAAATCTGAAATTAAAAAGAAACAGAGCCATAATATGGAGAATATTTTTTACTTAAAAATTAGGAAGCAACTCTTTCCTAAAAGCGTTTGCTAAGCCCCATATACAAGATATAAAAGATCCTTTTAATCTGCCAATTGATAAGAATACTGTATATTGTATAGTAAATATATATATGTGTATTAATATATATCTGTATTTGTATTAATATGTTTGTATATTTGTATATATTAATATATATAAATATATAATTGTATAGTAAATATATATATATATATATATATATATATATATGTATGTATTCCAAATTAAATAAGTTCAACTACTGTGAATCATTGTTCACCTAGGCATTTATTTCAAGAGCGTGAATTTCCTCCTCTCTGGAAGGAATAGGCTTGACACAGAATAGAAGTATAGAGTATGAATGAATGTAAATGGATCAATACCCCCAAAATAGAAGTAGGTAGTTCAACTTTATTTCAGATCCAGCTGATGGGTTTACAGGCTTTTCTCGTGTGATTTCTGGAGTGTTCCATATCATGAATTTGGATAAAAAAACTGGTCTATATTCTTTGTACATGAAACACACGGTCATCTTATGATGGATACAAGGGAACAGGATTCCTCAAAAGTTGCCAAATACAGAAGATATGATGTGCACCACTTCAAACAAAGATGCCTTTCAAAACCACATTGCTAAATTTTCCATAAATTGCATCATATTTTAAAATAATGGGTATGTTCTACTCAAAGAATTATTGTGTGATCCTTTTATAGAACAAATTATTAAATATTATTCATGTTGTTTTAACTGCAGTTCTTGACAAATCAGATTTACTTACAGCATGATTTCTTAAACTTGGAAAGCTTTATACAAATGCATATTTACTGACTGTAACCTCAGAGATTTTTGTTCCAAGTATTTTATTTTTTTACAATCATCCCAGATGATTTATATGCAAGTAGTCTCTGAAACATATTTTGAGAAAACTGACCTAAAACCAGGTGCACTTATGTAGTAACAGAATTAGCAGTGTTCTTACTATGGGGACCATACTCCCTTGAGAGAGTGATTACTTTTATTTAATTTTTAAGCGTATTATTGTAATTTATGACTTTGGTTGCTATGAACAAGAGGTTTTCCAACTGCACTCTATACTTTTAACTGTATGGCTACCTAAATGTTTTGCCTGGGGACCCTATCTCACCCAATGTAACATTTTTTTTTTCACTTAAAAATATTACATAGTCCATGAATAAAAACTAAAAAGCACCAACTAATGAAATAACTAAAATCGCCATCACCTCACTACTTAGGAAAATTACTATTAGCATTTAACACATGCTTTTGCAGTATCATTTCAATGAATAGAAAAAAAAGCTTATGAGCAAACTATTTCACAAGAAGGCATTATATACACCCTTGTCCGTGGCAGCATTATTCACAATAGCTAAAATGTGGAAGAAACCCAACTGTCCACTGACAGGTGAAAAGATGAGCAAACTGTGGTACATGCTTACATACACGGAATATTATTCGACCTTATTGTGTTACGATATATGCTACAATTTGCTGACTCGTAAGGACATTATACCAAGTGAAATAAGCCAGTAACTTAAAGACAAACATTGTGTATGATTCCACTTCTACGAGATACTTAGAGGAGTCAAAATCATAAAGAGAAAGAGTAGAATGGTGGTGCTTGCCAGGAGCTGGGGGAAGCTGATGTTTAATGCGTACAGAGTTTCAGTTTTACAAGATGAACAGAGCTATGGAGATAGATGAGGTTGATAGTTGTACAACATTACAAAAATATTTAGTACCGCTAGATTGTATACTGAAAAGCAGTTACAATGGTAAATTCTATGGTGTATTTTACCATAGAGAAAAATTGGAGAAAAACAAAACAAAACACTGTTGCTTCAGAACTAGATTGTTTTCATTAATAATACTGTGAATATTTTCAAAAACAATAAAAATTTTCTCCACATAAGTTTTAAACACTGCATGGTATATATGCAGGCACATCCTGATTAGAAAGTCAGTCTTCTGGGGCACCTGGGTGGCTCAGTCGGTTAAGCGTCCGACTTTAGCTCAGGTCATGATCTCACAGCTCGTGGGTTCAAGCCCCGCGTCGGGCTCTGTGCTGACAGCTCAGCCAGGAGCCTGCTTCAGACTCTCTGTCTCCCTCTCCCTCTGCCCCCACCCTCCCTGTTTGTGCTCTGTCTCTCTCTGTGTGTCTGAAAAATAAATAAACTAAAAAAATCTTAAAAGAAAAAAATTTTTTGACGAAGTCAATCTTCTGATGTTGTATATTTAGAAGACCATAAAGATTTTGCTCTAATACACCTTTGCTGAAATACACAAAATCCTGTGAACACTCTTACAAGTACATCATGACAGATGTCAATGGTGATTTCTTTAATCTAGATTCCCAGAAGTAGAGTTATTAATTCAACCAATATATATTTCAAGGCTTTGCAAATACATTGTCAAAATGTCCTTTAAAAAATATTACAAAGCTTTATATTTCACCATCAGTGTGACCATATGTTTTAATTATTTTGAAGTAATTTCAGTCTTATATAAAACCTGTAAGGACAAAGAAGTCGAATATGTTCTTCACAGAGATTTCCCATTTTTAAAATTTTACCATACCTGTTTTATAATTGTCTTGCTCTCTCAGTACGGGTGTCTGTGTGTCCATCTTTATATATATATACATATATATACACACACATATATATATACACATATATATGCATATATATACATAATATGTATATATAAATATGTATATATATTTGTATTCATATTTATGTTTATTTACTCATATGTATGTATAATGTAAAGATCATCTAAAGTTACAGACATAATGCCCTACCCATAAACACTTCAGAATGCACTTCCTAAGGACAAGGACAAGGTCTTACAAAATGGTAATAAAATTGTCAAAATGAGGAAACTAACATGAATACAGAAATTGAAAATAAATCTTACTTTGAAAAATTTGGATTTTTGTTATAAACTATAATCCACAGGTCTTCATACTAGGCTGATAATCTTGTCATCAGCCTAAAATACTCTGAACAATTATTCATGATCTACACTACTTATAAAATATTAATGGAAGCAGTCTGCATCTGAAAAGACTAAATAAGAGACCATTAAAGAAATGCAGTTTTGTATTTACAACTTCAGAGACACTGCCAATGGTCCAGAGAGTAAGATGTTCAGGAACCTGACCCACACTGCAGGACAGGTCCAAAAAGCCATTTAGGCTTTAACACCAGCAGAAATTATACAAAGTAGCACATGCACTGTCTGGCAAGTGGTGCTTAGGAAATCTTGAAAATAACTTGAGGACTTTTCAAATCAAAGAGGCCAAGGTTTTTACACAATGAATTGCATAGCAAATTTCCCTCCACCAGGTTACGGGCAAAGTCAACAATAAACCCAAGGTGAGCACAACACTACTCCAGTGAGAGCACAATTCACTGTGTTTATACATACGCAGAGGTACAAATGCCATGGTACATATACATGCAAACACTGTCCCTGGAAACTTAGTTTAAAATGTGTTTCCAATTTTACGGATAACAAGAGCAAAAAGCCTGAGCTTGCAGAAAACCAAGAGAATGCCGGATACTCAATTAAAACGAGAAGAACCAACTACTTAAGCACAATGTATTATCAGTATATGCACACAGAACACTTTTTCATTCCAGTGATTAATTGTACTGAAACTCAGCCTCGCTGCCTTTTGCTTTCCATGCAAATGCAGAGTACACTCTGAACTGTAAGAACATTGTATTTATTACCCATCTTATTAGATTTCTGATTTATGAGAGCAATGAGACTAGAAAGGATCTAAGGGATTTTTTCCTTAACCATCAAGTGCTTTCTTTCTAAGGCTAGCATTACTCCCATTTTCCTTTTCTTTGCCCCAATAACCCCATCCCCTGCAGCCTCCTTGTCTTCTGTCACGAACAGGTGATCCTTATCAATAAACCTTTTGTTTCTGTTGGTCATGCTGGTCATGTTTGAATCTGCCATTACCTGTGCTCAGAGCATTAACAATGTAAACATTCAAGTCACTGCCAGGGTCTTGGAAAGCGAACACTTCCAGATTCCTATCAGGAAAGGAACAGAGCACACAGTTCTCTCTAGGGCAGCAGAGTTTTACCTGTGCTGTCACTTCAACTGCTCAAGGAAGTAGAACGGAGAACCCTCCAGGGAAGTCTGGTTGACTCTTAGAAGCAAGTAAGAATCACCAGTGGTTTCTTAACAAAATAGCATTCTGTCACTGCTTGTTTTTTCTCTGATAAGTAAGCAGTTTGCAACTGTTTAAAACAGCAGGACCTTTTTTTTAGTCCAAAGGATGGTTCCTAATTGCAATAAGACATAGAAGAGGGGCGCCTGGGTGGCGCAGTCGGTTAAGCGTCCGACTTCAGCCAGGTCACGATCTCGCGGTCCGTGAGTTCAAGCCCCGCGTCAGGCTCTGGGCTGATGGCTCGGCTCGGAGCCTGGAGCCTGTTTCCGATTCTGTGTCTCCCTCTCTCTCTGCCCCTCCCCCGTTCATGCTCTGTCTCTCTCTGTCCCAAAAATAAAAAAAAAAAAAAAAAAAAAAAAACGTTGAAAAAAAAAAAGACATAGAAGAAAAAACCAGGTCGCTAGGAAAGATCTTGGAAATAAGACTGCCCAAAGATATCTCTGCCGGGGCTCTCAAAATTATAATCATGGATAAATTAAAGACAGCTTTCTATTCATAGAGCACAAAGCGCCTGAAAAGTATATTTTTTCAGAGGATTTTGGTCAACAAGGGATACTGCAAAAGTATCTTACTTACATCTCACATTGGGATTCTCTCTTATAGTAACATTTAGAAATAAATGGACTATAACGACAAAGATATAATTTACTAGTTATTTTCCTGAATAAAAATAGTTACGATTACACTTCTTGGTAGCACAACAGGTTAAGACAGATTTTTGTTAATGGTAATTTTATTTTATTTTTTTTAATTTAAGTACAGTTGACATGCAATGTTCCAGTAGTTTCAGGTGTACAACATAGTGATGCAGCAGTTCTATATATTAAGCTATGCTTACAAGGACAGGTGTATTACCATGCACACCATACATTATTACAGTATTATTGACTAAATTTCCCATGCTGTATTTTTCATGCCCCTGACTTATGTATTTCATAGCTGGAAGTTTGTGCCTCTTAATCTTGGTCAGCTATTGTGCCCACCCTCCCAACTCCCTCCCCCTGTAGCAACCCCCAGTTTATTCTCTGTATTTTAGATTCTGAAGACATCATTTTTATATCCGGATTACTGTGTTCAATGAGAAAGAAAAGGACTAATTATTTCTAAATTCCTTTCATCTGTCTCATATACAAAGCTACCTAGAAACAGTTAGGAGCTGAACACTTCGAGAGATGTTAGAGCTACTCCCTAGCAAGAAATTTAGCTCAGACTCATGCATTGGATCATACTGCCATGGGCATAATATATGTATTAGAAGGAAAATTCTGAAACTCATCTTTGCATTCTTGACACTATTATATATTCAATCTATCTGTGATGTGGAGAACAAAGGAGATGTTCCATTGGTTAAATATCTGTTACCTACAGACTTTGATTTGTAATTGGCAGTATCTAACCTATGCAATAGCTTTTTTTTAAGTTTTTTTTTCAATGTTTATTTATTTTTGACAGAGAGAGAGAGGGAGACAGAGTGTAAGTAGAGGAGGACAGAGAGAGAGGAAGACACAGAATCTGAAGCAGGTTCCAGGTTCTGAGCTGTCAGCACAGAGCCTGATGCAGGACCCAGGAACCATGAGATCATGACTTAAGTTGAAGCTGACACTTAACAAACTGAGCCACCCAGGTGCCCCAGCAATAGCATTTTAAAACAAATCTGTAAACTTCTCAGAATATATTTTTTAACTAAGAAAAGAAATATGATACATTTTAACTCTGAAAATTGTGTAGTATAATTTGACTTAAACTACATTGAGATTACCATATGTCAAAACAGAATGTTATTTCTGAGACATTTTCTATGAAGTATACATGTAGTATATATGAGGAATTACTATATTTAGACATATGAACATATCTATTTCAAAAAATTATATAACTTTGATTTTACAGAAGCAAAATTAAAGGATCCCATTTAAAAAAGGAACAGCTTCTGCTCATTTCAACACCATTCACTTCTTTAAGTGCTCATTTAAAGGAATTAAAAAATAAGTAACTATAGTAAGTAATTTGGAGTAAGGGTAAAAAACCTCATCAATTTCTCCTGCTTTCACACAATTGCAAGAGAGCATTTTACTCCCAATATCTTGGTCAAACCATCTGATGCTGTGAGTCTGGACACACATCATTCCTCTCAGCATCCTGGTGCCCTGATCACCAATTCTGCAGACAGGGAGCCAGACAGCAGGGCACCACGACCTCTCCCTTTAAGCCTCTCCATCAAAACAGACATCTCTTCCTACCCTTAGCACCAGCTGCAGTGTTACTGGGCTTCCCAGATCATATTTTAGTGTTTATGATACAGGTGCTGCATTTGATCTAGTTACTTCCCATATTTCCTCCTTCCAGAGAAAGAATGTTATCCTGGGGTGTTCTGCTTTTCTGGGGCTGAAAGGGAATAAACAAAGCAAAAGGAAACCCAGCATTCATTAAAGAATTTAGCTGTATTCTGGCTGTCCTTCATCTTCCTTTTTGAAAGAGAAGATGACAAACAAAATTTCGAGGACATAAATAAACATTGATAAATATTATTGCATGGGATTGTGTATCTCTAATATCCTGCTGAATGTATCTAAGTTTAAAAAAAAAAAGAGCCTGAGAAACCTCTGGATAGGTAGGAAAGATTTTCTTGTTTGTTTTTAATAAGGACAATTTATTTGTAGGTTTTTACCCCTATGCTCAGTACTTCTCTAATCTCTAATAACAAAACCTTGCCTAAGCTTGTTATTATGTAGCACCCAGTAATACAGGTCTTTTGCCATGAGGTTAATCATTTAACTTTTTTGGAAGAGCAGTTATATAAGAAGCAAGAACAACAACAACGAAAATGGTCAGCTCGATATTTTAGCCTTCTAGTCTTTTGATAACATAGCCTCTGCTTTCTAGCAATTTGACATAAAGATTTATAATAAATCTACTATATATGGATTCAGTAGTTATATATATGTAAAGTACTTAGAAAAGAGCTAAAGTAAGTGTTCCATTCTCATTAGCAAATATCGCAATCATGAGGATGATTTCCATGGCTCTTAGGCCAGAAAATCAGCCTGGGCTCTGAGCTTTCAAGGGTCCTACTCTGGCTCCCTCCAACCATGACCCTTCCCATTAAGCAATGAGTCTCCAGGACCCGGGGGATGTGTCCACTCAGAACCTGTCCCATCCCACTCTTCTTTTAAACCACTGGCCATGGCCAGTGTATGGTGGAAGTTAAAAAAAAAAAAAAAAAGGCAGCAGCTCTATGGCATAGCTATGTTACAAATGCTAGTGCTCTCAGACCACTACCTACAGTGACTTTTACTAGACCCCAAAATGACTGCACCAGAAGGGTAAGATGGAATCTGCCCAGAACTCACCTAGGTACTACCGGGGATCCTCAAATTTCAAAGCAATAAACTCCACACAAGCCTATCACTTTACGTAATTTTCAGTATTATGCACCAACCATTCCTGAATCCTCTTTCCCATTCTGCTCTAAAACAAGGATTTGTCTTCTCAATGCTGCTGCCTTTCTACTCAAAGCCGTTTCACTCAGTTCTTCAGAGATTTATTCCACTATTTTTAAAAGTCTCAGCCTCCTCAGAGAAAATTCCCTCATCTGCCTAGTGCTAACTAGAATCTGGCTCCATCTACAGGACGATACATGCACTGCAACCCTTTCAGCAATAGAAGGGTTGGAATTTTCCTAAACCTATTGCAAGTTCTAAGACACATTGCTTCCACTTGCATGTGAAAAGCCTTTCCTCCTTGGGGGAAGAGATTCTAAAATCTAGCACCACTGCCTTCATTTCCAGCCATTTCTCACCCTCCTCCCTCCCTTGTCTCCAGTACATAAGCCACTATACCAGGGCTATTCAAAATGTTATCTATAGACTGCCAACTTTCTGCAACTGGTTCACAAGGAAATAGCTACAAAAACCAGAAAGCAAACATTTAGAACTTGACCACAATTTGATATCAGCAGACTTCTCTTTGAAGGTGTTGTCAAAGGCATGCTGAGACACAAGCGGTGTTTTTTCTACCAAAAGTATTACCCAAACTTTAATGTGCATACAAATCATTTGAGGAATATTGTTAAAAAATACATTTTGTAGTCTGGGGTGGGGTCAGAGATTCCACACGCGTAATGAGTTCTGACGGACACTGATGAGCTGATCTACAGACCTATTTTCAATAACAAAGCTTTAGAAAACTTAATTATGAGATTTTCTCCAACCAACCACATTGTTTGCTATGCCTGCATTTTGCAAATGCTTCTCAAGCCTTACAAACCAAAACTCTGTGTTTACTACTGCCTGTATTTAGTCACTGCTCCTAACAGGCGGTGCAACCTTGGGAAAGTTAGGTGACCCCTCTGTGCTGCAATGTCCTTATCCTTACACAAGGAGTAAGTCTAAGTACCTCATAGGATTGTTGTGGGACTCAACTGGGTTAAATGATGTGATACTGAACATGCCTGGCTCATGTTAGCCATTATAATATTTTTAAAATTTTTATTCCTGTCTTATCTATCCAGTGATCTCCTATTCATCCTTACAGTCTTGTTCAAGTGTCACTTCTATGAAGGTCTTTTGACATCCTCCCACCCCACAGTAAACCACTCACTTGTTTGTGTCCTTAATACACTTTACAATCTGACTCCACTAAAACATTCCTGACTGAACACAATTTAATTATTTACATATTTCTCTCTCACAGGCCAGTGTGCACGTCTTGAGAGCAAGAATTTTCTTCATCCATTTCTGTATCCCTAACACCTAGCATGTTGACTGGCAATCTATATAAAAAATCTGTCTGTTAATGTTTTATGTGAATGATTATGAATAATCCTTTAAAGCTTTCTAGGCTTTAGCAGAAACAAGCGTTATAAAATGTTATCATCAAAGCCATGAAATGTCAATATATTTTGTTAGGAAGATTTTCTCAAGAAGTAAAATCAATCATGAGAAATCATTTTAAACCACTGATATAAGACTTAGGCTTTAGGACACGGTGACAATTCCAATTATCTATTTTGTGGTGAGAGTAAAGAGGAGAAAGGAAACATGGGAGCAGTTTTTAACAAAAAGCCCTTCCAGCTGCAGTATTTGTCTTTTGCAATGAGCGACACTTAAATGTGGAAGTTTTGAAATTAAATTTTCTAGATATCTCCTCCATTCTATCAATATATTGATATATGATTTGGCTAAAACTAGCTGCTCTAGTACAGATAAAAGGAAATTTTCCAGCAAATAATCCAATTCAATCTTTTATTATTTTTATTTATTTATTTATTTATTTTTTTTTTTTTTTTTACATTTTTAATTTATTTTTGGGACAGAGAGAGACAGAGCATGAACGGGGGAGGGGCAGAGACAGAGGGAGACACAGAATCAGAAACAGGCTCCAGGCTCCGAGCCGTCAGCCCAGAGCCTGACGCGGGGCTCGAACTCACGGACCGCGAGATCGTGACCTGGCTGAAGTCGGACACTTAACCGACTGCGCCACCCAGGCGCCCCAATCTTTTATTTTTTTTTAATGCATGTTAGCCTAATGGCAGTTTTCAAGTGAAGTATAACTTCTGATTAACACTTCAAGGTAGGCATAGAACCCTGTCTCCCTCCTCTATGCTTCTAAAACACACTGCAAGCTCTGGAACCCCTAGATTTCACAGGGAAGTGGGGACAAGTGAGAGAAACGAGATTCTCAAGCATGAAGCCCCATACGACTACTTTTCCAAGAACTACTTGCCCATGTCTTTGAATTACGTCATCTTGCCTTGGTCCCCTGCCCCAGCAGTGGAAAATGATCAGGTACACTAATTTAGGAAAGGCAGAGTAATTCTCGTCTTTATTTTCTTTGTGGCTAAAGCTCTTCCAGCCCCAAAGCTTTCTTCTCCTTACCTCTACTCTTCAGTGGAGGCAGCGTAGGGTGCAGGTCTTTGTTACACTCGTTCCGCTCTGTGCAGCACTCAATGGATCTTCTCTGATGAGGAATGGGGGTGTCCTAAAGTTGAGCCCAAACAGCTATGAGTGGGGTTCCCCTAAATTTCAAAGTCACATAATCTAAAATTTTTTTAGCTTATTTGTTTATTTGGAGAGAAAGAGAGACAGACAGACAGACAGAGACAGACAGCTCGAGCAGGGGAGGGGCAGAGAGAGAGGAAGACAGAGAATACCAAGCAGGCTCCACACTGTCAGCACAGAGCCTGAAACAGGGCTCGAACCCACAAACTGTGAGATCGTGACCTGAGCCGAAATCAAGAGTCAGACGCTTAACCAACTGAGCCACCCAGGCACCCCCTCAAAGTCACATAATCTAAAACTTGAGACACTAACACCATTCAGGGAATTCACTTAAAATTCTGATAATTTTCCTGAAACGTTCTGAAAATGTTTTTTTATATTAGAAAATTTCTCTCAAATTTCCATATATTATCTTACTGCGGCTTTTGCATTTCAACGAAACTACTACTGCATTTGTAATAACCAGGGTGCATAGTTATAAACTGAGGAAGATGGCTTGCATTAATGCAATTAACTAAACTGGAATCTGAGCAGGATGATCTAAAGAGTCATTAAGCAAGAAGCTAACAGCAAAAATAAAAATAATACTTGCTTCTGAAACGAAAGGAGGATTGGCCCAATGAGACAATTTTCAGATTATTTTCCAACTTACTAAAAACAGGGTGGGCAAGAAAAACAATTCTTTTATATAGCTTGAAACCTAACTGTTTGAAAGCTAGCAATTAAAGTTACAAGGCAGAAGCATGTGATCTTCCTTACCCGGCACTGAAAATCTGAGCCTTCTAGTCCTAGGCATCCAGAAGTGACCACAGGCATCCCAGAATCATCTTCTTCTATCATTGTGAAACAATATCCATCTGTGCTGAAGACCAAACAGGCAAAGTAAGTGTGTGTGTGTGTGTGTGTGTGTGTGTGTGTGTGTGTGTGTCTAGGGGAAAAGGAAAGGAACATGTTAATCATTTGTTTTACTACACACAAGGAGAAAGTCAATGATCATTACAAGTTACAACCTGTTAAGAAAATTCCAAAACTTTCTTTTATGAAACTGGATTTAATAATCATAAAACATTTGGTAATATCTTCTCTGTCTAGAAACTTGTGAGAAAGAAGGAAATAAACTTGCCATATAACATATAGTATTAGTAACCATATACCCCAATTACTACACACTCATTTTGGTCCTCCATCGCCTGCACAAATCCAAAAACACAACTATTTTTCTCACCTTCTATATGAAGGAACTGAGGCTCAGAGAGCTTGAGCAATTTCTCAAAGGCCTTACAGACAGTGAGAGGCAAGGCAGAGGTTTGACCCCACGCAGGTGAACATTTATGTTGTTCTATTTGCTCCAAATGAAACAAACTTGTCTCTCACTAAGGCACCAAAAGAAAGACAGGTAGAAGCTGGGATCAGCACAACATAACCAAGGTGATTGAGACTGTGCCACTGGGTCCCTCTGCTTTGGGACTGATCTGTCATGAGAAACATCAGGCTTTGTTGTAAGCAGGTGGGGCTTAGATCGGGGGTACGGTGAGGGTGGACAACAGAAAGAAGGGCTGTTAACAAGATCATGGAAACCAAAGAAACAAAAACTAAATTTCTGCATGGTTTTCTACATTAAAGGCAACATTCACTAATTCTGTCTCATGCAATCCTCTCAACAATGGAAAATAATACTATTTCTATTTACAGATGAGAAATTAAAGGTAGAGAGTTTAATAAACTTGTACAAGGTTGCAGAACAAACAGTAACAGAATCAGGCCTTGCATCAAGGACCTCTTGGTAAATCCCCACACGTTTTCCACTATCCTCTCCTGGGACCAAATCTGAAAAACAAGAACTATTATATACAGAACTATTTACAAACAGACTTTACTGTCTTCACAAGTTAGGGTGACTCCTAATATATGTCATCAACCACTATTGCGTGTGTTAAGAAATGAAGTACTAAACTATATCTCCATCTTTTTCTCATACATATGCTTGCTCAGCGCCCAAGACAGATATGGCAGTGTAGTCCTGAAAGGTCACAGGAAGAATGCTCTGAGAACAGCATTAGCCATGATTTGTGGATTTGTCTATTCTATATTAGTGGTAGCAGCATTCTGCCGTACATTAGCTCTTCAGTTATCATCAACACCCTTAGAACTGTTTACTTGGTTTATAACCCTCGTGATCCAAAATACTTCAGTTTATAAGAACTAGAACAGCAAAGTTCAAATATACTAATGAATGGCTAGGAAGGGCCGATGGTAAATCTCTTTGTTTGACTAAGGTCAAATGCATGAAAATTATTGTGGAATACAGACTCTGCCTCTGAACAACCCTTGCTCTCAATTCTTTGGGGCTTTTTAGCCAATTTGCTGAAATTGCTATGAAAATCTAAAGCATGTAATCACTGAAGGCAATAAATAAAAGAGCTGTCCCTTAGAAATGTAAGCAATATGAGCAAACAATACCCAGATGATTTTTTTTATTCCTTTCCTTCCCATTTAGACCATATGTGTGACTTAGTTTTCTCATCACAAGTAAAATTCAGGAATTATCAGAAATAAAGTCATCTTAATTTTCTGACATTAGGAATTCACAGGGCTAGAAAGAGTGATACAATATGTTAAATCTAAACAAAAAAAATTCTCCTTATTTATGACTTACCCTTACTCAAAATCTGAATATATGGAAAGGCACTCATCAGAATCAAAAAAAAAAAAAAAAAAAAGAATAAGAAATGCTGGTTAAGCTGTTAGCAAGTTATTCTTACAATGTCCTGGGAAATGTAAAGAAACATTAGGGAGAGTAAATTCAAGCTTTAAAAATATACTCCCTTGTCTGAAAGAGAGTAGAACTAAAAATATAAACAGGGTGTGGAGAAGGAGAGAAACCCTGGAGAAAAGTCAGTGTCCCCTAAGTCATAAATTCAGACAGAAATCAAATATTTAGTTGGAGGACAAGCAAAAAGGTTAGAGAACCATTTCAAGTGCATATTATCTGCAACAAAGCAAAATTTATAAGCTTCTCAATGACATTACCAGCTAGTTAGGAACACTAACTGGAAATGAGCAGTACAATTACAGAAACTTCAGAATCACTTGAGAACTTTCAATTCTTGAGCAAACACAAACGTAAACAAAGCTATGTTCCAGAGTCAAAGCTGTTCAACTCCCTCTGCTGAGAGAGGGCTGCAGAATGTCACAAAAGGCAATTAAGTCCTCCCATGGGCTTACTTGAACATTCTGCTGCCTGGCTGCCATGTTTAGGCTTAGTTTTTAAAGGTTGCATACTGATTATTATTATCTCATCATTCCCACAGTGTTTAAGAAGAAATGAAGACTCATGAAGAAAACAAAAGTAGGAATAATTTTAAACAAAACTGAAAGTACTGAGATGTATACAGGGATATAGGATGAATCATTTAGTTATAGTAATGATTATGAATTTAACAAAAAGGCTCCTGGGTGGCTCAGTCAGCTGAGCTTCCGACTTCGGCTCAGTTCATGATCGTGTGGTCCATGGGTTCGAGCCTTACATTAGGCTCTGTGCTGACAGCTCAGAGCCTGGAGCCTACTTCAGATTCTGTGTCTCCCTGTTTCTCTGTCCCTCCCCCACTCACATTCTATCCCTCTAAAAAATAAATAAACATTAAAGAAAAGTTTTAAAAAAGACCATTGATGTAAAAATGCTGCCCCTGTGTTATAGGTAAAGACGAGCAATGAACAAAATAAAACAGCTGCGTACAAAGGCGATCAGTTGTCAATACTGACTGCTTCTCCATATTTATGCCATTTTTTTTAATTTGAGGGAGAAAGAGAGAGCACGAGTGGGAGAGAAAGGCAGAGGGAGAGTGAAAGAGAGAGATTATGAGCGGAAGAGAGGGACAGGGGGAGGAAAGAAGGGAGGGAGGGAGGGAGGGAGGGGGGGAGAGGGGGAGAGAGAGAGAGAGAGAGAGAGAGAGAGAGAGAGAGAGAGAGAATCTTAAACAGGCTCCACACTCAGCATGGAGCTCAGTGTGGGACTCGATTCCATGACCCTGGGGATCATGACCTGAGCCGAAATCAAGAGTTGGGATGCTCAACTGACTGAGCCATGCAGGTGCCCCAATATTTATGCCAATTTTATGTCAGTATGGGAGAAATACTAGAATTCCTAAATTTCTTTTAAGTTTCAGTTAGAATTGATTAGAAAGACTGTTTGGTTTTAGTCCATTTTAAATCAATCCTTGAGAACATTCCATCTTCTAAAATACCTATTTCACATTCATGAGAATAAAGAGAAGTTTTCAAAGTTTTCTGTCACAGATAAACTCAAAGATACTACAAATTTTAAAGCGGCTATTTAAATCATGCAAATTTTAGTTAATTAGAACAGCTGAAAGCTGCTTACAACTTTGTTAACAGTAGTTCACTTGACAAACATTTATTGAGCGTACGATGATCCAGGCAGAGTTAGATATCCAGAACTCAGGGTGAGGAAGATGTAGCCTTTGCTTTGAAGGAGCTCATAGTCTATGAATGCCACAATCCTAGGAGAAGCCAAGTGATTCAAATTCTAGCAGTAAAGACAGAAATCAAAAGCTAGAAGTGTTTCCTACTGAATTGGGGGAAAAAAGCAAAGAAGGATGTTGAACGGTGGTAATTATCAAAGTAATGGAATCCTAAAGTTTATATGTTTTTTCCTTACCACCTTAGACAGATGGATTCCCATAGTAGTAAGGGATAAAGGGTAAAATATACATGGCTACTACTGGTCCCCTGCTATGATTTTTCCTCCGAGATGTCACTGAACTGGAGGAAGGTGAAGTTACATTAATGATAAAGTTGCAATGTGAGAAATGACTTTTACTTTATCTTCAGAAATGGGTAACTATCGGGGCACCTGGGTGGCTCAGTCCGTTAGTGTTCGACTCAGTTTCAGCTCAGGTCATGATCTCACAGTTCTTGAGTTCAAGCCCCGCATCAAGCTCTGTGCTGACTGTGCACAGCCTGCTTGGGATTCTCTCTCTCCTTTTCTCTCTGCCCCTCCCCTGCTCGCTCGTACGTGCACTCTTTCTCCCTCCCTCTCAAAATAAATAAACTTAAAAAATTTTAAAAAACAAAAGGATGTGTAATGATCTTACATCCTTCTCTAGCAGCCATACCGAGTGATTTGGCATTTTGTTTATTTTCTTCTATGAGGTACAAGATCTTCTGAATTTGTCTCTATTTTTGTATGAATCGAGTATTTGTATATTCTCACCTGTGCAGATGCTCTTCGTCTCTCACTTAGATTTGTCTGATTGCCTTCCAGCAGGCCTGCCCATCCCCTCCCTCTGGACTCTAAACAATTCTGTACAGCACTTCCTGATAAATCTTACATTTTCCTTCTCTGCTTTAAAATCATCAACAGTTCTCTATGTAGAAGTTTAAAGAGCTCCGAGCTATTCATTTTCCATTAACTCCAACAACAAATGGGCCCATTTAACAGTCTCATTTATGACTAAGAAGCACAAAAGCAGAGTTATTCCTTATAAAAATCTTCATAAGTGCATCTGAAATCATTGCCTTTTCCAACTAAATTATAAATTCTAAGGAAGAACGTATTCTCATAAGTGTGATGGTTTTAACTCACATCTTCTACTGAAAATTTTTTTAAAGATCATAAAACTCAATATTCAGATGAGCAATGGTGGAATAAACTGGATGCAATGGAAGATGTATAAACAAACGAGAACAACTTGCACTTTAAACACTCTGAGAGCTTAGGTCAGGAGCGCCTGTCGGAAAACTCACACCATCACATTCAGCAAGAAGTCTGAAAGTCCTGGTGGGTTGATGCAAACTTTATAAAAAGGCTCACAAGCCCCTAACCTTTCCCTTCTTCCCGTTGTGACTCCACAAGGCACGGTTGGGGTCTTATCTAATTCCTCATTTAGGCAGCCTGGTGTCATTTGCACATCCTTTGTGTAAACATCCAATTACTTACTACACCTGTAAACCCTGAAAACTGTCCAGGCAGAATTCTCGGTCAAACCTAACAAGTAAGTATTTAATTATGGTGAAGTCTTTAAAATCATCTCTGAAAAAGAGTGAAAAATAACTTTTACAAATGGATACACTTGTGTGAGCGCCTGGATGAACTTGAGAGAGGTGGTACGTAGTAACAAAAATGACTATCAGAGGCAAAAAGACAGGTAAAACAAGAAAGGATGTGTAAAGCAGGATCAGATTATATAGAGAAAAAAACAGACAAACAAGGCTGGAAAATGATACAAAACTTTTGCAGGGTGAAAGTCATGTAAAAAAGAGTTATTCCAGGAGACTTTGAAGCATTCAAGGCATACAGTGATTATCTAAGATCCCGGGAATAAATCTGGAAATGGAATGAGAAGGATTAACAATGTACCATAACAGCTGGAAAGATATTTAGAAGATAGGTATTATCTTGAGGGAGATAAAATAACAGCTTCCCTTCTTGAGTTATGGATATAAAAAAAGGTTCTAATACTTTATTTAGCTTATTTGCACAACATCCTCTAACATGTATGCTGTGAAGCAATGGAAAGGGCATGGATTTTGGAAGTAGACACACCCACACATGATGGGAATCAAGGCCAAGAATGACTCTGTGTTTGGCTGGTAACATGATTGATGCTACTCACAGAGAGATTAAAAACCCTCTAAACTTAACACATATTTTCTGAATTATTATGTGGGATTTCAAAATCTCTTTTAAGTATGATATACTTCTGATCTGGGCCACTTTTTAGATTATTCTGTCCAGGAATATGGGAGTGGTAATGAGCAGGAGACCTCCCTAGGATACCCAAATTGGCCAAGAACTGCCTACAAGACCTCAGGCCACACAGTTTTGACAAGCCCTTATCTAAGCTCAAGAAAGCATATCCTTGTCTTTAGAACTCCTTTACCTAGGAGTGCAAGATTTAATGCAATATTACCCCAAGTATGTTCCCTTCCAGGTCAGCAAACTGCTTGCTACTGGTCTGTGAGGAGGTTAATACAGAAATGGAAACTTGCAGAGTAATACATTTAGCTCTCTTGAATCTAAATAACAGAAAAATAGGAAAAAATTGAGCATGCAAGGTGCAAATATTTTTATATTTATTTTTCTAGTAATTCATTTTTATTGTACTCTAGAAAAATACCAGTGCAACTTATGGGGTTAGGTGGGGAGCATCTTTCACCAGAGATAGTGTGAGAAGTACTGATTTGGAAGTCAAAGAGTAGATAGTGGGAATGGAGGAATGGAGGCCTGAATTTATTCTAGGTCTTAGGACTCAGGAATAAAAGCAGCCCCTGTGATTCACATGATTGATCTCAGTTCGCAGGAGACTCAACTGGAGTTAACATCCTGTTAGCAAAAAGGATGTGCATTTTGCCCAAGAGTGAATATTCGCTCCTCTGAGATCCAGTTCAGGGGTTGGCTGCTGGTCAAGAATTCAGGACTTTGGAATGAGTATTTCTAAACTGCAGTTATCAAGGTCAATAAATCTGACCTCCATGTTTTAGTTCTTACCCTCTTGACCTCTGACAGCTTCTAACATGGCTGACCTTACTTCCTCCCTCGGTAAACTTGGCTTCAATGACACCATACTCACTGTTTCATGTTCATTCTGGATCTTGTGGGGAGAGCCTCCTTGACCCAACTATTAAACATCTCAAGGCTCAGTCCTACTCTGTTCGATCGGATTGTTTTACTGCCGTACTCAATTCTTCACGCTCTACTCTACCCATAGCTTCTCTCTGACATTGAGCTTGACTGTGTCACTTGATTTGGTAAATGGAATGTTAGAGGACAAGCAGAAGTTTTAAGAGGTTGCTCCCTCACAGTCAGGTGAAAAAGAATATGCTCTGGTAGCTTCTGGTCCAAGAAGGATGAACAAACATGTAGAGCAGGCGGGAACTGAAGCAGCAGCCCAATGCCAAGTCCACCTAATCCAGCAGGTCCCAGCACAGCTGCAGCCCATTTGTAGACCCAGGAATGAAAAGACAAATGTCTTTAGTTGTAAGTTACTATGATTCTGAGCTCACTTATTTCACAGCAAAAACTGCCTCACATTCTACTCACTCACTCTAGACTCTCTCCAAACCCTATCTTCACTCCAAATCCATATCCCATGGCCTACTCTCTGATGTCTCCATTTTGTAGCTATCAAAAACCTTAAACTCAGCATGTCCAGATTAGAACTTGATTATTTCCCTCTGTCCTCTTTCATTAAAAGCCTACACCGTGTATATAAATGTATATCCAGACTGGTGAAGCCTCTCTGGGCCCCTTCCTAGATCCAATTCATCAACATAAAACTTTCCTTCTAAATATTTCCCCAATACATGTACCTCATTCTTGCACCAGCATCAACCTAGTCCAAGATCATTCTCTCTCACATGAACTGTCCTTCCTAAATCCACATCAATACCCACTGCCACACCTGCTTAAATAAATCCCCCTCAATGGCTTCCCAATGCTTCCAGGAATAAGACGAACATCCTTAATAGAGCCGACCAGGCCATGGGTAATCTCTCCCGGGTCCACACTCAACTACTGCCACACCTCCTTCTGCTCCCTGCACTTTAGGAAAACCAGTCTTCTTCGAACATGCCAAGTTGCTCCTTCCCACACAGAGAATCTGGAAGAAATCTTCCAAATGAACTTTCTTCCAAATCAATTTAGGACACTTCATTGATGTATAAGGAAAATAGGACAAAATATTTAAAGTTGGAATAACTGTGGAAAGCCTGCCCATATAATCACCAGAACTACATCTCCAATGACACACACAGATTTACTCTTAATTACTACAGACCCAGGCAAAATAGTAAAGTATCCCCCTAATATGTTTTCTCCTAATAATTTTCTTTTCTTCAGAAAACTCTGACATTTTCCTGATACTTTTTCCACTTACTACAAAGAGGTAGTGTTTCCCAGGAAATACTGTCTGAGCTCTGGAATCATTTTATCATGGTACAAGACTCGGTAATCCAAGTTTGTTCTATCGTGTAAGAGCCAAGTTAACAGACCTCCCTGGGTCCTGAATTCTTTATACCTAAAGGTAAGAAATAAGCATCCCCTACCATGCTGAGTTGTTCTGATAATTAAAGGAGATATATATTTATGAGCATACCAAACTTTCCTCTCTGTCATTCAGTTAGTAGATACTTCTTGAGCTGCATATCTCAGGATACACTTTCTTCCTCAGGAAGAAAAAAAAAAGCATCCAGCTCATCTTCATGTTCTTTCCTGGGTAATGAGGCCCCAAATGATTACTTAGATATTCTGCCTGGACTTCAAACCTAGGAGTCCATTTTCCCATTTGGTCCATTACCCTTCTCAAGGGATATTCTGCTTCTCTGGCATTTTAACTCTTGAGATCAGTACTTGTCTGGTTACTCTGCCACATCTTCCTAGGCATACTGGCCTCATTAGCTATGCCTCTCCACCCACTGTTGTCCTCACGAGGGGTGTAAATGCAGGCTATGGTGTTTGGAAAAATGGATGTGGCTGCATAAGGATGCATAAGAAAGACAAAGCTAGAGTCCAGTTTCAAATAAGGTTTTGTTACAAACATGATTATCCACTAAGGAGTTTAGTTCTCCAATACTCTTACAATGTCTTTCCTGACATCTGGTAGACTCATGTAAGCTCTATCACTATACTGCTTCCCAGAGTCCGTGAATATTCCTAATGACGCAGGTGTTCTTTCCATAAGACCAACCACCACTGACATGATGAATGGTTAAAGAAAAATCATCAGACAGTTGACACCCTCTGCTATTGAATTTATTTGGGGGACAAGGTCTTTTGAAGGCAAACAATTGGCTTTTGCTGCTTGACACTTGTCCCAAGCCTGGGATCTATGCTGTATGTTTATGTGCATATGTGATGTTTGCAGCAAGGGAGAAGAATCCCAGAACACCATTTCGGGTCAAGATGCAATTTAATATTTTTTTCTAAACACAGGCACTGCCCTGTAAGTTAATGGAGTCAGGCACTATTCCTCAAAATGTGTTCTTAGAAAACACCAGCCTACAATTCTGTAGTTTAAAAAGTATGACTCTCCGTTAAAACTACATTTAAATAATTTATAGGACCAACCTGCAAATATTGTTGACTGAGTCTTCTGGACAATGGTGGTGACATTTGCAACGCAAGATCTTTGGACGAGGGGTGGGGGCTGTACTCTCACCATCCTCTTTCTTGGTGCCCACATTTAACTTTCCTGAACTTCGCAAAAGCATGTTATCAAGTAAGTTTGCTGAAAAGAAGAAAGAATAAGAGTTTAAGTATCTGTGGGATAGACCAAAGTCAGCTATCCAAAGAACAATGAGATTAAACAAAATATTCGCTATTTATGATAATTACAGATTTAAACATAAAACAGATTTTTTTTTTGTTTTTTGGTTTTTTTTAATTTTTTTTTTTAAGTTTATTTATTTTTGAGACAGAGAGAGACAGAGCGTGAACGGGGGAGGGGCAGAGAGAGAGGCAGACACAGAATCGGAAGCAGGCTCCAGGCTCTGAGCCATCAGCCCAGAGCCCGACGCGGGGCTCGAACCCACGGACCGCGAGATCGTGACCTGAGCCGAAGCCGGACGCTTAACCGACTGAGCCACCCAGGCGCCCCTAAAACAGATGTTTTAATGATTTCGACATTAGAAATCATATAATTATTACAATTATATATGTCTCATATAAAATACAGAAATTCTCATAACCCTTTCAAGATAGCATCCTACACATTAAATTAGAATAGTCGTCTTTGAGTGCAAAGAGCTCAATGAGACACTAGCATATATATTATCTCTACTCCGTATGGTAACAGTATGGGTAAATGTTATCATTCCCATCTGCAGAGGAGAAAATTAAGACTTTAAGTGATCTGAACACACCTAATAAATCATCAGGTAAGCATTTAAACCCAGATTGTCTGGTCCCTAAAACTGCCTTCCTACCCATCTCTTTACTTTAGGTATATCATGTATTTTTTAAAGAAATTATTAGAAATATTTAACATTCAAAATTGGGTAGGATGGTGAAAACTTAGTTATCTCTAATATATATCAAATGATACCTCTTCCCTATCAGCTTTTACATGGAAAGTGTCTTCCTATTAGAGTAGCGATGGTTGTACATCTTTGATGGAAGACATGATAGTAGACATGATCTCTAGAGACAGATTTTCTGAGGTCAAAATTAGGCTTTACTATTTACCAGTTGGTTGACCTTGGATAACTTTATAAATAATCTCATTGTGCTCCACTTATCATTAAAGTGGAGGTTATTACAACCACCTACCTCATGTCAGCAGCTTAGAGTGTATATGTCATGTAGTAACATATTACTGTTAGCTAATATTATTGGAAGGATCTATTTTTTTTTTTTTTACTTTTTAAATAGTAAGACGGTTCATTAATACAGGGTGACCTATGACTAAGATGGTTTTCATATTTTTCCTCTTTACCACCACTTTTGAAAAGTAATGAAGCTCCAAAAGGAGGCATGCATTAACTGATACCTATGATATTTCAGCCATTGTGGCAGGAGCTCTCATACATGCTACGTCACTGCATAAATGGTCAACCTGAGCAATGTCTGATTTAAAATCTCTCTCACCACAAATTGAGCTTGCTTATAATTAAAACAAATCAAATTAGAACAAATTATCTAAAAGATGCTGGGTTAAAACACTGAAATTCTAGGCCAAAGATGCAATATACTCAATAGCATACTATCGCTATTCTGTTTAGCAATAATACACATGCATACATATGCAAGTGTTAATTTCTTAAACCACAAACTAATGCCTCTAGCCACTGGTTCCATCAGAAAATGAGAGTTTTAAAAGAAGATGGGATAATTTTTGCATGGTAAGATAATTAGTTGAATGCTTAGTGAAAATTGAAGGAGAAAGCAATAAAGTATGTTAAATCAATTTACCAGCATTTCCTCCAATCATTAATTCTAAATTCATTAGATTCTTCAAATTTATATAAAATGTGCACCTAACTTTCTCCAACAGTTTCTTATATTTTAGCCTAGAGAAGACCTGTAGATGGCCATGTGTATATGAGGAGTTTGTTACATACCAAATCCTCATTCCATAGGTCTCAGGTGAGCCAAGGGAAGTGAATATTCAAGATCCCATGTGATTCTGAGACAGATCATGTGCAGACTCCACTCTGAGAAACCCGGGACTAGATTAAGCAAATAATATTTACTTAATCCAACCATATAATTTATCGCAAGAGATGTATACTTTCTCTATACAATAGGACGCTTATCTTTAAATACTAAAATAAATCAAACATATTGTGTGTTAGTATCTTATATTTAAAGTCCTTTGTTACAAGTTCGCCTGCATAAATGCCTCAGCACTGCTTGCAATCCAGGTGCACTGGGTGCAGATAAGCCTATATATCACCCTGCCACGCTGGCTTCCTTCTTTTTAAACCTGGTTCTCAATCTTCCTACTTTATGACCTGAGCAACCGCAAAGTAACTCAAAGTGATGAACATAAGATATTTAAAACTTATTACACCCTGCTGCCTTCATACCATACCTCTTCTCCTTGAAGTTATAAAACAAAATAATTAAAATTAATTTATTATGCATATGTCTAATTAGCAAGCATGTATCAGGTGCCTTTCCTGATCCAGGCACAGACTGAGAATACAGGGTGAACTAAATATAGGCAGGATTTCCCATTTGGTGGCAAAAGTGGCTAAATGGAATCTTTACACTGAATGGTCTTCATTAGAAAAGGAGACATCTTCATACTACTGGCAATAAGATGTCATTTAGTAAGAAACATTTCAAGAAAGGATTCAGAATTTCCTCACATTTTAAATTTATTTAAAGACTGATATGAGTTTTAGCTAGAAGGAGGTTCTTTGCAATATTGCTTATAACAGCCCATATTTACAACAGGGGACAAGATAGATCTCTAAAAAGAGAGTCACTAAAATGTTGATGTGGAGTATATTTATCGGCAAGAAAAATATTAAAATGTTATCTTTTGTTGGAAAGGGCAGATTACACAGAGTATTTTACTTAAAAAAAATGAACATTTATTTATATTTGAGACAGAGAGAGACAGAGAATGCATGGGGGTTGGGTCAGAGAGAGAGGGAGACACAGAATCTGAAACAGGCTCCAGGCTCTGAGCTGTCAGCACAGACCCCGACGCGGGCCTTGAACTCACGGACCAGGAGATCATGACCTGAGCTGAAGTCGGACGCTTAACCAACTGAGCCACCCAGGAGCCCCACACAGAGTATTTTAATTATGACATCCCACTAGAATAACAAGAAAAAAGGCTAAAAAATTGAGCCTACAATATAAAAGAGACCAGTACAAGACTGGTAAGCAGAAGGAAAGCAGTAACTGATCTGACAAAGCTAAAAATGCTGATTCCTAAGCCTAAGGTGGAGAAAAACCAAGAAGCAAAACAATTTTACCACTTAAGCTCAAAAAGGTTCATGAGTGGTACCACCAGTTGCTTTTAGAGATAGAGTTCAGCTGGGGCACCTGGGTGGCTCAGTTGGTTAAGCGTCCGACTTTGGCTCAGGTCATGATCTCACAGTCCATGAGTTTGAGTCCCGCATCAGGCTCTCTGCTGACAGCTCAGAGCCTGGAGCCTGTTTCAGATTCTGTGTATCCCTCTCTCTCTGCCCCTTCCCTGCTCTTACACTGTGTCTTTCTCTCTCTCTCTCTCTCTCTCTCTCTCTCTCTCTCTCAAAAATAAATAAAAATTTAAAAAGAAAGAAAGAAAGAAGTAGAGTTCAGTTACCCTCTCTAATTCCCAAAGGCTGGTAACAACATCTCCACCCATCCTACCCCCACATCCCCAACAAAGACTGGAAGAGTAAATCTATTATGCATATCACCGAGATGCCTTATTTTTTGTGTTTTATCATCAAGGTGAGGAACTGTAAGTATGGAAAGAGCCCATATGTTCACCATATATATGTATATATATATATATATATATATATATATATATATACACACACACACACATATATGTATACATATATGTGTATATATATATGTATATATGATGGAGTGTTTCATATATATATATGTATATATATATACATATATATATATGACGGAGTGTTACTCAGCAATCAAAAAGAATGAAATCTTGCCATTTGAATGTGGATGGAACTAGAGGGTATATGCTAAGCAAAATTAGTCAGAGAAAGACAAATATATGACTTCACTCATGTGGAATTTAAGATACAAAAGAGATGAACATAGGGGAAGGGAAGCAAAAATAATAAAAAACAGGGAAGGGAACAAAACATAAGAGACTCTTAAATACAGAGAACAAACAGGGTTGCTGGAGGGGTTGTGGGTGGGGGGATGGGCTAAATGGGCAAAGAGCATTAAGGAGAACACTTGTTGGGATGAGCACTGGGTGTTATACATAGAGGATGAATCACTCACTGGATTCTACTCTTGAAATCATTATTGCACTAATTTAACTAACTTGGATGTAAATTAAAAAACTAGAAAATTTAAAAACAAAAAAAAAAAATTTTAAAGGTGAGGGACTGTAGAAGACTAAGCACAGGGGAGGGGAGGGGTGCCACTTTACTGCAAACATTCAGTGAACGTTTACACTGGCTATGGACTCCTCCCGTCCTTTCCCTCTACATGGCTTCCAGAACATGATGCAGCCTGGCTTATCTCTTCTTTACTCAGGAATTTGGCCAGGTCAAAAACAAGAAAATACCTAAAGACAGGGATATTAGAAGTTTCTCAGCAAAACGGCCCTGCAATATTGACTTATGGTGAGGCCCACTGGTGACAAAATCTACCCAACGAACAGAGTTGGCAGTCAGCATTTATAGTGATCCATTCTCATATGCATATGCCACTAATTCAGGGTCACCAGATATATGAAGAAAACCTCAAACATCAAAAATTGAAAACACACACACAGAAGAAAGCCACTTGGAAGAAACATACAGTGGAAGAAAAAAAACTTTAAAAACCTATAATTAATACTGTCATCTTTATAAAAAAAATACATTGCATCAGTGAAACAAGAATGTGTTGCTACAAAAAGGAAGTAACAAACAAGGAACTCTAAAAATATGATTGCCTAAATAAAAATCTCAGTCGGTGAGCTGAGATAAAGATCAGGAAATTTCCCGCAATACAAGGCAAAATACAGAGATGGAAGAGCTCCCTAAATTAAAGCATCGATCCAGGAGATTCAAAACCTGAATATATCTAGAAAGAGAGGCTTGAGAAAATAGAGGGGAGGAAATCATCAAATAAATAAGTCAGGTACAGTTCCCATTAACTGAAAATCATGATTTTCTAGTTTGAAAGGAACCATAGAGCATACATATAGACCTACACCAAGGTATGTTATCATAAAATTTTATAACGCCAGAGACAAAGGGAGGGTTTGTCTTCAATATCACATATTGTATATATACAAAAGGTAAAAATAGATGAAAAATAAGTGTGGCATTGAACTTTCTACAGCAAAACTGGAAACTAGGGTAAAAAATAGGGTGATGTCTTCAAAATTCTGAGGGAAAAGTGTTTCAAATCCAGAAATCAATACCTGGGAAAATTATAAATCAAATACGAGTAAAGGAAAATGGCATCGGAAGATTTTTCAAAGTCTCAAAGATTCCACCTCTCATCCACCTTTCTCAAGAAGCTATTGGAGGAGATGCTCTGCCCAAATTAAAGTGTGAAACAAGAAAACAGAAAAAAAAGAATTTCTGCTATAGGAGACGATCCCACCCAAGAGAACAGAGAAGCATACTCTCAAAATAAAGGTAAAGGTGGAGAGTAAAAGAAAAGATCTATGACTGGACAGAAGGAACAACCAGGTCTGACTAAACTCGGGTCAAAAAATTCTGGGAGACAGAGATCCAAAAAGTTAAAATTAACAGAGTAACTCAGGTATTTTAAATTTAAACTGAGAATTTGGAAATGAATTTGTGATGGAAACACAGGAATATAAAGAAACAACTAACATTTAACCCATATATATATATATATAGGGGATGGAAATATGTATGTAATGTATGTAATGGGGGAGAGAGTGGTAAACCTTCCAAAGTGGAAAGTCAAAGGTAATGCCTAAAGTTGAATAATCAAGAGGTAGTAGTACAATGATTTATTTAGAGATATGAGAAAAACACCAAAAGAAAAAAATGTAAAAAGGAATAGGTGTAGTCCCTACTAAACAGGAGAAGTTGGGAGGATGCTTCAAGAAAAAAGATGGCAGTCTCTTTATGTTAAAAGAAAAAAACAGCAGGTTTTGAAATAACGTATCTCATATGAGTCAGACACTTAACCGACTGAACCACCCAGGCGCCCCAGTAGTTGGAGCTATTTAAAAGCATTTGCAATTTGCTTCTCAGTTCAAAATAGGTAAGTAATTAGTCTTCTCTCCTGATGTGGAATAAAGAAATCAGTGAACAAGGAAAAACCAAAAAATCAAAACCAAAAAAAAAAATCCACTAACAAGAAATATCCCTAGAAAAATTTCATTAATGGCTATACCACTGGACCTATGAACATTGGCTTGGTAGTAACACTAAATCTACTACGGTTGACCGTATTTTATGTGTTTGTATACACATGTGTGCCTCATTCTCTATTGCAAGCTATCAACAATCCATTTTGAGGTATTTTGTAGAACATGCTGTTAACTACTTCAGTTATGAATATGGAAGGATACCTGAATCACTAGCTCCAAGCAAGTTTCATAGTCAAATCCTGGCTCTCAAACACTGGACAAATCAGTTAAGAAACATACTTTCTATAAAAATTGTGAAAATGAAATAGTGCTGCATAATCTTTCTAAAATATTTAACACTAACATGCAGTCAGAATATATGCCATCTTACCAGAAACACATTCCACAAGAACAAAAAAAAAAAGGAGAAAAGAAGTATTGCTAGTTCACAATAAAGTTACCATTTGTATAAAGTGAGTTAACAGGGGTGCCTGGGTGGCTCAGTTGGTTAAGCAGCAAACTCTTGATTTCAGCTCAGGTCATGATCTCACTGTTCATGAGTTTGAACCCCGCATAGGGCTCTGCCCTGACGGTGCAGAGCCTGTTTGGGATCTCTCTCTCTCACCCTCTCTCTCTGCCCCTCCTGCATTCTCTCTCTCTCTCTCTCTCTCTCTCAAATGGATTTTTTTAAAAGTGAGTTAATAGATAAGATCCTGAATAAGCATATATGGTTGCATTCATACAATGTAACCTGAACAAGTAAAAATGGTAAGATGATAAAATGATTTCTTTAATTAGCATTATTAAATAAATTAATAGTTAAATGCAAATGAGACAAGTGGAGAGTTCTTCACTTACTTTTGCCAAAATAATCAAATCAAGGGAGGAATTTATGTCAAAGTATGCAAGTGCTACGTAGGAGTCAATTAATCTATGTGTGTTTAACTCCCTGTGAAATGAAATTCATTATCACACAATTAATAATATTTCCAATTGTGAGATAAAATTAAAATAGCTGAGTGATAATTTGCAGGTTAATAGGAGACAAGGGGGTAGAGAAGCAGCAGCAGCAGCAGAATGATCAAATCTGATTGGACTCATTTTAAAATCTAAGAACATTGTTAAAAAGAACAATCATAAGATCTTTTTCTTGAGGTAAAATTGACATTCAACATTATATAAGTTCCAGGTGTACAACCTAATGATTCGATATTTGTATATATTGCAAAAAGATCATCACAGTAAGTCGAATTAACATCTGTCACCATACATTTGTTAGTTTGTTTTTCTTGTGATGAAAACGTTTAGGATCTCCTCTCTTAGCAATTTTCAAATATTATTAACTACCGTTGCCATGCCGCACATTAAATCCCCAGGACTTATTTATTTTATAACTGGAAGTTTGTGCCTTTCGACTCCCTTCACCCCTTTTGCCCACCCCCACCCCCTGCCTCTAGCAACCACCATTCTGTTATCAGTGAGTCTGGCTGTATTTTGTATTGTTTTATAAGCTTTTACATGTAAGTGAGATCATCTGTTATTTGTCTTTCTCTGCCTTATTGCACTTAATATAATGGCCTCACTCAATATAATGGACCCATAAAAATCCATCCATGCTGCCACAAATGGCAAGATTTCCTTTTTTTATGGCTGAATAATGTTCCAGTGTGTATTTATCTACCACATATTCTTTATCCATTCATCTATCGATGGACACTTAGGTTGTTTCCATATCTGGGCTATTGTAAATAATGCTGCTATGAACATGGGGGTGCAGATATCTTCCAAGTTAAGTATTTTCATTTTCTTTGGGTAAATATCCAGAAGTGAAATTGCAGGGTCATATGGTAGTTCTTTATTACATTTTTTGAGGGGGCTCCATACTGTTTTCCACAGTGGCTGTACCAATTTACATTCCTAACAACAGGCACAAGGGTTCCCTTTCCCCCACATCCTCGCCAGCATTTATCTGTTTGTTTCATAACAACCAGTCTAACAGGTGTGAGGTTAAATCTCATTTCGAGTTGCATTTCCCTGATGACTAATAATGTTGAACATCTTTTCATGTACCTGTTGGGCACCTATATGTCTTCTTTGGAAAAGCATCTATTCAGATCTTCTGCTCATTTTCAAGTCAGATTTTTGTTTTTTACTATTGAGTTGTATGAGTTCATTATGTTTTAAATATTAACACCTTATCATATATATGATTTGCAAATATTTTCTCCCACTCAGCAAGTTGCCTTTTTTTAATGTTCATTTATTCACTGAGGGAGGGTGGGCAGAGAGGAGAATCATAAGCAGGCTCTGCACTGTCAGCACAGAGCCCAATGCTGGGCTTGAATTCACAAACCATGAGATCATGACCTGAACCTAAATCAAGAGTCTGAAGCTTAACTGACTGAGCCAACAGTCAGGTGCCCCAATATGTTTCCTTTTTTTATTTTGTCAATGATTTCCTTTTGTGTGAAGGAGCTTTTCAGTTTGATATAGTCCCACTTGTTTATTTTTGGCTTTAGCTGCCTTTGCTTTTGGGGTCAGATCCAAAAAATCATTGCCAAGACTAAAGTCAAGGAGCCTATGCCTAGGTTTTCTTCTAGGGGTTTTATGGTTATAGGTCTTAAGTTAAAGGTTTCAATCCATTTTGAGTTAATTTTTGCATATAAGACAATGGTCCATTTTCATTCTTTTCCATGTGGCTGTCCATTTTCCCCAACAGCATTAATTGAAGAAATCATCTTTCCCAATTGTATATTCTTGGTTCCTTTGTCATAAGTTAATTGACCATGTATGCATGCATGCGTTTATTTCTAGGCTCTCTATTCTGTTCTATTGATCTATGTGTCTGTTTTTATGCCCAGTACCATACTGTTTTGATTACTATAATTTGTGATATACAGTTGGCCCTTGAACATTAGTGTGAACTGTGCAGATTTTACATGTAGATTTTTTCAATAAATACAGTACAGTATTATAAATGTATTTTCTCTTATTTATGATTTTAATAATATTTACTTTTCTCTAGCTTACTTTATTATAAGAATATAGTATATAATACATATAAAATACAGATACGTGTTAATCAACTGTTTATGTTATCACTAAGGCTTCTAATCAACAGCAGGCTATTAGTTTGGGTGGAGTAAAAAGTTATACATGAATTTTTTGCTCTATCGGGGGGGGTAGGTGGGGAGAGGGTCAGCACCCCTAAGCCCCACATTGTGCAAGGACCAACTGTAGTTTGAAATCAGGGAGCATGATACCTCCAGCTTTGTTCTTCTTTCTCAAGACTGCTTTGGCTATTTCGAGTCTTTCATGGTTCCATAAATACTTTAGAATTGTATGTTCTATTTCTATGAAACATGCCATTGGAATTTTGATGAGGATTGCAATGAATCTGTAAATTGATTTGGGTAGCATGAACATTTTTACAATATCAATTCTTCCAATCCATGAACATGAAATATCTTTCTATTTGTTTGTGTCTTCAATTCTTCCATCCAATGTCTTACAGTTTTTAGTATATAGATCTTTCACCTCTTCGGTTAAATTTATTCCTAGTTATTTTACTCCTTTCGATGAAATTGTAAATGAGATTGTTTTCTTAATTTTTCTTTCTGGTATTTCATTACTAATGTATAGAAATACACCAGATTTCTGTATATTGAATTTATATCCTGCAACTTTATTGGAATTCATTTATTAGTTCTAATGTTTTTTAATTGAGCTCTTAGAGTGTTCTACATACAATATCATCTGCAAATTGTGGCGTCTTTACTTCTTTCTTTCCAATTTGGATGTCTTTTATTTCTTTTTCTTGTCTAACCACTCTGGCTAGGAGTTCCAATACTATGTTGAATAGAAGAGGTGAGAGTGGGCATCCTTGTCTCATTCCTGATCTTAGAAGAAAAACTATCAGCTTTTCAATTACTGAATATAATTTTAGCTATGGGCTTCTTGTATATGGTCCTTATTATTTGAGGTAAGTTCTCTCTATACCTTCTTTACCAAGAGGTTTTTTATTGATGCATTTGTTGATGCAATCAACAAATGGATGTTGATTTTTGTCAAGTGCTTTTCCTGCATCTATTGAGTTGATCATATGATCTTTATTCCTCCTTTTGTTAATGTGGTGTACCACACTGATTAACTTGTGGACGTTGAGCCATCTTTGTATCCCTGAAATAAATTCCACTCAATCACAGTGAATTATCCTTTTAATGTATTGTTGTATTCAGTTTGTAAGTATTTTGTTGAGGATTTTTGCATCTGTGTTCATCAGGGATATTGGTTCATAATTTTCTTTTCTTGTGGTGTCCTTGTCTGGTTTTAGTATTAGGGTACTGCCTGCCTCATAAAATTAGTTTGAAAGTGTTCCCTCCTCTTCTGTTTTTTTGGAAGAATTTGAGAAGAATTGATAATAATTCTTCTTGGGGCGCCTGGGTGGCGCAGTCGGTTAAGCGTCTGACTTCAGCCAGGTCACAATCTCGCGGTCCGTGAGTTCGAGCCCCGCGTCAGGCTCTGGGCTGATGGCTCGGAGCCTGGAGCCTGTTTCCGATTCTGTGTCTCCCTCTCTCTCTGCCCCTCCCCCGTTCATGCTCTGTCTCTCTCTGTCCAAAAAAAAAAAAAACAAAAACAAAAACAAAAAAAACGTTGATAATAATTCTTCTTTAATTGTCTGACAGAATTCACTAATGAAGTCATCTAGTCTTGGACTTTTGTATGTTGGGAGGTTTTTATTTACTGATTAAGATCTTCTTAATAGCAAGTTCCCATTTGAGAAAAAGGGATAGTAATAAACTGGACTGTTTTATCTACTGTTATCATTATGAAAAAAATTATTTAAAAAATCACTTTCATATAAAGCCATTCTAAATTTGCTCAAAATCAAACCAGCCTCACAAACATAAGCCAGACATTTTCAAACATCTGAAGCAGCAACTAAGGCATAAAAAGCACAATTATATGTATATAAAGAATAATGACTTTATAAAACCATGAATTTAGCCAGATAATAATAATGCTAAAATAAGAATTAGAAGAAAAGACAAAGATATATGTGTGTGTGTGTGTGTATGTGTGTGTACACACATACACACACACACACACACACATATATATATATATATATATATATATATATATATATATATATGATAAATGTGAGCATTTAGATGAACAAAGGAATAGCAATAATGGAGATTTATCCCAAATATTAGATGTCTGATTAAGACAACTGTCAAATTTTATTTTACATATTTTATTATATTTATTATATTTTTAGTATCTCTCCACTTGAAAAAGGAGAAATGCAGACTTTAAGAGACAACAGTGTTTGATTTAGTCAGCTAATTCAAATAATGTAAGATCTTTATTAATTAGGCCCTCATTTTACTTGATTATGTGTTAAATTTTATATAAAAGATAATCAATGAAAACAACTGAAAGATGATCATTAAAGAAACATTAAGTACAATTTAGTACATCATATTTTCTAAATCAACAGGTGAAACCATTAAAATTTTTTTTCTACTAAGGAAAGCTAAATAGTGAATGACTTCTACTTAAGTTGAATAAAATTTCAACAAAAGTGATGATTTCTTCTCAGTAGATTTCCAGTCTATTATGGCTTTCATAGTTAGTAACAGAATTATAAATAAACCTGACAGAAAAATGTAGGGGTAGGGGGGCAAATGGAAAAGCCTGACTTCTAGAAATTTCTTACAAGTAAATACCTCACTGAATAAATTACTCTTTAGAAGCTCATTCCATTTTTCACTTTCCTTCCTCCCTCCTACCCTCCCCTCTCCTCTGTGTCTGTCTCTCTAATACCAATCTTTGCCCTAACAGTATGAATCCAGACACTTCAGATGTTGTCTGCTTGACATAGCTGGTTACATTACAGTTAATAAGGTAGTTAGCTATCCAAATTATGATGGTAATAAAAAGTAGGGCTGTAAAAACCAATCTAAAATTAGTTCTCATTTTTTCAGAGGACCACGAGATCTTTAGAGAGCAAATGAACCACAAGATCAGTTCAAGACATGTTTGTGTGTGTGTTCTTAATGAATTACAACTAAATTATATTTATAATCCTTACGATTTTCATACCTGAGAGATTTATTCCTTGCAAATTAATTCCTTGCAAATCAATCAAACTTCATGAAGTAACCTAATGATCATCATATAATAATGTGATTTCCATTGAATTACAAAGTTTAAATAGGAAGTTATTTTTCTTGAGTATCTTGATACATATATGTATATATATATACATATATAATAGGTATATAACATATTACAGTTATATATGTTTTCAGCTACTTTATAGATTTATATATAGCTATATACAAGTTTTCTGTGGTATCTCTTCTTGTATAAGTTAGGAAATAAGGCAGTGTTATAAAGAGTTTCTTTGAGGTACTTATTTGGAATCAGTGGACAATTAGTTTCTAGCTTGGTATAAACACCATAAAATAACTCATTTTTGATGTATATGCTTAACAAATCAATTATTTAAAAATATTTCTATATTATTTTATATTATTGTGTACTCTTCCACATGATTTTTATAGAAAAATGAAACAAGATTTTCACAAAAACTCAGAAAACACAGAAAAATAAAAGTAAATGTAAAAAATGAATGTACAATAGAACAACTTTCCAAGAGATAAATTTTAACTTCCATATTCATCCATTATATTTTGAAGTATATTTTATATTAAATTTTTTTTCTTAGTAACATTCTTATCACTTCAAAATTATCATAAATAAAACCGTTTTAAGTTTGTGATATAAAAGATGGTTTCATACGTCATAGTGAAGAGAATAGCAGAATCCACTGTCACATGAAACCACAGAACAATCTTTATGAACAACATAGATAATTAAGGACACTTAAGTTGCAAAACACAAGGCACTGAGAATTGGATTAGATTCTTCCAAATTCACTGTCAGATGACATCTGATTATTTTGTGCCACAGAATCTACTAGTAATTTGTTCTTCTTTCTTCATTTCTTTTTCTTTTTTAGCTTTCTGCATATCTCAAAAATTAACAAAATTTTAAGTGTCTTCACTGTTATACCCCATCTTCACCAGAGGGCAGGCAGGAGCAAGAAGAGAAACTGAAATTCCTATCAAACAAGTTTACACTTCAAGTAATCTTGGGTGAAAAGATTAGTGAAGAAACATTTGAAAGCATTGAACTGGCCAGTATTGCTTTGGGAATGACCTATTCTATTCCTTTCATGTTGTTATGATAATAAATAATGTGAACTAATGTCCATTCCCTTTCTCAAACAAAAATACATTGGTTAAAAACAAAAGCTTATGATAAGCAGGGATAAAATTTGAATCAGAGCTTACAAATAATATTAATCTTTAAAATTCGGGGCGCCTGGGTGGCTCGGTCGGTTAAGCGTCCGACTTCGGCTCAGGTCATGATCTCACTGCCCGTGAGTTCGAGCCCCACATCGGGCTCTGTGCTGACCGCTCAGAGCCTGGAGCCTGTTTCAGATTCTGTGTCTCCCTCTCTCTCTGCCCCTCCCCTGTTCATGCTCTGTCTCTCTCTGTCTCAAAAATAAATAAACGTTGAAAAAAAAATTTAAAATAACTTTAGTGATCTCAAATAATAGGTTTAAATAGATGACTAATTTTTATTAATTTTTATTGTCTTCATTCAAACCTTGAATCCTTTAACTCAGTTCAGTGACTTAATTTACTGTCTAATAAGCTAATTCAGTTCAAAGGCCCGACCTCAATATTCATTGCCAAACCCTCTTTTATTGTACGAAGCCATTTTCAAATAAATTTTCTATGTTGTCTGCAACAAGGACTTAGGAAAAATATATAGGAACAAAACGAAACCCAGTCATCAACAAAAGGGATATGTGCCGAAACTCTTAAAAGTAATCAAATACAAATACAGTTCTGATTCAAAAATACCAAAGCAAAATCATATATTTTAAGGGAAGAGTAGACTTTCTCTTATTAGCTGTAATGTTATCTGCACATGGAAGCCTTTCTCCTTCAAGAGTCTCAGAAGTCAGAGGAGAGAGGGACAAGGTAAGATTCCATGGTGAGTTCCTGAGAATACTATAGAGGGGGATGCAATGTCAGATGAAAAATCGGTATCAGCTATGGTCAGCAGGCAGCGGGCCCAGCCTCGACCAAGACAGAGGATGAAACAGTCAAAACAGTTCCAACCCAGATCCACTATTCCCTTGCTCTCTGCCCTTTGCTAGTCACTTCGCCTCCATGGAGGAGCAGCGGCACTCACTGGTTTGCCATAAAGACTGGATGAGATATTCCCAGGAAAGACCTGCCATAGTTCCTTGCAAGTAGAAAGGGCGAATAATAGTACATCACTGTCATTTGCTGTGCTGCGTAAGCTTATTTTTCAATTTTTATGTTCATTCTTCACCTTCTTCTTTCTCTACCTCAATTCTTTTGTTCCTTTTCCCCACTCCTTCATCTCCTACATTTTTATTTTCTATTTTTCTTTCTTTTTCTTCTCTCCCCATCTTCTTTATCTCATCCCGCATTTCCCTTTCTCTTCAATTCTCCTCTCTTTTGCTTCATCTTACTTACTTTTAGTTTCCCTTTCTTTCTAGACTCATCCCTGTGAGCAAAAAGTCTTTAAAATACAGTTTTGGGTTCAAGAAACATCGAGAATTTGTGCAAAGCTAACTACTATATTATTTATTTTCCTTTTTCTTGTTGTGCATTAATTATTTAGCAAATAATCATTAAATCCATTCCATCGTAACACAATGGCCCAGAACCCTTGAAAAGCCCCCAACAAAATGACAATCTTGCTGCTGAGACAAATCGACTCCATGTGGAACATGGTGAGACAAATCAACTACATATGGAAAACCATAAAACAGTATATGAAAACAATCAAATAGATGTCATAATGCCACATATAATTGTCAAATATAAGTAAGTCCTAGGAAGGAGTGCATAGGAGGGAAGATTACTATGGGTGGCAGTAATGAACCAATATCTCTTACAGAAAACATAAGCACAAAAACCAGGGATACTGACAGGTTTTCGTTTCAGTGGTTTATTGTTGACACTGCTGAGTAGGTTAAGAAAACATATTAGTTTAAAAACGTTAGCGATGTGCTGGTTCTCTACAGGAACTAGGGCTTTTATCACAAAATATTTCTACATGTTTCCATTTACTGGCAATTGTTTCTGTTTTCACCATACTCACACATCCACATTACCACATCACTCAGGTTCTGTAGGATAATCATGTTTTCAACATTTTACATCATAAAAGCCCTACCAAGAAATCCCAAAACATCTGGATAAAAAGTGAAAGCGTCAATCACATAAGTATTTTATTTTATGGGATGCTAGATTATGATTTGAGCAAATCACGAAAAGATTAAATATTACATAAATGTGAACAGACAACATACATATTTATATTTATGTGTTTTGTAGGTAACTAATGCAGACTTATGAGCCTGAGTAAACACAATAATTGATGTAACGGAATACACCTCTTTGGACGTCACATGTATACTTTTTGAACAACAGTTAACCTTTCCCTCAGTTTTTAGTATGCTTTTGAACTTAGAGACACTCAACCAAATGTTCACAGAAATTAAAAATCTTTGAAAACAGTCAAAAATACAACATGGTGATAGGTATCTTAATAAAAGTATCAATATAAGAAATAACGAACTTGACAAGCAAGTGACCACTGTGTTTACAAATTAAACGTCAATCTATATCCGTAAAATAGCATAATCACTGCTGATGGGATGAGGTAAAAATTAAAAGCGTCTCTGTATTTTATCTCTGTTCAAAACCAGATTGTTGGAAAAGAAACCGAACCACAACCCCCATGACAACAATGTCAAAGAATCAACGTGGACTTGGCAGATTTCCACACCAGGCGTTACAGTTTTATTCAGTGACTCCTCTCCGTGCTCTGCTACAGCAAATGCTGAAGCTTATCAAAGTAGATGTTCAAATCGCCACCCCACCAACACTTATTCTGCGGCCTCATCAAGGCCAAGACTGCTTGATGTATAAAACT
Source organism: Neofelis nebulosa (assembly GCF_028018385.1). NCBI lineage: Eukaryota > Metazoa > Chordata > Mammalia > Carnivora > Felidae > Neofelis > Neofelis nebulosa. The sequence goes on from NC_080784.1 coordinate 127,632,760, forward strand.
ACTCTGAACAGACTCCTATAGAGGAGACAAGTGACAGAGTAAGTTTTAAAGTTTTAAAGGCAGACAGGTCAGAAACCAAACCACTGTGTTCATGCTATTCTTGTTCCCCAAAGGAAAAAACCTGGAAAGCATTTAGGATCTCTTTGTTTCTAATCATTTCTATAACCTCTAATTGGGTAACTGCTAAGGATACCTTAATTAAGGTTCATATTGACCTAAAAACACAAATATATTGCTATTTCAAATGTTTAAATATTTGAGGCATGAAACATAGAGACTATACATACATGTTTTTTTGTAATCTTAACTTAAAATTCACTATTATCAACTACTATCATCCCCGATAACTTTAAAGGTTTCTCCCTGGTGAAACAATATGGAATAATGGTAACCAACAACAGAATGTATTAAGACAAAATCTGAGTACCATAAAGCCATCATAGTTTTCAGACAAAAACTGTAAGGAAACAATTGTTTGAAATCTACAGTGCTATCTACGTGACTTTGTTCACATATATGTGTTATGCTGCATAAAAAGGTTTTCTTAGATACCAAAACTGACACGAATACTAAAACATACTTGCCCTCATTTCTGAGTGCGTATTTACCTCGCTAAAATAATTCATAACCTACTTGATCAAAAGGAAGTGATTTAGTAACTACAGTTTCGAAACATTCATTTGTTCCAATATTTAAATCATACTTTTAACACAGTTTTGCATTTTCTAAAAACCCAACTTGGAAGAAAGCAACCTTGACCTTTATAATCTATGAATTTAGAGTTACATGTCGGAGCAAACAGAATTCCCGATGTCACAACTACGAACAACTAAATTACACCACAAGGTGTTAACACAGCCACAACACTGGATTTTAACCATGACAGTGTTGGAAAGTGTGGAAGGATAAATACACACCCCCACTGCAACACATATACTGCACAAAATATTTGTAAAAATTTTAGGAGTTTAAAAGTATCCTAAATTATATACACTGCTGGGATGGCTAAGCCAAACCGCATTTTCTTGACATGTGATTTTTGTGCATAAAATTTTTGAACCCCTTGAACTGCTCTATTCCACCGTCTATGCCAAGAAAGAATAAGTCCTATCATTTTTTTAATTTTTTTGTGTGTGCCGGCATTGGCTTAACTGGTCTTGCTAACACTTTTTGGAGGGCAAAAACAGGCTCTGCAAGATATAAAGCTTCTCCCACTACTCACTTTTGATTTCTGTACGCTTGATAGATCGTTGCCAGGTTCCCTGGGATGAGACATGAGGAGGAGGCACAGAATTGCTAGGGGTTTCCACTAAAAAGACCAGCACCGTAGGCAGCACTAATCCTGCACCTGTGATGTGTTATTCAGCAGTTAAGAAATGCAGTCCAGACTGTGGCTGCCTAATACAGCTCAGCTGTTTTTTCAGTCCTCCCTTTGATTATAAGCTGGCAAGACAGATTATTCCAGTCAGGCATTGAGCTATGTTCAGGATACATGGCATATGACAGTGGAAAGGTAAAAGAGAAAGGAAACCTTAGAATCAAAAAAATAAATAAAAAGAAAAGAAAAAAAAAGCCACTGACCACAGTGTATTATATATCATTTCCAGATGGTTAAAAGCTGCCTCTGATTATAAGCAAGGCAGAAAAATATAGGACATTTAAATATCTAGAAATCTATTTTTGATCCTACCCTTCTGACACTCAGAATGGCACCTAAATGTGCAACCCTTAAATTTATTTTAAAATAAGCACAGCTTCACAGATTCATCAGCTATGTAAACATTTTTAAGTCTTTCTTTAAAGAGGTTTACCAATCCTAGAAGTCAAATTCCTCTTATAATTTGGAACCTTTCAAAATGTTGGGAAAACTGAAACCCAAATGCATGCCCTTAAGTTTTTCTTTTTATTAAACCCACCATATCATTTGGCTTATTAAAATTTTTGATATAAAATCTGCATTTGAGACACAACTGGCTTATTCATCGTCTATGGCTAAATGAGCATAAAATATTTATTTTAACCAGCATGAAATTACTAGTAAGTCCAAATTGATTTAAGAGACATGTATTGTCTGCAAGGCACTTTGATTTCACCGAGATGAAGAAAAACATGGCCGCTATGCTCAGGAGCCATAAAATCTAGTAGCGAACAGTGGAATGGAAGTTACTTTCTGTTGTTGTTCTGGTGCTTTAGTCATAAAAGGGCTGCTGACCATTCACTCACACCAACGCTCACACTCCATTTCCTTTTACACTTTATATAAACACAAAACCATCTGGCCCCCAGGCTACTATCTGTGCCATTTTAAATAAATAATCTAAAAAACTTATCCAAAAAACAGATACCCTTTCCTAATAGCAGATGGTTAAAAAATAAAAACAAAAAATTCATTTATATACATGAGAAGAGATGAAATGAAGAAAATATACCAATTTTAAAATGTAAATGAAATTTAAATATATGCATTAAAGAAAATGTTTAATATTTTATTTTTTTCATTGATTAAAATACTACCTGCTAAGCCAAGCAGTTTACAAAAAAAAAATATTTCAAACTCTCTATGATATATATTAGGAACAGCAGAGTAAAAAAAAAATTCATGTGTCCATAAAAACATTCCCTCTAATCATAATTTGACAAGTCATAGAACTTATATTCAGAGTGTGTGTTAGAGATAATAGTGCATTTAGAGTTCCAAGTAACACTCTGAGGCCAGCTGAAGGAGGACCAAAATTTAGGAGGTATGCCACAACATGTTCTATTAACCTTCTCCTAAACTATTCCCATAATCCAGTTTGTGCATCCAAAATAAAATAAGATGGTTCAATTGGGTCCTGGGTATGTACATGACTAGCAACATACAGATGATATTTTAAGGTGGAAAATTTTTTTTTTCTGAAATTACACTTAATTGTCCATTAAAATAATGCTGAGATTTTGAACCACCATCCACTTTGCTTTGATTTATAGGAATAAGGTTGCCAAAGGACAATCTTGTTGACTTTTGGGCAGAAACACTGAGAAAAGATCTGAACTGAGGCTATGTTATTACAATGATTGTGTTATCTTAAATCTGAGTATGGCACACATTGGAACATTCTGGCCTGATACTGCTCAAGCTGTCCCTCTTTTGATAAACAAATGGCTTAAGTTTTCAAAACATTCTCCAAAAGCAATTTTATTATTTTTATTTTTTAATTGTATAAAGCCTAGTAGACTCAGTGGCCCAGACTTTGAAAACGCTTATTGATCTTACCTTTAAATTTTCTTCCTTTGCACTCCTTTATCCAATTTGTATCTCCTCATTTATGCTAATAATGTATGTACCCACATATTATATTCTAAGCCCACAACGTTTCCTTCCTCCTCTTTAAAATAGTTATCAGTATGAGATCTTATGATACACAACCAAAAAAAAAAAGAACAAAAAAATCTGAATACACAGATGCTAGATGAAATATAATTACCTCTCATAAACTCTTTCTTCAGATGTTTCTGTATTATAAATTACATCAATAACAAGGGAGACATATCTATATGTGTTATATGTTTTTGCTCTGAAATATTTTGATAAATTGGGTATATGATCTTAAAGTTCAGAATCAGACTAAGGAGGTAAGAAATATATACTTACTTATGTTCTATTTAAACTACCAAAGTGCTCCCAGAGACTAGTGATACTAGTATGGAAGCAAAGGACAGTGGCCCTCTCTTAGTTTAGTTAGAAAGTTGTCCACATTCACAAAGAACATATGAGATCAAACAAAATATTTTGCCAAAATGTAAGAGTTGGTATTTCAGCTATTACGGAACCATTCTCAATATTTACCTATGCAATGCCCTATTCTCTAACTAAAAACCCAGAAAATAAGTCAGTATGGAAGTTCTAGCAAGAATTATTATTGTTTAATGAATTAGAGATTGGTAAAATTTATCAACTTGAACTAGTATGGCCAGCAGGCCTGTTGATCCTCACTAGGAGCAAAGTCTCATAGAAGTTCTTTGTTTTGTTTTGTTCTTTTCCCTAAGGAAAGAGCGTGATGTTCTTCCAGAATGAATAGGCTGCATTTATGATAAATGATTACTTAATAATTAAAGTTATTTATTTTCTTTCCATCTTTCTTGGCAGACAAAAAAATATTTACTTTAATCATTAAAACCACAGTAGCTACTTGGTAGTAATATGAAAATTTGCTGATGACTCCCATTCTCTATCATGTCAAACAGCCTGACCAGAATAGGATTCAACTTGTGCTAATTATTAATTAGATAGATGATCTGGAATAAAACAAATCCCTCTAACAGATACTTCTGAAATATTTTCACCCGTCTTTAGAACACAGCACTTTGTGACCGCTTTCATGCATGCTAAAATTGTGGTCAAGGTAACATAGTTCTCTTCCAATTTCATACCAATAAGCACCAATAGGCTTATCCAATAGGCACCATCCCAAACAATCCCCCCACCCCCAGCTCTGCCAGGCTCTTGCCTTTGTTGAGTTCAGTGTCTCCTCACTAGCAAGAAAGTCTAAGCAGACAGATCATTAGTTATGACATGTAGACGCTAGCAGATAATGTTGACTCACTTCAGGAACTATTAAACTATAAACAGTGTGCTGAAAGCCATTTATCTGCATTTTAGGATAAACAGCAGAAGCTACTTAATTAAATGGATTTCAAGGAATAAGCTGCTAATGCCAAACCAAGTGACCTTAATTTTGAAAAGAAAAAGCTGTGAACTTTAAGAAAAATCAATCTAGGGTCCCAGGGACACTGACATAAAAAACATTAAACATTTTATTTTATACCTTGAATAGTAAAGATATATATCATAATGTATTGTAAAATGCCAACTGCTTCAGTTACCAAAGTTATCACAGTGTGGTTCAAGTTCAAAGTAAATTTACTGATAAATTGATCTTTTCCCTTAAGTGGCATTTATAGTAATATTAATGTTGAATAAATGTATGTTTATCAAGGGGAGCTTTACCCATCACTATATAAAGGGTAAAGTTGAATTAGATGAGTTTTCTTCGTCAGCACTATTCCTACTCACAAAAAATTTAACTATTTGGAGAGATAATTTCTAAATGATTCCTTCTGAGAAAAAGGAATACAACCTGGGTGCCATTTTACATTTATTTACACTTCTTATGTAAATATATATATATATATATATATATATATATATATACCTCCAGCACATTAAAATGCTTTAAGAAAAAAATCCATCACAGAACCTTGGAGGTTTTATTCTTCAGTTGTCTAGAAGGACAGAAGATAAATCAAGGCCCTCACTGCAAGTACCATACACAGGTAAAACACTACACTTAGAACTTACTTTTCCTACTTGCCAGAAAACAAATCAAAATCTGCTCTTTTTCACACTCCCAGATGTCAGAAGCTTTTCAAAACAGTTCTGAGGTCAGGGAAGAGAACACACAGGTGTGCATTATGTCAACTACTGAAAGCAACCGAAGGTTAGCCTGGAATCTGATCCCTCCACCAACACATTCTTGTGGGCATTACAAATGCTCCCTGCAGGAATATTACACTAATGCTGACTAATTTTTAAAAACATCCCAAATCTCATTAGATCGATTCCTTAGCAGTATTGTTCACAAGCTTCTCTGCTAGTAACAGCAAACTCACCACCGCCTCTTCGTAAACCTTTAATGTTTTCTCCAATATCGCTTCTTCTGTTCCACTCTCACTGACCATAAAACAGGTTCAACAACAATAAAATGTTCAATATCAATAGACGTAAGCTCATGTCATATCGTGATACCTATGACAACCCACAAAAAACTTGATTGAATGTTAGGATATCGGTGACAAATGCTTACGAATAACTGGTTCACATTAATGGCCATTTTTGCATTGGGAAAACCATTCTATATTTTGACTGTGGATGTAACAAGACAGAAAGAGAAAGATGGCAGTAGTGTTTCAGATCTGAAATTACCAGTGCTTATGCTAAAAAAAATGTGTGCCTGGTGGTTCACAACCTCTATTAAAGACAAACAGCAACTTAAACATGACACATTCTTAATTTCTTACAAAAAGGAGTGGCCAGAAGGATATTGTTGCCATTAAATGACTAGGTTCCAATCAAGATTGGAAAAATTCTACCTCCCAGTAAAATGACCTAACAGCCACAGATTTCTGATTATGTTTATTAACGACGCAGAAAAATCATCAATTTTGACTTAAAAATTCACTGTCAGTCAAATTAACAGTCACTCAAAAGATTCAGTATTTATATAACCCTTCGTCTTCCCTCTCTCTCACACACCCAACCCACACGTGTCCATAGTGAGGATCCACAAGTAACAAATTATTGCCACAAAACCTGTCTCTTCCTGCCAAATGTTCCTGGAATTTTCCAAACCTCAAAAATGTCTCACTACTGAATAAACTCCCCCAGCTAAGGATCAAAAAACCAAAACATTTAAAACATTTTTTTTCTTTTTCCCCTTCTCAAGACCATCATCAAATGCCTAAATGCTGATGCCCCAAACGAGAGCTAATGCTCAGAGCAGGATGCTCCATGGCACACTCAACTTCTGCCACAGTGTTGACAGCGGTCAATATACTTACTTAGAAATTTCATGTCTACACACGTCAAGTTTCTCGGCTTGACTTTTCTTCTTAGTAGCAGCAAACTCAGAGGTCTTCATGAACAATACCCTACAATGCATGGGGAAACCAGGAGCAGGGCTCCTCTACTTGAGTGTATGTGCAGAATATGCTTTTTTTTTCCTTTTCAAATTCACTTACAGTACAACGTACTGCAATACTGGTTTCAGAAGCAGAATCCACTGATTCATCACTTGCATATAACACCTGTGCGCATCATAACCAGAATATGCTTTTTGATCTGAGATCCTTTTCTGTTTTCGTTTCTCAATTTTTTTTGGTCTCCCAACCCCCAATGGCTTCTCAAAAACTTCAACATTCGTAAAGACCCAGATGTCTCTTTTCTTCCTTCCCACTCTCACTGTGAGATAAAAAACACCAGGTGTAAAATGTCCCTGTTTGTCCCCCTCCACTCAACACACCCCCCTCCCTGCTCGTGAGCTTTCATCCTTGCTTGTCATGCCAGGGGAGCCACCCCAGCGTGTCTGTTGGGTCCTCACCTCTTCTCACAGCCCCAGATGCACAGCCAGGATGACAGTCTCTCTCACGGAGGATGGTTTGCCATCATACGTGCCTGCTTGGGTTATAAGCAAAGAGTAATTTGCTCAGTCTAGATCAGCCCAGCTGAAGAAAGGTCTTGGGACAAAGAGAAAACGAGTGTACGAAAGAAAGGGCAAAAAACCCTGAAAGGAAAACTTGATGTGCTTATCTTGTGCCTTTAAATCAAAATGTAGTAACTTATATACAAAACACGTAACCAAGCACCAATTCTTACAATAGGCCAAGTCACACGTGTAACAGGATAACTAGACTCCAAACAGGTGTAAGAATCATGAGTTCTACCCCAGGCTATGCTACTGACTTGGAAATCTCCATAATGTCCAGAGAGGTTTATTTAAAACACCAGCACAGTGATGATTCACCAAGAAGGCATCGGCAGTAAACACAGGTTCTCAGGACATGTTTGTGTAAGGATGACCGATGAATGAACTAGATCACTAGCAAAGACTCAGCTAAACATACCTGTCTAGATTAGAAATTTAGTGTGAAGGAAATGACCCTGAGTCAACACCATAATATGGTAGTGCCACACACTGACTGCTTTTCCCATAATTGCATTCCCCGGATGAGTAACAAAGAGTGATAACAGGTGTTTCTAAAGAAAAGAATCATATGCAGCAAGAAGCAGTGGTTGCTCTGGTAACCAAAATACTGCAGACCCTGTAACAGGTCTCACTACTTCCACCTCTATCCTGACTTAATAAAGAATTTGGGAAAAGGACATATAACCTCCCATTGCCTAAGATCGTAACTAGTCATGGACATGAAGAGTAAAAATGAATCCAAGTTGCCCAGCTACAAACACAGGAAACCATTCACACACACACACACACACACACACACACACACACACAGAATCGGGGTATGGATGTAAATAGGGATATTCCTGACTTCACCCACCTAATTTCAGGCAGATTTTAAGGATGACATTTACTTTTACATATTGAGGGAATATCACATACATATAAAGTTATTTATGCTTGTGAGTCTGCAAAAAGTGAGTTTACTGACACAGGGATCTGAAGAGACTGACAGGAGGCTATGCTGCATTAGAGACAGCAGGAGTGGGGGCGGAATGACGGGACAAACAGCCAACAATGAAGAGCGGTCGTGAATTTCCAAAATTAAACTAACAGAGTAGTCTGGAAACAACTTTCATTTCTCTTGAGCTTAGTATTTACACAAACTCTGTTTAAATAAACGTTGAATTTTATTCTGACACAGCCTATTAACTCAATCGATTAAGTTTGTTTTAAATTCTACTTAGGAATAATAAAATGGGGGCTGTAAAGCAAGGCAAAAAGGAATACACATAACAGAGTGATGGTACCAAACCTTAATTCCATCCTCCATAAGGTATCTTTGGGTTGTAGGTGAAAAGCAGAAGCATCAGCATGCACAGTACAGTACCATACACCCTCCTCTCCACGAGTCACCAAAACCAGGAGTGTTATCCTGAAATCTTATTAGTCTGCTCTGAGGAGATGGGTTGTCTGGTCTTGATCATAAGCGCTTTCCTGTTTCAAACACCTTCAGTTCTTTTTGCTTTAACACAGTATCAGGTCTGCCCTCATATACCCATTTTAAATCACTTCTGCTAAATTTCTAACATGCACAGAGTTCCTCCAGCCTGAAAAAAAAATGCATTGGTAATTTTGTTGCAACAGAAGTAATGAGTATTAGCCAGTGTCATAGAGGGTTATGGTCATTAACCATAAGCTGTCTTTCTCACCTGTTTTTGTGTTTGTTTTCATTAGCATCTATGTGACATGGGTAAGCATAATTCTTGCCAAAGATACTTGAGTTCTTTGGGTCTGGCCAAACAAAGAAGAATAAAAAAAGACTAAGTAAGAACGACAATAATTATGTTAAAATGCTGCCAGGCTCAAAGCAATTTCGGGGTCCCAACACTGTACTTGATACACCCTGAATTACTTTACCAGGAAAATAAGATGGTAAGAAGAGGGGTACCTGGATGGCTCAATCAGTAGAGCATGCAACCTCTTGATCTCAGGGTTGTGAGTTCGAGCCCCACACTGGTTGTAGAGATCACTTAATAAAATCTTAAAAAAAAAAAAAAAGACGGTAGGATGATACATTCTCTAACCTCCCTTCTTCTTCAAGCACATTCTAGTTCTACGTAACTTCTACTTTGCTTCATTCTTTTTTCATATCTACAGCATGAAAAGAGGGTACTAAATATCATATTAATAAAATATAAGAATTCCTGTTCCGCCATGTATTAGTTATGCCCTTAGGCAAATTCTTAATTTCTTTTGGTCTCAAATACTTCATAATAATAATATTCACACTTCAAGGAGGTTTTGAGAGGATTAAATAAGATGTAATCATTTATCTACATCCCATTATTTATAAATCTCATATAATGTATTCTTCAAAATGCTCATTTTATGAGTAAGAGACCTGGAGATGGGAGAGGTGATCTGCCTGAAAACAAACAAGTGAGAAACAGACCAATGTGAGAGAGAAGCTCTGGTCTCCAAGAGTAAGAAGGACTCCTCCAGATGGCAGTTCTCGAATGTCTTGTCATCAGGACCCCTTTCATTATTAAAAATTATTGAAGACACCAAATTTTTTGTTCATGTAATTACAGTTTTCAATATTTACCATATTAGAAATTAAAACTGAATAGTTTTTAAATATATGTAATGCATTTTAAAATAATGAACCCATTTTATTTTACAACAGTCAAGATGCTTACAACCTAAGTGTCCATCAATTGATGGATGGATGGATTAAAAAGACATGATGGAATATTACTCAGCCATAGAAAAGGATGAGCACTTCTTATTTGTGACATGGATGGACCTAGATGGTATTTTGCTAAGTAACAGAAGTCAGACAGAGAGAGACAAATATCACATGATTCCACTTATAAGTAGAATCTAAAACATAAATGCACAAGTTTTAAAATTAAAAGTAGAAGACAGACCCACAAATATGGAGAACACACTTATGGTTGCAAGAGAGGAAGGGTGTGAGGAGATGGGAAAATCGGGTGAAGGGGAGTGGGAGACATAGGCTTCCAGTTATGGGATGAGTAAGTCACAGCATATGGATGAAAGGCACAGCACAGGGAATATAGTCAATGGTATTGTAATAGCGTCGTATGATGACAGATGGTAGCTGCACTTGTGGTGAGCACAGCATAACATATTGGGTTGTCGAATCACTATGTTGTACACCTGAAACTAGTGTAACATTGTGTGTCAACTGCAATTAAAGAAATCGTTTTAATAATGAATCTGTTTTGACATTTTTGAGAGAGAGAGAGAGAGAGAGAGAGAGAACGAACAAGGGAGAGGGGCGGAAGGAGCAAAAGAATCTTAAGCGGGCTCCATGCTCAGTGCAGAGCCCAACATGACCCTGGGATCATGACCTGAGCTAGTATCAACCAACTAAGCCACCCAGGCACCCCTTAACATGTATATATTTTTTAAATAGTGACAAAAAGTGGCACTGTTTTACATTTTTTCAAATCTCTTGAATGTTTAACTTAATAGAAGAAGTTGGATATCTGCCTTCTGCGTTCAGTCACAATATGTTGTTGTGGCGGAAATATATGAAGACTATATAGCCAGAAACACATAGCTGGAAAAGGAGGGATATTTTAATAGCCTTTTCGCATAATAGTGGTTATTCTTTGATACTACATAAAAACTGGACAAGTAGGAGTCTTCTAAAAGTTAGATGCAATGTGGAATCTGAAACCTTATGAATGAAATTTTCATATTCTGATACATTAAAATCTACTTTCTATTCTGCACTTTGAATGGATTTTTTACACATGTATGAATATAAAACATGGACACTGATTGGAGAAAAATCTTGGTTCACTCAGCTAGGCAGATCAGTTCTGCAGATACAAGCTTTCCAAAGTCCTTTTTTTTTGAAAGTTTGAGTTTTATCATTAGGAATAAATACTGTTCATTGTTTTCCTTGAAGTAACAGGCTTATTTCCCTTCATTTCTGAGACTATGTCTGTAAATACTCATAACTAAATAACCACAGTTTGTCATTCTTTCCAGTAAAAATTGTGCTTCATGAAAAGTCTCAAAGTCACCATTAATGTTCGGTATGCTGAAACATTTCATTATGTATACCTCACATTTGGTCACACAGAATATAAAAAGACATTTACTCAGAGGTTGGAATTTAATAAAATTAATAATTTTTATGACTTAATTCAGGATATTATTAGATGAAGCTAGCGTTTTCTGTTTGGTGTTTGGTTGGTTGGGTAGCTGTTTATTTGGTTGGCTGATTTGGTGTTTCATTGGCTGGACAGTTTGGTGGCTTGTTTTTACTGTGAGTACATGGCAGTGAAGAATATAAAATACAGTTTGGTGCCCTGTCTTGATTTGTGCTAAGATTCTACCTGCAGCTCTGCCCAGCATTTCTTTTGTATCATCATTGCAAATGTCAATAATACACATTATTATTATGCTTGAAAATCATACTTTGATAACTGCCACACTGGATGAGCAACTACTGGTCATCAGAATTAGATGTAAAATTATATATTTCTTAAGTTAGGAGATTTTAAGGACGGTGGAAGAGAAGGGGGTATAAGATGATTTTTAAAAGAAAAACAATTACGAAAACATGGATAAACACTGGACTCTTTTGAGATCGAAACAGAGATGTTTACTTGGAAACACTAGATTGCTCACAAAAAGTAATATGTACATCAAATACCCGTGAAAGAAATTATTACTGTCAATTTATGCTTTAATGCTCTTCACTGGTCTCTAAATGGCACAGAGTACAGAACCTTAACTGACCTAGCACCACTGACATGCTTCCAGTTATGAAACGCTGACAAACTCTTCTGAAGAAATGATTCACTAATATGAGTGTGAAACAAACACATACAGAAAGTTCACATCCTCAGGAAAGTAATCAAAAAGAGAAAACAAGTGTTCCAAATGTGGCACTAATCAGTCCTGGTTTATTTTTGTGTGTTTGCTTTGATTTGGGGTTGTAAGCCATCACAGGCAGTATTTTTCTGTTTCTGCCGTGTGTGTTGTCTTTTTCATAGGTGAACACTGAAAGGGTGACTACAGGGGGGCGCCTGGGTGGCGCAGTCGGTTAAGCGTCCGACTTCAGCCAGGTCACGATCTCGCGGTCCGTGAGTTCGAGCCCCGCGTCAGGCTCTGGGCTGATGGCTCGGAGCCTGGAGCCTGTTTCCGATTCTGTGTCTCCCTCTCTCTCTGCCCCTCCCCCGTTCATGCTCTGTCTCTCTCTGTCCCAAAAATAAAAATAAAAAATGTTGACAAAAAAAAAAAAAAAAAAAAAAAAAGAAAGGGTGACTACAGGAAGACCAGCTTTTCTCTAATTTTCACTATGTCTGTTTGTGTGTTGATTTGAACTCAGTTTAAGTCTGATTTCCAAACATAGATCAGTTTTACTTTACTTCTGCAGAAAACAACCAATTCTGAATTAAGAAAAGTCAGATTTTATATCATATAAAGGTTTTAAAGAAGGGATACACCTAGCAAAACTTTTTCCCCCTTGCCTACAAATACTATATGGAGACAGTCTCAAAGTATCTTTTCAGTACGAGGTCTGAAATGTGCTATTGTTTCACACTCAGGTGAAATATTTAGAATATTCCATCCAGAATATAAACTGCGTGAGAGTAGGAGTTATATCTCATTGGTTAACCACAATATCCTCACCGTCTAGTATAGAGTGTGGCTCCTCCCAGACATGCAATAAATTCTGTTGGCTGGGTCTGGAGAAAAACTACTCTATCACAGAAGTTTGAAGGATCACCTAATATGAGAGAACATACAAACACAATTATCTCATATATATTTATAATTACGATGTATCTCAGGTGTGTGTGTGTGTGTGTGTGTGTGTGTGTGTGTGTGTGTATGCGCTACTGTGATTGCTATTTGGTAAAATCGGAAACAAAATGTAAAAATTCGGCTGAATTTTTCTGACACTCCTTCTGCTCCCTATCCATAAAGTTTTAAAACTCAAATACACACTTTGACAGAGCCAATTCAACTACATTATATTTTGGGTGAATGAGGAGTATAACATTGGAACTTGGGTTTGAGAGGAAGATTCTGAACACTGTCTCTAATTCCAGTGTAACCTGGGGGGCATTTGAGGAAGGGAGCACATGGCTTGAGACCACGCCCAGCTCAACTAAGTAGCTCTATGTCTGTGGGAAAATACATTAGTTCCTCTAGACCTTCGTGTCTCCATCTTAAAAACAGAAGTAATAATGTGTACTTCTCACATGACTGTTGGTCAGATTAAATGAAGTACTGTATAAAGCACTTAGCACAAAAAGCCAGTGACTGAGACAAAGTAAATGCCCAATAAGTGTTAGTTCACTTCATTTTATTGAAATCCAGGCTTGAAACATGACAGAAAAGACTGCAACGTTTGTAATACAGATAAAGATACACCTTTCACTCCAATTACATAAGGTATAAAGCCACTACCAAAACCCACCACTAATTTAAAGGTATACACTAGTTAAGAAATAGTCTTAAAAACACCTACGTCTGTTTTCCCGAGCATGATCAATGAGCTACTGGTATTCGTTACTGGTAATAACTACTGGTACTAATTCATACTTCCAATTTGGAGTCAATTTTAGCCACTCTCTGATTGTTTTATAAAAGGATTTCACTGTTTAAAAGGAAAGACATGTGGAAATTGCACTACCATGGCATGGCTCCTGCGGGTGCTGATAAACATGGCGCCGTTCAAAGGAACGACCCTACAGAAACATATGCGTCGCATGAAGAATACCAATATCACTTACTCATAGTTGGGGTTGTTCAGTATGTCAGACCAACTTTGCCTCGGAGAACTTTCCATAAACGTATCTTTTTTTTTTTAACGTTTATTTATTTTTGAGACAGAGAGAGACAGAGCATGAACAGGGGAGGGGCAGAGAGAGAGGGAGACACAGAATCTGAAACAGGCTCCAGGCTCTGAGCTGTCAGCACAGAGCCCGATGGGGGGCTCAAACTCACGGACCGTGAGATCATGACCTGAGCCGAAGTCGGACGCTTAACCGACCGAGCCACCCAGGCGCCCCTTATAAACGTATCTTGAAAACAGTCTGGCTTGTATGCCACATTCAGTTCACTTTACATGTTATTACTAACTGCTAAGTAACAACTGCTACTACTTTCTAACGATATTTCATATCTTCGTAACATCTTCAACTTTGCCAGACGCTCGCATGAGCATATGTGTGTGTTAAACAGATCCAGAAATTACACACCTATGCATTCAGTGACATCCACATAAAGGGTTAATGAAGTTTTACGACTGGCCCACATTTAATCTAGCCCTTCCACTGATAGAGAATCATGCAAAGCTGGTTACATAACTTCACTGGACTCTAAGTTCCTCTTTTGTAATAGGAATAGAGTTAAAAGAATATACATGTAATATGGACACTCACTTTAAAATGTATGAAGACAATCTGAAAACTGTAGAAAATGGCTTATCAATTAACCCTTTCCTGTCTGCAAAGGCAATAATAATGTACTTTGTATGCTTCACGCAAATAAATAATGGCTGAAATAATTAACAAATGAAAGAAATACAACTATTCTTTACAGAGTACTTACCAGAGGTGAAACACTGTTCCAAGAGCTTTCACCTGTTTTCATACAATTCTTACCACAGCCCAGCAAGGCAGGTACAGTTATTCTCATGTTTATAAATGCCTAAGGCTTGGAATTAAGGTCTTTGGGTGGAGCTGAGATTTTTCACTATTCCTCATAACTGCTTAAACCAAATCACTCAATAATAATGATACTACTTAATAATAATGAGGAGGAGGAGAAGAAGGATCAGTCATCATCACCCTCAGCACCTGTGTGTAGCTTTGGTTTCTTTTCCCCCCATAGCAAGGACGGGTTTTCCTATTTCTGCCATGTTCCCTTATGGCAAAATATGAGCTATTGGCTGGAGTCCCTCCTTTCTATCCTCTTTATCCCTGTCCCTAATCAGTACTACTGCAGTACTCTCTGATCTCTCTCCCACTTCTATGATCCGTTATTTGCACTGCTGCCTTCTAAAAATAACAACACACATGCATGAACTTGCAAAACCAAAAAGCTAAGCAAAAAACTCTAATGGTTCTAAAGTTTTTAAGAAGGCATTCAAGGTTCTTCATGAATTGATTCAACCTATCTTCCCAGCTTTCTCTCCTCCCATGGTCTGCTCCCTGTCCATACCTTACTCTTATTATGTTCACCATGTTATTCATAATCCCATGCCTTTGCTCATAATAATCTTCCAGCCTGTAACAGCATCCATCTCCTTCACCATCTATGTGACATTGCCCAAACAGAAATATGAGTCGCTGTGTAACCTCACAATATACCTCCAAGAATCTCCATTTCCTCATCAGTAAAATGAGGATAACAACAGTATTTGCTTATTCATCTACATAAAATGGTTACAACAGTTCCTTGAGCAGAGTTTGCCCCATATAAGTGTGAACAATTTCTAGATTATTATTAGCTGAAATTTGTGACCAAGAATTTCATTATCTGGGGCACCTGGTTGGCTCAGTCGGTTGGGTGTCTGTCTGACTTTGGCTCAGGTCATGATCTCACTGTTTCCAAGTTCGAGCCCCACATTGGGCTCTGTTCTGACAGCTCAGAGCCTGGAGCCTGTTTCAGATTCTGTGTCTCCCCCTGTTACCCTGCCCACCTCCCGCTGGTGTTCTGTCTCTCTCTGTGTGTCTCCAAAATAAATAAAACATTAAAAATTTTTTTTTAAAAAGAATTTCATTATTTGATCCGAACTGGCTCATATATTCATCCAACTCTGATTTCAGCTTTTGTGAATCTTTGAAGGAAAGTTTTCAAGTATAAAATCCTATTTAAAAAAACAAACAAAAAACTAGGGGCGCCTGGGTGGCTCAGTCAGTTAAGCATCTGACTTCGGCTTAGGTCATGATTTCCCAGTTTGTGAGTTTGAGCCCTGCATCGGGCTCTGTGCTGACAGCTCAGAGCCTGGAGCCTGCTTTGGATTCTGTGTCTCCCTCTCTCTCTGCCCCTTCCCTGCTCATGCTCTGTCTCTCACTCTCTCTCAAAAGTGAATAAACATTAAAAAATTTTTTTTAACTAGATTACTTTCTAACTTTTCAAAGTAGTTTATATGAGCAAATATAACCATTATAATAATGGACTAAAAGGCAAGCTAACTGTAAGACCTTCTTGAGTACACTACTAATGAAGTCAAACTGGATTCCTGCAAAGCACAAAATAAGCTAGTCCCTCCATGCAAAGCACCAGTTCATCCCAAAATTTTACTACATATACAATGAAATGAGTGTTATAAATTAAGTTAGGACTCTTGGGAAGAGACAAGCCCATTCACTGAACATTTTCATTTCTGCATACAACTTAGGAAACCTTTCTGCATGCTCTCTGAACATTCTGCTATTCACACACACACACACACACACACACACACACACACACACAAATTAAGCCTGTTTTACAGTCACAGAACATTCACAGTTCAGCATCTGTGTCTGCTCTTCATTCTCTCTTTGCATTAGCCAACTTAACAACTTGGACGCTGTGGCTCTTGCTGTCTTCAACTGGAAAGCAAATGGACATCGGGGTTCTGACAGCAGCTGGGAGAAGCAACCTATGGACTACACTGAGCCGGGAGACAGAAGCCTTATTATGGCATACACCAAGAAGCAGACTCATCAGTACCAATGTGCTGAGTCCCTACCTGGAAAATACATAAATAACGAGTCGTGCTCTCTAAGCTAAAGACTTTGCACTCCAAAATGAGGACTGGATTGCTAAGAACTGTAAAGGCAAATTTAACATCAATCAAAACTAGGGGTAAATACCCAATGTATACAACAGCCATTAAATGGTAAAAGGATTATAATATAATATCAGGGTCGTTACTAATACTGTATCACGCGCACATAACAAGGGAAAATAAAGCCTCCCTATGATGCATCTGAAACACTGAAGAATAAGTCACAGAAGATTCATCAGCATCTTCTCAAAAATCATAAATCTACCAATCACTTCTCCAATAGAGAACAATTATTAGAAGTGAAAGTTTACGCAGTTGCTGTGAAATAGATCTAATAACGCCTTGCATACACTGAGAGAAGAGCAGTAAAAATTCCAGTGGAAATAATGACTAATTATTATTAAATGTGTGAAGCTTGTTTTAAAGATAAGTTTTGGACTTAAACAACAGCAACTCAGTACTTCACAAAGACAAATGTAATCTTATGACCAACCCATAGTGAGTAAAGTAGGATGCTAAATTACTTAAGAATAAGTGGGGATATTCTTTAGAGGAATATATTTATCAACAGAACTACCAAGGTTTGGTTTCCAGGTCAGTGCTTATATCTGCCAAGTGTTAAGCCCACAGAAAGAGAAATACACAAATTGATGCTTTAGTACTTCTCTGCTCATCACAACACATACTTCTATTTCAGACCAGATCTGGCATGTTCAGGGTCACATACTTCTATTTCATATTTAAAATAATGATTAGGGGTGCCTGGGTGGCTCAGTTGGCTAAGCGTCCGACTTCGGCTCAGGTCATGATCTTGCAGTTTGTGAGTTTGAGCCCCGCATCGGGCTCTGTGCTGACAGCTCGGAGCCTGGAGCCTACTTCGGATTCTGTTTCCCTCTCTCTCTCTGCCCCTCTCCTGCTCGCTCTCTCTCTCTCTCTCTCTCTCTCAAAAATAAATAAACATTAAAAAACAATTTTAAAAACAATGATGAGCAGGCATGTCTAGGCCACTATTTGATTCTATGCCCACATATTTATTTCCATTACCAAATAACAATGATTTATATGGAGTAACAGCAAAAGTGGTATAATTGCTCTTGCTTCAAAAAGCTCGACTTTAGCAATTTCTCATTCATAAAAGCCTATGTTTTTGAAAGTGATCGAAGGCATTCTTATATTCTGTGGGTCATCTTTGGACCAAGAGAACAACTACAGCCCAAGGAACCTGGAAGTGGCAGGACACAGGGTCTTGCGGTGCTGGGAATAAAGAATGGAGAAAAATTGAAAAAAAAAAAAAAAAAAGGAAACTAAAACACTACCCATCAGAAGTGAAGATTCACTCACAAACTATTCTTTTGCACCACCTCAGCCAGGGGGAAACAAAGACCTTTCCGAAGGGCCAAAGAAGTGTAAAGTGAAAGGAAAAAATTCTCAAGGCCAAGAAAACCAGTGTGTCAGGCACGATCCTAAGTGTTTTTCATGTATTAACTCAGGTGATTTGTCTAACGAGCTTATGAGTCATGTAGCACCATTTCCCCCTAAATTACAATGCAGAAACTGAGGCACTGAGAACTTGCTCAAAGTCATAGAGCTAGAAAGAGTTGAAACTGAAATTTAAACACAAAAAATCTGACTCAGGGAGCGCCTGGGTGGCTCAGTCGGTTAAATGCCCAACTTTGGCTCCTGTCATGATCTCAAGGTCCATGAATTACAGTCCTGCATTGGGTTCTGTGCTGACAGCTCGGAGCCTGGAACCTGCTTCAGATTCTGTGTCTCCCACTCTCTCTTCCCCTCCCCTGCTCATGCTCTCTCTCTCTCAAAAGTAAACATTAAAACAATAAATAAAAATAAAATAAAATAAAATAAATCTGACTCTGAAATCTGATCTACACATTAGGTGACATATAAAAGCAGGGTTTCGAGGTTCCGGAAGATGGCGGCGTAGGAGGACACTGGGCTCACCGCGCGTCCTGCTGATCACTTAGATTCCACCTACACCTGCCTAAAGAACCCAGAAAACCGCCAGAGGATTAGCAGAACGGAGTCTCCGGAGCCAAGCGCAGACGAGAGGCCCACGGAAGAGGGTAGGAAGGGCGGCGAGGCGGTGCGCGCTCCACGGACTGGCGGGAGGGAGCCGGGCCGGAGGGGCGGCTTGCCGGCCAAGCGGAGCCCCCGAGTCGGGCTGGCAAAAGCGGAGGGGCCGGACGGACTGTGTTCCGACAGCAAGCGCGACTTAGCGTCTGGGAGGTCATAAGTTAACAGCTCTGCTCAGAAAGCGGGAAGGCTGGAGGACAAAGGGAGGGAGAGCTGCTGAGCCCCCGGACGGCAGAGCTCAGCTTGTCGGGGAACAAAGGCGCTCGCCAGCGCCATCTCCCCCGCCCATCCCCCAGCCAAAATCCCAAAGAGAACCAGTTCCTGCCAGGGAACTTGCTCGCTCCGCGCAAACACCCAACTCTGTGCTTCTGCGGAGCCAAACCTCCGGCAGCGGATCTGACTCCCTCCCGCTGCCACAGGGCCCCTCCTGAAGTGGATCACCTAAGGAGAAGCGAGCTAAGCCTGCCCCTCCCGCCCCCGTGCACCTTGCCTACCCACCCCAGCTAATACGCCAGCTCCCCAGCACCACAAGCCTGGCAGTGTGCAAGTAGACCAGACGGGCCACACCACCCCACAGTGAATCCCGCCCCTAGGAGAGGGGAAGAGAAGGCACACACCAGTCTGACTGTGGCCCCAGCGGTGGGCTGGGGGCAGACATCAGGTCGGACTGCGGCCCCGCCCACCAACTCCAGTTATACACCCCAGCACGGGGGAAGTGCCCTGCGGGTCCTCACCACTCCAGGGACTGTCCAAAATGACCAAACGGAAGAATTCCCCTCAGAAGAATCTCCAGGAAATAACAACAGCTAATGAACTGATCAAAAAGGATTTAAATAATATAACAGAAAGTGAATTTAGAATAATAGTCATAAAATTAATCGCTGGGCTTGAAAACAGTATACAGGACAGCAGAGAATCTCTTGCCACAGAGATCAAGGGACTAAGGAACAGTCACGAGGAGCTGAAAAACGCTTTAAACGAAATGCAAAACAAAATGGAAACCACGACGGCTCGGATTGAAGAGGCAGAGGAGAGAATAGGTGAACTAGAAGATAAAGTTATGGAGAAAGAGGAAGCTGAAAGAAAGAGAGATAAAAAAATCCAGGAGTATGAGGGGAAAATTAGAGAACTAAGTGATACACTAAAAAGAAATAATATACGCATAATTGGTATTCCAGAGGAGGAAGAGAGAGGGAAAGGTGCTGAAGGGGTACTTGAAGAAATTATAGCTGAGAACTTCCCTGAACTGGGGAAGGAAAAAGGCATTGAAATCCAAGAGGCACAGAGAACTCCCTTCAGACGTAACTTGAATCGATCTTCTGCACGACATATCATAGTGAAACTGGCAAAATACAAGGATAAAGAGAAAATTCTGAAAGCAGCAAGGGATAAACATGCCCTCACATATAAAGGGAGACCTATAAGACTCGTGACTGATCTCTCCTTTGAAACTTGGCAGGCCAGAAAGGCTTGGCACGATATCTTCAGTGTGCTAAACAGAAAAAATATGCAGCCGAGAATCCTTTATCCAGCAAGTCTGTCATTTAGAATAGAAGGAGAGATAAAGGTCTTCCCAAACAAACAAAAACTGAAGGAATTTGTCACTACGAAACCAGCCCTACAAGAGATCCTAAGGGGGATCCTGTGAGACAAAGTACCAGAGACATCACTACAAGCATAAAACATACAGACATCACAATGACTCTAAACCCGTATCTTTCTATAATAACACTGAATGTAAATGGATTAAATGCGCCAACCAAAAGACATAGGGTATCAGAATGGATAAAAAAACAAGACCCATCTATTTGCTGTCTACAAGAGACTCATTTGAGATCTGAGGACACCTTTAGATTGAGAGTGAGGGGATGGAGAACTATTTATCATGCTACTGGAAGCCAAAAGAAAGCTGGAGTAGCCATACTTATATCAGACAAACTAGACTTTAAATTAAAGGCTGTAACAAGAGATGAAGAAGGGCATTATATAATAATTACAGGGTCTATCCATCAGGAAGAGCTAACAATTATAAACGTCTATGCGCCAAATACCGAAGCCCCCAGATATATAAAACAGTTACTCATAAACATAAGCAACCTTATTGATAAGAATGTGGTCATTGCAGGGGACTTTAACACACCACTTACAGAAATGGATAGATCATCTAGACACACAGTCAATAAAGAAACAAGGGCCCTGAATGATACATTGGATCAGATGGACTTGACAGATATATTTAGAACTCTGCATCCCAAAGCAACAGAATATACTTTCTTCTCGAGTGCACATGGAACATTCTCCAAGATAGATCATATACTGGGTCACAAAACAGCCCTTCATAAGTTTACAAGAATTGAAATTATACCATGCATACTTTCAGACCACAATGCTATGAAGCTTGAAATCAACCACAGGAAAAAGTCTGGAAAACCTCCAAAAGCATGGAGGTTAAAGAACACCCTACTAACGAATGAGTGGGTCAACCAGGCAATTAGAGAAGAAATTAAAAAATATATGGAAACAAACGAAAATGAAAATACAACAATCCAAACGCTTTGGGACGCAGCGAAGGCAGTCCTGAGAGGAAAATACATTGCAATCCAGGCCTATCTCAAGAAACAAGAAAAATCCCAAATACAAAATCTAACAGCACACCTAAAGGAAATAGAGGCAGAACAGCAAAGGCAGCCTAAACCCAGCAGAAGAAGAGAAATCATAAAGATCAGAGCAGAAATAAACAATATAGAATCTAAAAAAACTGTAGAGCAGATCAACGAAACCAAGAGTTGGTTTTTTGAAAAAATAAACAAAATTGACAAACCTCTAGCCAGGCTTCTCAAAAAGAAAAGGGAGATGACCCAAATAGATAAGATCATGAATGAAAATGGAATTATTACAACCAATCCCTCAGAGATACAAACAATTATCAGGGAATACTATGAAAAATTATATGCCAACAAATTGGACAACCTGGAAGAAATGGACAAATTCCTAAACACCCACACTCTTCCAAAACTCAATCAGGAGGAAATAGAAAGCTTGAACAGACCCATAACCAGCGAAGAAATTGAATCGGTTATCAAAAATCTCCCAACAAATAAGAGTCCAGGACCAGATGGCTTCCCAGGGGAGTTCTACCAGACGTTTAAAGCAGAGATAATACCTATCCTTCTCAAGCTATTCCAAGAAATAGAAAGGGAAGGAAAACTTCCAGACTCATTCTATGAAGCCAGTATTACTTTGATTCCTAAACCAGACAGAGACCCAGTAAAAAAAGAGAACTACAGGCCAATATCCCTGATGAATATGGATGCAAAAATTCTCAATAAGATACTAGCAAATCGAATTCAACAGCATATAAAAAGAATTATTCACCATGATCAAGTGGGATTCATTCCTGGGATGCAGGGCTGGTTCAACATTCGCAAATCGATCAACGTGATACATCACATTAACAAAAAAAAAGAGAAGAACCATATGATCCTGTCAATCGATGCAGAAAAGGCCTTTGACAAAATCCAGCACCCTTTCTTAATAAAAACCCTTGAGAAAGTCGGGATAGAAGGAACATACTTAAAGATCATAAAAGCCATTTATGAAAAGCCCACAGCTAACATCATCCTCAATGGGGAAAAACTGAGAGCTTTTTCCCTGATATCAGGAACACGACAGGGATGCCCACTCTCACCGCTGCTGTTTAATATAGTGCTGGAAGTTCTAGCATCAGCAATCAGACAACAAAAGGAAATCAAAGGCATCCAAATTGGCAAAGATGAAGTCAAGCTTTCGCTTTTTGCAGATGACATGATATTATACATGGAAAATCTGATAGACTCCACCAAAAGTCTGCTAGAACTGATACATGAATTCAGCAAAGTTGCCGGATACAAAATCAATGTACAGAAATCAGTTGCATTCTTATACACTAACAATGAAGCAACAGAAAGACAAATAAAGAAACTGATCCCATTCACAATTGCACCAAGAAGCATAAAATACCTAGGAATAAATCTAACCAAAGATGTAAAAGATCTGTATGCTGAAAACTATAGAAAGCTTATGCAGGTAATTGAAGAAGATATAAAGAAATGGAAAGACATTCCCTGCTCATGGATTGGAAGAATAAATATTGTCAAAATGTCAATACTACCCAAAGCTATCTACACATTCAATGCAATCCCAATCAAAATTGCACCAGCATTCTTCTCGAAACTAGAACAAGCAATCCTAAAATTCATATGGAACCACAAAAGGCCCCGAATAGCCAAAGTAATTTTGAAGAAGAAGACCAAAGCAGGAGGCATCACAATCCCAGACTTTAGCCTCTACTACAAAGCTGTCATCATCAAGACAGCATGGTATTGGCATAAAAACAGACACATAGACCAATGGAATCGAATAGAAACCCCAGAACTAGACCCACAAACGTATGGCCAACTCATTTTTGACAAAGCAGGAAAGAACATCCAATGGAAAAAAGACAGTCTCTTTAACAAATGGTGCTGGGAGAACTGGACAGCAACATGCAGAAGGTTGAAACTAGACCACTTTCTCACACCATTCACAAAAATAAACTCAAAATGGATAAAGGACCTGAATGTGAGACAGGAAACCATCAAAACCTTAGAGGAGAAAGCAGGAAAAGACCTCTCTGACCTCAGCCGTAGCAATCTCTTACTCGGCACATCCCCAAAGGCAAGGGAACTAAAAGCAAAAGTGAATTACTGGGACCTTATGAAGATAAAAAGCTTCTGCACAGCAAAGGAAACAACCAACAAAACTAAAAGGCAACCAACGGAATGGGAAAAGATATTTGCAAATGACACATCGGACAAAGGGCTAGTATCCAAAATCTATAAAGAGCTCATCAAACTCCACACCCGAAAAACAAATAACCCAGTGAAGAAATGGGCAGAAAACATGAATAGACACTTCTCTAAAGAAGACATCCAGATGGCCAACAGGCACACGAAAAGATGTTCAACGTCGCTCCTCATCAGGGAAATACAAATCAAAACCACACTCAGATACCACCTCACGCCAGTCAGAGTGGCCAAAATGAAGAAATCAGGAGACTATAGATGCTGGAGAGGATGTGGAGAGACGGGAACCCTCTTGCACTGTTGGTGGGAATGCAAATTGGTGCAGCCGCTCTGGAAAGCAGTGTGGAGGTTCCTCAAAAAATTAAAAATAGACCTACCCTATGACCCAGCAATAGCACTGCTAGGAATTTATCCAAGGGATACAGGAGTACTGATGCATAGGGGCACTTGTACCCCAATGTTTATAGCAGCACTCTCAACAATCGCCAAATTATGGAAAGAGCCTAAATGTCCATCAACTGATGAATGGATAAAGAAATTGTGGTTTATATACACAATGGAATACTACGTGGCAATGAGAAAGAATGAAATATGGCCTTTTGTAGCAACGTGGATGGAACTGGAGAGTGTGATGCTAAGTGAAATAAGCCATACAGAGAAAGACAGATACCATATGGTTTCACTCTTATGTGGATCCTGAGAAACCTAACAGAAACACATGGGGGAGGGGAAGGGAAAAAAAAAAAAAAGAGGTTAGAGTGGGAGAGAGCCAAAGCATAAGAGACTGTTAAAAACTGAGAACAAACTGAGGGTTGATGGGGGGTGGGAGGGAGGGCAGGGTGGGTGATGGGTATTGAGGAGGGCACCTTTTGGGATGAGCACTGGGTGTTGTATGGAAACCAATTTGACAGTAAATTTCATATATTAAAAAATAAAAAAAAAAAAATAAAAAAAAAAAAAATAAAAATAAAAGCAGGGTTTCCTAGTATCTTCAGAAAACAAAACAAAACAACACTCACCAAGACAATAGTCCATACAAAAGTAAAGTCATCATGTAAAAAAGCAAACATGTCTATTATATTCAAACTACTATCTAGATTCATTTTTTAAAGACCAAATCTCAGTTGATTTGCAGAGCATTTCTGACTTGACAGTTCACAAAAATGAAACAGAAATGTGAGTTTCTACTTGCCACAATATTCTGCTTTGGCCTTAGAAGTGTTCTTAACTCTTTTCCTTTAAAATGAATGTTAATGAGATGAGTCCTTAATAGTCAAAGGACTTCATAAATATTCATTAAACATCAAGAGAAGTTGTGTTTCCTTTCCCTAAAAGCTCAAAAAGAAAATAGTTAAGACTCCATAATGGAATAAGCATGAAGAAAGATTAAGTGGAACTGTAAGTATTCAGTTTTGTGTTAGACGTTTATCGGAATGGTTCACATCATTAGAAAACTTAAAAAAAAATTCTTAGTGTGGAGATACTTTTATTTTTTCTCCTATAAGAGGTTCTCCATAGTATCACCTCGGTTGGAGATATTTCCATTTTTATCCTTCATCCAATTCTGAATGATTCAAAGCATTTCACCAACTCTTCATGATGCCTTCTGCACCACTGAACAGTAAAATGGCTATGATGATGTGAGGAAATGATTTTGATCTAAATCAACAGGGCAGGTCCAGCTATTATGAAAGTGCCACAAACCTTCTTTATTTAAAAAAAAAAAGTTTTCACACTGGATTTGAGTCTTCAAAGAATGCATTCGCCAAACTGTTATATTTTACATCAATCCTATACAGCAGTCAGGGAATATTATCACACAGATAGATTTCTCCTGATGAAACCATAGCCTTAAATGTTTCCTAGGTGCCAAAGCAGGGAGATGGCCACAAGACACCATGGCAATGCCAGTGTCCCCAGGGTCATCTTAGGAAATACAAATGGCCTGGCAAGTCCAGTATTAACTCACTGAGAACAAATCTCTCCAAAACCCACCACAGCCGATTCACTGAATCAGGCTAAAAAATGCACCTAGAAAAGAGGAAAAAATGTATTTGCTACTTGCAGATATACAGCAACAATTTTTCCACTTTTCTCTTAGTATTTTTATGTCTTCAACCAAAAAAGATAAACATACAGTTTTCTATAAAGGTATCCCCACAAAGTCTAGGAATTATGAAAGTAGCTACCTTGCCATTATCAGGCAACCATAAATAAGAAACACATCCATCATATTTGGAGAAGGTAGGACATAAATATTAAGTTGAGAAAATCGGTATGCTTTTTAATAGGATTCCTAGTCTGTAATTTCCAATATGAGCCAAATTCAGAATTATTAAATCATTTAAATGATTTTTAATAAATAATCAGATAATTTTCATGTTTTTTTTAAGTTTATTTCTCTATCTTGAGACAGACAGAGGCAGCACAAGTGGGGAAGGGGCAGAGAGAGAGGAGAGAGAGAGAGAATCCCAAGCAGGCTCAGAACTACCAGCACAGACCCTGAGGCAGGGCTCAAACCCATGAAGCTGCAAGATCATGATCTAAGCTGAAACCAAGAGTCAGATGTTTAACTGACTGAGCCACCCAGGCACTCCAGATAATTTTTGTTTTGTACTTGACTCTAAAATGTCAAAATAATCCAAATTACACTTTTAAATTCTTAAAATCATTTCCCCAATTGCCTTGTACTTCTCACTTGCTGAAATGTGCGTGGGACTGGGTATAGGTGGGATAAAGAGAGTCCTTACATGCTTGTAAGGACTATTTAATAGGCTACACTTTGTGGCTAAATAATTGTGTTTATAAGGACACTCGTGCTTTTTCAAATAAAAACTGAAACCAAAATTTTGCTTACCTACCATGCCCAATAAACAAAAACATTTTACATTGCTGGAATTCAGAAACACATAGCACAAAACAGTGGCTTACAATTATGATAGAAGAATAAAATAATGCAACTCAGAGGCAAAAAATGCTAAAGATTTTTTTGTGATTATCTACCAGATAATGACTGTTTTAAAGATTAAGTTTATACTGGTTCATGACTTTACGATTATTATACTACCACCTTCATGATGAATATACATTGTGAAATAAATGTTAAAAAGGAAAGAAAAATAAAAAGAAAGTGTATGCTTCTCTTAATTTCTGCTTACTAATTTAAAGTTCAGAATAAGAAACTCAATTTTAGTCTCACATAGTTTGCTTCACTATACATGAGAAATGTCTTTGTGGATGTTAACATCAAAAAAACTTGGCTTTCAAAGCATAAGAGACTGTTAAAAACTGAGAACAAACTGAGGGTTGATGGGGGGTGGGAGGGAGGGCAGGGTGGGTGATGGGTATTGAGGAGGGCACCTTTTGGGATGAGCACTGGGTGTTGTATGGAAACCAATTTGACAATAAATTTCATATATTAAAAAATAAATAAATAAGAAAGTATTAAAAAAAACTTGGCTTTTTTTTCTTGATTTGATAATACTTTATTTTGGTCTTATTAGGGGTTATCTGCCTCCTATCTTCTATTTTAGATACTCAAAATGTCTTACCTTATGCTGAATCCACAAAGCATGTTTAAAATGTTTACTGATTAAATGAATTTGAACAGATTTAAAATAAATTCTTGCAATGGTTAATTTTATGTGCCAACATGACACAGTTATAGGGTACCCAGATATTTGGTCAAACATTATTCTGGTATTTCCATGGGTGGGGGGTGTTTTGTGATGAGCTTAACATTGACACTGATAGACTGTGTAAAAAGCAGATTGCCGTCTCTAATACAAATGGGCCTCACCCAATCAGCTGAAGACCTCAATAGGACAAAAAAAAACTGACTCTTCCCCAGATAACAGAGAATTCTCCCTGCCTTCAAGCTGAGACATCAGGTTTTTCCTGCATGCAAACTCAAGTGAAACATCAGCTCTTTCCAGGTCTCAAGCCTGCCCAGTTGCTCAGATGGGAACTACACCACTGGCTCTACTGGGTCTCCAACTTGCCGACTACAGATCTTGGGCTTGGCTCTCTTTCTACAGAGAACCCTAATACAGCTATTTCTAGTTTTCAAAGCTTCCTTAAATACTGAGGCTTCTTTTAAGTAAATATAAAGTGTTTTTTTTTTAAGTTTATTTATCTTTGAGAGGGAGGGAGTGAGGGAGAGGGAGAGGGAGAGGGAGAGGGAGAGAGAGAGAGAGAGAGAGAGAGAGAGAGAGAGCAAGCAGGGGAAGGGCAGAGAAACAGAGAATCCCAAGGAGGCTCTGCGCTGAGAGTAGAGTAGAGCTCTACCTGGGGCTTGAACTCACAAACTGAGATCATGACCTGGTCTGAAAGCAAGAGTCAGACATTTTTTTTTTTTTTTAATTTTTTTTTCAACGTTTTTTTTTTTTTTATTTATTTTTGGGACAGAGAGAGACAGAGCATGAACGGGGGAGGGGCAGAGAGAGAGGGAGACACAGAATCGGAAACAGGCTCCGAGCCATCAGCCCAGAGCCTGACGCGGGGCTCGAACTCACGGACCGCGAGATCGTGACCTGGCTGAAGTCGGACGCTTAACCGACTGCGCCACCCAGGCGCCCCAAGAGTCAGACATTTAACCAAATGACTGAGTCATCCAGGCGCCCCAAATGTTCTTTTAATTAAATACCAAGTGTCTTGGGCCCCTGAATTGTGGTTCTCAGAATTTCCTCCAGCTAATGAAGAATCATAATTTCACTGTCAGCGATAGATCTCATGCATGTATCTATTGACAGTTACAGGCAATGTAGCCCATAATGTCTCGGCACCCTGGTGAGTATCCAATGCAAGCTAAGACTATGAGATCATTAACATCTTATTAGTGTAATGCAAAGTGTCAACATGAAATTAAATACCAAGGATTAAATTCAAATAACAAGATTTCCTCCAAAGCTAAGGTGCACTCACCAACTATGAGAAGATCTCAGATCAGACAACATGATTTTGTTTGCATTTCTATAAATTTCCTTGGGCAGTATCTTTCCCCTCTCTTATCCTCTACTGGCCTAGAGATTTGTATATAGTAATCTTTTCCAACAGTGTTGGCCCCTTGGGAAATCAAATTGTTTAATAAATTTCTAGGTTAAAGACCAGTTCAAAACACTCAACTCTCTACTAAATAAGGTAATAAAAATCACCAGAGGTATAAAAGCTATTGGCAAAAATCTAAGCTTCAAAATACATGAAAAAATGTTGGTGACGAGCACAACCACTTAAAATTTATATTACTAAACAGATAAATATATGCCAGAAATCTTACTTGAAACATTTAGACATTTTTTTATTACATGCATTCTGGATGTTTTACTAAAGAACTTACTCATTTCCAGTGAATAAAGAGGGGAAAAAAGTACTTCAACATGTTTTCAATAAAAGAAGATGGCTGTGAAAGTAAAACACAGAGTCTGAGGCTGGCCAGAAGAAGCTAAAGGTAAATTCTTTGTACTCCAGAGGTACTCAGACACTTCATCCTAAGATAAATGCCTTTTTCATTCTTTCAAAATGTGCCAACAAAAATGAATCAAGGATATATTTTTTTCTTTTGTTTTTTTCAAGGTTTTCTCTTCCTAAGTCTTTCTAAAATAGTCAAGGAAAGAAATAGAGACAACAGTTAAGAACTCCTATGCTTGTATAGCAACACAGAGTAATATATGGTTTTTCCTGGTTTGATTTTTGTGAGGTCACTACCTCAAGGCACAACTGCCTTACAAGGCACTAGTGATCCCCAAGTACCCTTTTCTGAGCTGTAGTCCTGCACAGTCAATGGACTCCTGGATCTCTCTCATTTCCTGCTAAGCGGTCTTGCCGATTCACCAAACTAAACATATTTAAATCCTAAGTCCTTCCTCCTTCCTGAAGTTTCTCCATCGTATCGCCTTCCCATCTACACCTGTTCCATCTTTGGCATCTCTCTGACAAATATAACCATGAAATCCCAGCTGCCAAAGCCAAAATCCTGAGACTCTGCTTACAGGTCTCCCTCTCTCTGATCCATCATACCCAATCCATCAACAACACAATCATTTTACTCTCCTACAGCTTCTGTAATCCTTCCTTAACTCTCCACTGATGCCGTTAAAAGATGACAAGGCCTTCTTCATTTTTTACCTGGTTGCCTACACTAAGCTCCTAATTTCTGTTCTCTAGCCCCACCTTCTTTCAACCATCTTTACGCTACATCCAGAATTACATTTTCTAAAATACACATTCGTTCACTTGCTTAACTCAGCAGTTATTTACTGGGCACCTACCAGGTATCAAGGCTCTGTGGGCCCAACGATGGAAGAGTGGAGAGAAGCAGACACAATTCTCTGCCCTGACAAAGTTTATAGCTACTGGAATAAAGGAGAGAGAATCAAAATAAACCTGAAAGCATCTTAATTATGCTAGGTGCTATGGAGAGAAATGCAGCAGGGAAGGGGGAGAGAATATGCTAGGGGTGGTTGTTATTTTAAAATGGATGGTCAGAAATACCTCAGTGCAGAAGTAATTTTTGAGAAGGGAAAGGTGAAGAGAGTGACCTATGGAGAGGAAGAGTGCTCCAAACAGAGCAAGGAACAAGCAAGAGCCCTGAGGTGAAAGTGCCCCTGGAGTCCTTGAGGAACAGAGAGTACCAGCTTATCCAACACCAGGAACAGTAGTAGGAAGTGAAGGTGGGGTCAGATCCTAGAGCCTCTTGTTGGATGAAACTTTAACTCCACTTGCTATCCCACAATCAGACTACATAGGGCACAAATAAAAGCAGTGAGCCAGGGGCACCTGGGTGGCTCAGTCGGTTAAGCATCCGACATCCACTCAGGTCATGATCTCATGGTTCATGAGTTTGGGCCCTGCGTCAGGCTCTGTGCTGACAGCTCAGAGCCTGGATGGAGCCTGCTTCAGATTCTGTGTCTCCCTTTCTCTCTGCCTCTCCCCTGCTTATGCTGTCTGTCTGTCTGTCTCTCTCGCTCTCAAAAATAAATAAACATTGAAAAAAAAGTAGCAAACCAGTTAGAAAATTGCTGTGGTAATTAAGGCAGGCATTGATGGAGGTTTGATGGCTGGTAGTAGAGGTGATGGGAAGTGGTCCAACTGAAGATATATTTTGAAGGTACTGTCACAACCTTAGGTTCCCAGGAAGGTAGAGCCTAAGACAACTGCGTGCATAGAAGTAGTTTATTTGGGAAGGTCATCCCAGGAAGCAGGAGTGCAGGACCAAGGCTATGAAACAGGGAAGGGGAAAATGGCAATCTGAGGATGAGTTATCTAGTTCACTCCCACTAAAGGTATTGTGACATGAGTTTCAGTGTATCCGTCCTGAGGAACAAAGAAGTGCTCATCTCTCAGTTCCTATCCCCCCCCACCGGTCATGTCTGGCCCACGGTAGCTAGCTGCCCCTTCCTTGCAAGCTGTGCAGAATGGCTCCTGCCAGAGTCTCCCATGCTACATCAGAGAGGCTGCAAGGCAAGAGGCTGAGAGGTAAGACAGTATCAAAATCCACCATCAGAAAGCAGGGCCACGCCTCCACGGAACTGGTTGCTACAACTGTGGCAGTGGTAAGGGGTGGTTCCAAGAGGATTCTGAAGTGGTACCCAGGGGTGCACAGTATAGACAGTGTGAAAATAATCTCCAAATGGACTGTATGTTTTATGTGAGAGATAAAGAAAAGCTAAGAATAATACCACAGGTTTTATCCTAATCAACTACAAGGATGGAACCGCAATTAACTGAAAGGGAAGACCACAGGAAATAGGATTATGTTACTTCCTCCTTAAATGTCAGTCATGGAGCTATATGATCCACTGGAAGAGTGCTTCCTAGCTTGGGTCCACACACACCTTCAGCTTCCATCCCCTGCTTACAACCTCCAATTAGCCACACACTACCTCTAGTCTCCAACCCAGCAGTTATGCTCAACTTGGCAATCCTCTGGCCGCACCACACTCTCTCAGGTGTCTCTGGGATTTTGGTCATGTTAGTTCCTCCGTCTACAATCTGTTGACTTCTTTTCTTTTCTTTTCCCAGATAACTTTTTAGTTGCCAACTCAGCTGATCCCTCCTTTTAAGTCAGATACATATCTATCTGTTCCCAAAGTATTCTTTGTATTTTTCTGCCTCCCCTCCAGAATGCGACCAGGGAATATTTTCCTTGAGTTCACAGGCCACATTACAACATTGGAAGACACTAGGTGTGTAATAGAAGTATGATAAATGAAGGAATAAATTAATGGCTTCTCCAAGTCACTGTATGTTTATTTTAGAGATACAATATCCATGCCCCAAACCATCTTTCCATACTATTTCAATATTTTAATACACCACCTCATCCTCTGACACACTGAAAGTTACGTGTAAAGTCACATCAGTATTTAGTAGCAGGCCAACAATTAAAACTTAATTTTTCTGATTCCTATCAGAAAAGGCTACTGCTTTTTCCCAGATAGCTAACTCCTGGACAATAAGCCTAATAAGCTCTAGGATATATTATAGGATTAGGTTGCTAAAGAGTAAAAATTCCTGCGGCATTTTAATACCAATTTTCCATTTAAACTTACAAATAAGACCATCTAGAAGTAAAAGAAAATTGTCCTTGAGAATTTTAAATCTTAATGACTCTTAAGGAGAGGTATAATATAATCTGATTTTATGTAGTTGGTCCCATCCCATCTCAGACATACAGGTAAAAGATCTTTTTCAACATGTCTACTACCTACAAAACTAAATGACATATTTAGTTAATGCTATTGATACAGGGAAGAGACCAGTGAACTTCTCATAGTACTTTCTTGGCTTCATTTCATTTGACTTCTGATGGAAAATATGAGCACATTAGTTTTAGATTCCATATAGGTGTCTGTCGGGTAAACTTCTTGGCCGACTGGATTTTCTAAACCTAGTCCTTTTCTTTTTTTTTTTTTTTTTTTTTTAAATTTTTTTTTTCAACGTTTTTTATTTATTTTTGGGACAGAGAGAGACATAGCATGAACGGGGGAGGGGCAGAGAGAGAGGGAGACACAGAACCGGAAACAGGCTCCAGGCTCCGAGCCATCAGCCCAGAGCCTGACGCGGGGCTCGAACTCACGGACCGCGAGATCGTGACCTGGCTGAAGTCGGACGCTTAACCGACTGCGCCACCCAGGCGCCCCTAAACCTAGTCCTTTTCACTTGGAACAAATGTGTTATTCCAGAAGATGCCAATACATCATGTGTTGCTGATACATAACAAGATTAAGGAGAAAAATGAAAACACTTAAAATGCAAAACATAGTTGGGAAAAGAATTACACAGTAAAGTGACCAGGGGAATGCCCTCAGCCATTTTCTACAATTATGTGGATAATATCTTCAGGATTTAAGAGTACACCTACGTCCTATTAAATCTGCAAAATGTTGTAAGTTTAGGGATTAAAATGGCATACAAAAGAAAGCATCATTTTATAATTTTCAGTGAATAATAACCACTTGTTTGAAACTTCCAAAGTCCTATTAAATGATTAAACGACTCTCATGTTTAGTCACAAGAAAGTACAAACTAATATATTCTTCTGACGTGTGGATCAAATCAGATCACCAGACACTGGCATTTTTATACTTTCCTGACCTAAAATTCCTTTACTAGAAAAGTAAGGCAGAAGATTCTGCTATCTAAAACACTCATCATTCCAGAACTCTGCTTACAAATCTTCCATGAATTCCCACTGCATATGGGATAAAGTTCAAGTTTACTCACCTGGCATTGAAAAAGCAACATAATTCAGTCCAGTGGTTCTCAAACTTCAGCCCCACGTCAGTATAACCTGGAGGGCTTGTCAGAACACAGATTTCTGGACCGATCCCCAGAGGTTTTTGTTCAGTAAGTCTGGGGTAGGACACCAAAATTTACTTTCAATAGGTTCCCATGTAATGCTGATACAGGTCCACAATGTGAAAACCACTGCCCAGTCACAATCTAGTTTTTGGATGCTAATTTCCACTCCCCCACACAAACTTCCCATCCTTTGATTTTGTTTAAACTATTCCTGTTGCTCTTATATCTATGGGCTCTAAAGTTAAAAGACAGAACTTTTAGTTAACCTGTACTCTCCAGGGCAACTGTATTTCAACTGTACTTGAATGCTGCCCCAACTACAGTCCAGCTTTAGCATCACTTGTTATTAATACTCTGATGTACAAACCTCAAGGCCTTGAGGTCATTTTCCCGCCTTAACAATGGTCATGGCCCTGAGTGGGAGAAGCATGAAACAATATTCTGGGAAAATGTTTTTGTTATGACTGTGAGCTCCTCCTATCTGAGAAGCGCTTGTCAGTGCGGGCAATTTCCCAACCACTCTAACCCCATGACAGGAAAGGCGATTCTGCTACATTAACAAGTAGAAAAGTAATGGGCACCTCTGATTCAGACATGAGGCCTCCTGGATCATAGACATGCTCTCTTTCCCCCAAGACAATCTTGTAATCTGCGGAGGGAAAGTTCATGATAAAGGTTCAGAAGCAAATCAGCAGATTCCCAGAAGGCCCAGACTCAGGATTATGAACAGCAGCTGTCCCAAGAAGAAAGCTTTTCCCCCTTAATTGAGCAAGCAAGGTTGCAGGTGGACTACCCTGCAAAGTTTTTAGCAAAGGAAAAATGATCTGATTTCAACCAGAATGAATGGTACCTCTTCATCACAAAGAATTTTCTCATAAAGCAACTAATAAAATGACTAAACTGCCTCACTAAAATTTGGATTTCAGAGAGAATATATGATTATAATTGATACCAGAAAAAGCAAACAATAATCAGTATGGGAGCCCTAATTCAATATTTCATTTGTAAAGAGTCTTTTCTGGAGCCAAAGGCTTTAATTATTAGGGAAAAAGGAAAACCCATTATGCTTTCTAGCTACGAGGGGATGGAGTGGATATGTACTTAATTTTGTTTCTGGTTATCTCTTTTGTTATATAAAATTCCACAAATATACAAAAAAAGTTAGAGAATACTATGTTCTTACAACTGAGTTTTATAAAATCTTAAAGATTTTATCACTAAAGAATAAAATATTATGGAAGAAAGCCACATGAGTATCAATCCCTTTTTTCCCTTATTCCCCGTTATCCTAATTTTGCTACTTCTCACTTCTAGGAATACTTTGGAGCTTTATAGAAATATAATCCACATGCTAAAAAATTCACCCATGCAACATCTTCAATTCAATGCTTTTTAGTATAGGTACAAAGTTGTGCAACCATATCACAAGCTGGTATTAGAACACTTTCATTACCCCCAAAATAAGCACCATACCCATTAACAATCACTCCCCATTCCTGTCCCCAGCCCCCACCCCAGACAAATTATGGCTACCAATCTGCTTTCCATCTGTATAGGTTTACCTATTCTGGACTTTTCATATAAATAAAACAATATATATATGGTCTTTGCTTCTGGCTTCTTTCATTTAGCATAATGTTTTCAAAGTTTATTCATACTATAGCACATAGCATGTATCAGTTCTTCATTTGGTTTTACTGCTGAGTAATAATATTCTATTATACAGATAAACAACACTCTATCTACTCACCAGCTGATGGACAGTTGGGTTGTTTTCACTTTCCGTCTATTATTAATGATACTATTATGAACATCTACATACAAGTTTTTTTGTGGACACTAGGTTCTCATTTTGTTTAAGATATATACCTAGGAGTGAAACTTCTGGGTCTCAGGGTAACTAAATGTTTAACCCTTTGAGGAAATGCCAGACTGTTTTCCAAAATGGCTGTATCATTTTACATCCCAGAAGTAGTATACGAGGGTTCCAATTTCTCCACAGCCTCACCAACACTTGTTATTATCTTTTGCTTAGAGCCATCTGAGTGGAAGCACAATCCCCTGTGGTTTTGATTTGAGTTTCACTGATAACTAGTTGTATTTAGCATCATTTAACGGGATTATTGGTCATTTGTATATATTCTTGTGTGTGTGTGTGTGTGTGTGTGTGTGTATGAAATATCTGTCCAGATCCTGGCCCATTTTTAAGTGCAGCTAATGATCTTTTTACCATTAATTTGTAAGAGTTTTTATATAATCTGGACTCAAGTCCATTATCAGATACATAATTTGCAAATGTATTCTGCCATTCTGTGGGCTCTTTTTTCACTTTGTTGATGATACACTTGGAAGCACGAAATTTAATTGATGAGATCAATTTTATTATCTTTTTATTGCTTATGCTCTTGATGTTACATCTTAAACTATTGCTTAATCTTATTAATATTTCTATATAATTACTACCTAGATCATTAAGTGACATTTCATTCTTCAATATGATTAAAACTATGTTCCAACATAGTGATAAGGGTTCCCGTTTCTCCACATCTTTGCCAAAGGTTGATAATCTCAACATGTCAATTATTTTGCCGGGTTCCCATTTCTCCACATCTTTGCCAAAGGTTGATAATGTCAACGTATCAATTATTTTGCCGGTTGACTATAACCTGGCATACTATTTTAACTTGAATTTCTCCATTTACTTAGCTTCTTTTCTTATGTTTCCATCTTCTTCTTTGTGGATGGCCTGCTCATGTCTTCTGCCACTTTTTTTGTATTTTTCTCATTTTTGAAGACATTCTTTACATAAAATTGACAGTAAGTATTTCTCAGTGACACATCTTGCAACATGCTTTCCCAGTGTATGGGAGATCCTTTTGCTTGTTGGTGATTTGCTTTGTTGAACTAGAATCTTTTTTTTTTTCTTTAAATCATACAAACATTTTCTCCTAAGAGATGTGGCATTATATAGCTGCTAATGGAAACGGACACAAAAAAACCAGGCTGTCTTGACTTGAATCTCGATTCCCCCATGCATGAACTTTGTAATCTGAAACAAAATATTTCACTTCTCTGAACCTGCTTCCTTCTTTATAGAATGAGGATAATGAAAGTACCTATCTCCCATTGTGTGGACTTCAAATGAGTTAATATATGTGAAGTGTTTCAAACAATACACTTGGAACAGCTATTCTTATTTTCTTCCACACATTTTCCATTTTTGAATTTTCCATTTAGCTTTCTGACACACTTAGGATGATTTTTATAGGTGGTACAGGTGAGGTTTTCATACCTTTTCCCACTGGTTTCCCATGTGCCCCTTTACCTACATCGTTTCCTTATATGTACGTCTTTCTATTATGCTGCATCAGCTATGCCGACCCTAGGCCATAACCACACTGTAATGACTATAGCCCTAAAACTGTAAAACCTTAGTAAGTTTTCATATCTAGAAGAACAAGTATCTCTATCTTGCTCTTTGCTTAACATCTACAGAAGGAGACATTCACAAGTTAAAACATAAGAGTGCTGACATTTGTATTCTTGGATTTGTGAATTATAAAATCACAAATGAAATATGTTAGTGATTGTCTATTAGATGATTAGTATTTAAGGTAACTATAACTATGCCACTCTCTTCTTTAGCCCTAAACACTTTCATTTTGTAGATAAGCCACAGGAATAAGAAACAAAGAATCCAGACTAAGAAGTAAACATTACAGAACTTTTGAAGGGTAATTTTGCTCAAGTATCTTGGAAATACAAAAGGTGATATGAACTCCTCAGCAGATCTTTAAAATCCCTTAAGAAGCAAATACAAGAATCAAAACAAAGCCACAGGACAAATGATCAGACATTCCCATTCAGTTTGCAAAAACCCAGTCTGGATTCACAATTACTGGAGAAATAGCCAATGGAGAGGTAGAAAAATTAGGATAAACGCTACAGAAATTTTACCTGGTAAAGACAGTTCATCAATTATTCTAAAACATTCTATAGCAACTACCCAAAACCATAAAACCAAATGTGTAAATCTAAAGGATCCCAGTACAAATGACATCCTACAATGGAAAGGAACAATAACCTTGTAATTTTAGCTTTAAGAAATAAATCTGTAGAGGTGTTAGCACTCACTCTCAGGGTGTAAAGCTGGAGATCACATTTCTTGTTTTCAGTACTAGCTACTCAGGATATTTTACAAGTAATCTCTAGCTTAACATTTGCAGGAAATCTTAGGAAGAGGGGGAAAAAGATGCTCCATTCTTCAATGCAGGATGCAAATTTTTTCTAAAAGCCTACACAAATATATTCCTAACTTGTCTTCTTCTCACCTCAGATGGTAAGGTACCGTAGCTCAGAACTGAGTAAAATTTGCATTTTCATAAGCACTAAATTGGGACAGCCTAAATGTGGTTGAGTATAGAGTACATCTCACATACTAGCATTCCTATTAGAATAAATAGGAAAACCAAAGCAGAAGTTATCAGTTCTGAGTTTCATTCATACACTGAAATATTTATTCATGGTGATGGTGGTGTGTGTTTTCATAACCTGTTTCTTAAATAAAATGTGCATGTGGCAAAGACTCTGTTTCAACTTTCTAGACATTCAGCCTAAATAGCAATCCTAAAGTCAGATTTAAATGACATTCCTAAAAGAACACAAACTAAAACTGGAATCCTAAATTCTGGTTCCGGCTCTAGAAGTCATAGTGAGACTTTAGCTAAGTCGTCTCACAACCATGCACCTCATTTTCCTCACTTGCAAAAATGAGAAAACACAAGTAGATCATTAAAATTAACTGGGTCTTTTTAAAATGTAGGTGCCTGCATCACATATTTCTGCTGGGTTTACTTTAGGTCATATAGATGTTTGTTTATATAACGGCACTTTATTTTCTGTTAAAGGAAACCTTCAGCTCCATCATCCCACACACAAACTACTTCCGTTCTTACTTGAAAGGAAATTCCTTTTCAAGGTTCACAGTACATTAGAGACAGCTGCATTACTGAGCTTCCTGCAGAAACTTTAAAACGCTGCAGATGTAGCCCATGCATGACAGGGATCATGGAATGAGACGATCTGAAGCATTTGGATTGCCCCTTCTCTTACCCTCTTTTAATGTTGTATTTGCTAGGGTGTTGCTTGCCTACCTCAAGTGGGAGTGTGTGTGTGTGTGTGTGTGTGTGTGTGTGTGTGTGTGTGTGTCTATGTGTTTATTTTAAATCAAGTCCCTGAGACAAGGCAGAGCTCTCTAAAGTGACTATCTTGAGTGCTAATTTCCAAAGCAAGATAAGGTAAAAAGAACATTTCCAGTTAACGACATTTTAACAACAGACCGTCACTACCTATTAACTTCCAAAGAGGCAATCCTCCCATCAACCACACATTCCCTGGCTGTGTTTCCATATTAACCTGGAACTCACAAGTGTTTGTCTGGAAAACTCAATTCTGAACTAATAACCAGCAAAACAAGAATACTGAACTATGGTCGTAAGAATGCTGGCAGAGAACTTTTTTTAGCAGAAGCAAAGAAGAGGGTAATGACTTAGTTTATGTTCAGAATAAACAGTCCCCCAAACCACTATATGGGCCACAAAGACAAACTATTTTCATTGGGAATAACATAGTGAATGTAATTGGAGGCGGGCATAGGCTCCAAGAGCATCCAAACAACAATATGGTGGTTTCTGAGGGGAGTTCACAGAACCAAACTCAAAAGATTTCTGGGAAATTATCAGGTGTCCAGTGACTTTTTAGAGACAGAGATTAATTAACATATCTGAGAAAGAAATAGGAAATTTGGTACTCTCGTGTCTGCTTCACTCTCCCAGAAATCCTTCAGTTCATACTTGCATTGTTCCAAGTAAATTAAGTCTTACTGGCCCTTCTTCATCATTAGGGGCAATATTTTAATAGTGCTAGAATAACTGTTTTATTAAGCAATAGGTCACAGTAATACAGCATTTCATGAAAGAACATCTAAACTGGGTATGTGGTTAAGACACTTTTGAAACAAATTCTGATAATTCCTTTTAAATGGACATTAATAAAAGAGTTCTTTTAATAAAATAGGTTTGTCTTTGGGTCAGAAAAGCGAATGTAGAGGTTCTACCTGAGGGTAAAGAATGAACTGAAGTTTATTAACTCCAATCCAGTCTGTTCCAAACCCCTTGGGGTAGCTCAATCAATTGCAGCTTTCTGGGCTCAGTTCTGAAATATGTGGGTTAGCAGATTTGGGATGGGGTAGAGGGAACAGCATCTTAAAAGTGACTTAGTGGTTCTGATGTAGGAAATACACTGAACCATGCTGTCAAGAAAACTGCACACTCCTTGTTTCTCAAATGGATGAGTGCACATCGTTCACCCACTGATTCCTCTTCAACAGCCACTGAGCAAGCCTTCAGCCAGCGCTCCCTGAAACACCTGCATAAACCCTCAAGTCTCGCCAGTTAAGCCAGAAAGAGGCAGAATATCACCTGATCCTGAATTCGGGTCTCTTCTACCATACTGCACCAAGCTGCCACAAAGAAAACACACTGGCCAACTGCTCTATTATTGTTGGCAAGCACCAAAATTTGCTCAAAACCTTTACAAATGAAACCCAGCTGCTTAAGCTCAATACCAGATGTCTTCTACAATGTGTGGCTTTGATAGATTAAATTGAGCATAAGAAAGAGATGAAATATATGAAAATCTAATTTGCAAGATGTTTGTCATTAAGTCCGTGGAACAATAAAAGACAGAAAATTATATTTTTCAATGGAAGAGGTTAAGTAGGGTAGATTAATAATATTCATAATAGCTACTAAAATGCATGTTATGAATAAACTGTTAGTATTATGTTCATAAAATCCACGCCAAAAACAATCTCCAGAAATGCCTACTGGAAGAATGTCATGTGTCTGTGAAATCACATGATTTAGCACAAGGGTCCTTTTCCTTTAGACCCACTACTCCCCAGTTTGAACACGTTTTCACTCAGGGCATAGGAAATTAAGTAGGAAATATTTAGTGATATTCTCTGATTTCAATAAACTGTAATAATCCTATGAAAACATACATATAAGAAACATATGTGTGTGTGTGTGTGTGTGTGTGTGTGTGTGTGTGTGTGTGTAAGTAAAAAGGCAATTTGTTGAGCAGCCTCAATTAAGTGGCACCCACCCTTCCTCTGTTACCATGTCACACGGAACTCTTTGTTGTTGTTTTCCAGGCCACTGCACAGGTCTCAATAGCTTCGGCTGATGTCAGAGCTGAAGTTAAACTCAGAGAGCCGCTCAAATATTCCTCCAATGAGCTGCTGCACATGCCCTCACTCAAATGGGCTAATGGTTCAAGGGTAAATACAGCATATTACTTTTACAACATTAACCTTTTTTTTCTTTTTCAAAATAGAAACATAAAAAAGACTTTGCAAACGGAATGTGAAAACAATACTCAATTGAGCTTATTAACTCTAACCAAGACAAACATGCTGTGGGGATTTAGCTCCATAAGAAAGTGCATGATTGTTAAAATGATACGCAGTTACAACTGCAAGTCATTATTTTTTCATAGTTGAGAAAAATATTGTCTTCGTTTTCTTTAGAGAGAAAGCAAAATAAAGCTAAACACTTCAGCAAAGACATAGTTTGATGATGAATATTTCTACAAACATAGTAACAGAAGGATAATTTCATGCCGAGTTTGCAAAACAAACTTGGCCCCAGATTTTCTGAAGCTCCATTGCTATTGGCCTTGGCATAGCTTATATTTGAAGGAATGAAGGAACGTAAGATGCCTTGTTATATTAAATTGTCTCCCACTCAACTGGTATCTCATCAATGAAGTTCCCACATCACAGAAGATCCGTAGATGATACACAAGTGACGTAAGTCACTGTTTCCTTATATGTAAAACCCCTGTTAAAATTGTGAAGATACCAACATAAATATAGGACATTATGTACTACAGGATACTATGAACCAAAAATCTATGAACCAAAGTCAGTTTTCTGCATGTACTTGTGAGGTTTAGAAAAACCTCATGAATTAGATATGTATGTCAATTTTCCTTTAGACACCAGATGGGATCAAAAGCATAATTTCAGACACTAAATTCTCAGAATCTGAACAAAAAAAATGTATACCACTAGCCTACAATTTGTGGTCTGTTTAGGGATCATTATGCAGAATTTACAAGAGGTTCTTTGTGAGACATAAGGTTTACCAAGTACCTTTTTCAATAAAGGAGTGAAAATTATATATAACAATCTGACAGAACTAGTCTTCCAAGTGATTACACTACTTGTTTTATGTATTATTTTTGCCACCACCTGTATCTTAAATTTTCTATGGCATCTTTTTTTTAAAGAGCAAAAATAAAAATGTTATACCCCTTCATTTACTGTTAAAATAATTCTGTAAAAACTACAGAAATATATTATCATTATTTTTGGTAGTACCATTTCCTGGATACCAAAGTTCATATGAAAATATTAAGGTGTTTCTTTTTTTTAATATGCTTTTTAAAATATTCATTTATTTTTGAGAGAGAGACAGAGTATGAGTGGGGGAGGAGGAGGGCGAGAGGGAGACACAGAATCCGAAGCAGGCTCCAGGCTCTGAGCTGTCAGCACAGAGCCCGACACGGGACTTGAACTCACCACTGGTGAGACTGTGACCTGAGCTGAAGTCAGACACTTACCCAACTGAGCCACCCAGGCGCCCCACTATACAGTGTTTCTTATAATTTTTCTAAACATACAGCTAATTCATTTAGTAGCCAACAGGAATTCCTTATAAGCGAAAAAGCACTATTCTATTAAAAATGACAGTAGCAGCTATATTAACTGTTTTTGATTGTCAAACTAATCTAAAACTTCTTCTAGAAAAACTTCTCCTGCTCTGTTGGAAGCAGGGTCTGGGTCTGGGACTGTTGTCTGGTGCCCATCTTGGTATTGCTACACACACCCCAGCTGGGTTACATTTGATTACTGCAAGGATCAGTTGCCAATCAAATTGTCTCTCCAAAAAGAAACTGGAAATAAGAGACAGTGAAACATTGATCAGCTAGTTAACTCTACAGAACTCAACAACAACA
This sequence comes from Neofelis nebulosa, assembly GCF_028018385.1. Taxonomy (NCBI): domain Eukaryota; kingdom Metazoa; phylum Chordata; class Mammalia; order Carnivora; family Felidae; genus Neofelis; species Neofelis nebulosa. The sequence continues at coordinate 127,675,560 of NC_080784.1, forward strand.
AAAAGGCCTTGGAATATCAAGGACACCATTTAGGGTCATGTGCAAAACAATGAGTATACCTAGGACAGTGGTACCCTCTATGTGCTAAGCATTGTGCTATGCACTGGAAACACAGCAACAAATAAAATGGGCATAGCTTTTTCCTCCCAGAAATGGAGCTTCCAGCAGGAGAGTGACATGTAATAAGTCATGATATGTACTGTAAAGGAAAAATAAAACTTACAATGAGGGGTTATATCAAGGAGCTCTCATCTATTTTGGATTGCTAAGAAAACCTTAATGGCATTTAAGAGAATGGATAAGCAGAGCAGAGAAGCAAAGAACTTTCCAGGTTGTGGAAAAACTCTATGTGAAGCACCTGCAAAGATGAAAGGTTTGGATGATTGGGACAGTGTGAAGATGGTGGCCAATGACTAGGGAGATGAGCTGGGAGTCAGGGGCCCACTGATACCAAGTGTTGCCAGCTATGTAAAGATCTGGTCTTCACCCTAAACGCAAGACGTCACCATGGAAGAATTCTAAACAGAAAGAAGGAAAGAGACACACAGAGGAAAGAAGAAGGTAAATGTCCATGAGACCACCTCAGTCACAGATGAATAGAGGCTCAGACCCTCATGGACTCTGGGTCCCACGAGGCCTGTGTTTGCCTTAGCTTTTCTCTGTATCTCCACTCAACTTCTCTACTTAAGTTTCCGTTCTTTGTGACCCAAATATCAATGCTAATAACATGATTTTATATGAAAAATTAACTAATTACTGAAGGAATGTGACAGAGATGACATAAAGCAGAGAAATTAGTTAATCCAAAAGCCACAGCTTCTGTAATATTAGAAGAAAAATGGCAGGATCTAAAAACAAGACTAAGGTTATCCTGAGTGCACAGTCACAAAATTTCCTTTAGGTATTTTAATGTTAACATTTCCACAAAAAATCCACCAAAATGGGAAAAGTAACTACTTTACAAATGGAAAAAAGTATAATAATCAAGACCCTAAGAGTTCGTCTGAACCTAAAATGTTGCAAAAGAAAGCTTGATAGGCAATTTAACTGATAAGGATAATTTTCCTATAATTCAATTGTCAATATACTTTCTCTTATTTAAGGATTTGCCCAGGGGCGCCTGGGTGGCTCAGTTGGTTAAGCGGCCGACTTCGGCTCAGGTCATGATCTCGCGGTCCGTGAGTTCGAGCCCCGCGTCGGGCTCTGTGCTGACAGTTCAGAGCCTGGAGCCTGTTTCAGATTCTGTGTCTCCCTCTCTCTGACCCTCCCCTGTTCATGCTCTGTCTCTCCCTGTCTCAAAAATAAATTAAAAAAAACGTTAAAAAAAAAAAAATTTAATAAAAAAAAAAAAAAAAAGGATTTGCCCAATGTCCTGCATGGATTGTAAAATTAGATCTGCATTTGTAAAATTAGGGGACAAAAAACACATTCATGGGACACCTGAATGGCTCAATTGGTTAAGTGTCTGACTCTTGATTTCAGCTCAGGTCATCATCTCAGAGTTCATGGGATTAAGCCCCATGTCAAACTCTGCTCTGACAGGAAGGAGCCTGCTTGGGATTCTCTCTTCCTCTCTGCCCCTCCCCCACTTGTGCGTGCTCTCTCACCCTCTCTCAAAATAAATAAATTTAAATATATATATCTATATATTTTATATATCCCATATATATTATATATCCCATATATATATAATATATCCCATATATATGTTATATATATCCCATTATATATATATGTCATATATATTATATATATCCCATATATATATTATATATCCCATATATATGTTATATATATCCCATTATATATATATATATAATATGTCATATATATTATATATGTGTCATATATATGAGATATATATATATATAATAGATTTATATAATATATATATTATATATATCTATAATATATATAATATATATATATCTCCTGGCAGTTCTAAGACAATAAAAGATTTGTAAAATGTTATTTCAGAAAAAAAAAGTGTCATTTCAGAGTCAACTGGCTTATAGAGACAAAAACAAAAAACAAAAAAAAAACCCCATCTAATTTGAGTTACTCTGATCTCTGATCTAATACTATTATTCTTCCAGAAGCCTTCATGTATTTGCAAGTTAAAAATTAAAATTATATACACACACCCAAGACTTACCTATGCATATGGTTGCCACCACTGGTGAGCATAAATTCCCATAACAAAGGTAAAGCCAAAGGATTTGAGTTTACACTCAATAGCTGTGTGAATATCTATTATCCAATATACACTGCAGAATTTCAGTTGAGAACTGTAGTTTAGCCACTTTCCTCCAGGTAAGTTACAGAGATCAAATTTCTTACATCTGTGATGCTCACCACTTGCAGTTACTGCCGATTAATAGCCTGAGATTAATTGTTGGACGTGCTGCATAATAGCTGTAGTAGAAAACATTTTAAACACAGACCCACATTGATGCATTTAACAGCTGTGTTGGTCTAACAGTTCAGATTTTCACTGTATTTTGCCATATGGTAACAAGGATCATTTTTCACTTAAAAATATTACCAAAAATTGATGCCCTACAGTAATATTACCATTCTAATTTTTAAACCGCACATTCACAGCCATGTTTGTTAGCCTCCCATTACTGTATTCTCTACGTGCCTTAAGTTTGGTTCAAATACTTAATAACATAATTTTTTTTTTATTTTAAGTTAATGCCAACCAGATCAAATGTAAATATTATAATAGGAAACCTATGGAAAATGACCTGGCAATGAAAAGGCAGAATGTAAAATCTGGTTATATAAAGCCATAGGAGCCGTGAAGACTGGGACTTATTTCTGTGCACTAGGTTTGGGGATTTTCCCGTATTCAAAACCAACTGATTACTACCTTCCTATCTCACCTTTTTTTCCTGTAACTCATTATTGATGTAGAATTACTCCTAAAGACAAAAGGTTGGCTGCCAATTTTGATTTTAACCTAACTGCTATAATAATCTATTACCATGATTTCATGAAGAGGGGAGGGGGACACGTAGAAATGTTCACATACATAACAGGAAGCTAAATAAAAATCTCACCTTTTTTAATGCCAGAACATGAGACCCATCCACATCAGGAAAGGCACACTGTTGCCACCAATGTGTTAGAACAATAAACAGAAAGAGTCCTTTAGTTTTTAGGTCAATTTATCACGTTTATAACCTCACTAAATTCCTTTGGCAGATCTTAAAAAGAGTAGTAGTGACCAAAATGACACATTGCACTGCGTTCATTACAATTGCCTGTGATTTTCTCCTGTGTTTTGAAAATAAAGGGGCAGGTTGGGATAGACAGTGCAATCCTCAAAATAAAACATTTCAACCAGAAGTGAACACTGCTGACTTTTACCACTACAGGTGATAACTGCACTTTGTGAAAAAAGACAATTCTACATTCATGATCCTAGCTTTAAAAAATCCATTCCTAAAGCAATCACAACATGCCAATATAAAAAACACAAAGTTCAAAACTCCTACCAAGATGTACTTTTGTTTCCCTTTTTCTCAAGCCTGTGGTCTCCTCAAGTTAAAACATTCAGGTAAGATTTAAGCAATGATAAGATTTCGGCTGATGAGTTACACTAGCTACTCTGGTCCAGTAAGAAGAATTCTCCTTTCCGCCTACTGTGATTCTACAGAGCTTTGTTCCATTTATGGTAGAACTGGAGTACTGTACATATTCCTTCCACAAAAAACTTTCACGTTTCCGTATGTTTAATTAACAAAATGTTTTTAGTAGCCAGTAGCTCACATTCTCCAAAAGTCGCAAGTTGTCATTTTGAAATACATTTACTTTTAACAAGAATTTAAGGTCTCAGAACAGTAACTTTGGCTTTGTCATTCATTTAAGAATCATGACCACTTCATTTGTCTGTATTTTGTGTTTACCAATTTTGTGATCATCATTCCCACTGAAGGACATGCACAATTAATGATCATAAGGCATTACAAGCCATCAATGAATATTTAACTTGGATAGTCAAAGTTGCTTACTCTTGGTTGAACTAATAGTCCCTGTCTGTAGCACATTCTTTCTTCATTGGAGCAAAATCATAAGAACCATGAAGCTTATTGTTTGTAAAACTGTTATCAAATGTTACGGGTAGAGAAATTCCTTTTAAAAAAATTAAAAGTTCATTGGTGACAAAGGCGGGAATACAAATTGGGGTTTAGTATGTTAATTACACTAAGATGGGTTATCAGATTCTTTTTAGATCATGTTTCAATTTACATTTCCAGCTTGGTTGTCCCCTATTCCTACATAAACTATTATTATAATATGAATAATAACAGATACTCCCAAAATATTAGGTATTACAGACACTGTTCTAAGTGCTTTACATGTACTTACTCATTTAGTAACCAAATCAACCCTATGGTAAGTATTACTCTTATCCCCATTTTACAGTTGAGAAAACTGAGGTACTAATAAGATACCTCATTTGAGTGGCAGAGCTAAGATACAAACACAGACATTCTGGGTGCAGAGTTAATATTCTTAACCACTGTGCTGTAGAAGAAATCAGTAGAAGCGCGCACACACAGACACACACACACACACACACACACACACACACACACACACACACACAAAAGAGCTGTGCATAGAGAATTTAAAAGACTCTGTTACCTAGAGGAAGGCAAGGAATGTCCCTGGGCTTCAATCCCCTCACAAGAAAAGTAAGACAGTTATACAGTATTATTTTAAGATGTATTCTAAGCCTAGTATTTATGATTCAAAAATTCACACTGTAGCATATGGCCTCTGCTTTTTATTGACATAAGCCAATAATGCATTAAGGTATTCACATTTTTCAAGGAAAATGCAAAAAGATAGTGAAAAATTACCCTCAGGCAATCAAGAGATAGTAGTAGATTGAATAAAGGAATAAGAATTTCACCTCACAAGTATCATACCTTGAGCTTCCTGAAACATTCTTAAGAAACAGTGTCCCTGGGGCTTTTCTATTCCTTTCTGGAAGGTGCCATATTATAACAATTTTCAGAAAATAAATTAACAAATCTGGCAAGTGAACTACCTACTGTTCCTTCACAGCAATACATAAAACTCCTTGGGATTACACTTATCCAGAAATTAAAAGCTTTTTTTCATAGAGCCGACACAGCATATAATATTTTCATAGTGCCATGGAATATTTGAGATCATGAAAACACCAGTCGTATAAACGCCAATCAAAAGCACATGCCAATTGATAATACATACTTCTCCAATAAATAGTATTGCCAAACTGGCTCCATAAAATGCATTCACAAGGACGTGAGGTTGAACTGTAAATGCATTTCCATGTCATACATATTCCCTTTGTCGCCTGGCTTCATATTCGATAGCCACTTTCTCCTCATTTCCCACCTCATGACTCCCTCATTGCAAATCACTATCACAGACAGTTGTTTCATTACGTTACCTTTCCTCTGTCTTGAAAACAGTTCATCTACTTTTATAACCACTCTTTTGTTTCAATTCTTTTAAGTAACGTTTAAAAATTGCCATCCTTTGGTCAACTTCATACAGGAATAATTCTCCACAAAATAATCACTGAGCAAGCCCCCGTTCTTCAATGTGGATAAACATCTGACATAGTCACAATTTATAACTATTGCTATTATAAACCCAGAGATTTACTCAATGCTTCTACATAAAAGTTGTAATGAACTTCAAAGTTAATTAGCTAAACCTATAAAAATCTAACAGCATCCAAATTAAAATGAACAAAACAAAGTTTACTGGAATCATTTTCTTAAATTCTTCACATATAAACTGCCTCAGTATGTTGACAATCAACTTCATATTCAAAGTTCCAAACTGGACTGGATTTCATTCTTAATTACTAGAGAAAACAGAAACTTTGAATGCCTTTAAAAGCCTCCTAATACACTATCTAGAGAGCTTTTGCCCAGACAGAAAAAGTAGTAAAATTACAGAGCAGTTGGAGGATGGGGACTGGGAATGTTTAGCCACTTCTGCCCTAAACTTTCCCTTCTGTGATAAAAGCCACAAAACCTGACATTAACGCAGCCCCCTGTCTGCACTGTACCGTGGGGCACTGATCTTCTTACCCCTCGTGTGCATAGACAGAAGAATGAGCAAGAAAATGTGAAGCTGCCAGTTTAGTTCTTCCAGCCAACCCACTGCAGCAGGAGAGCAGTAAATGTGACCCGCCTGTTTCAGCCTCCTGTTTCTTGCCTTCGCTCCTTTCACGGAGGCTTCTCTGCTGCCACTCTTGTCAGGGCTTCGGCAAGCCTGCCAGCAAGCCTGAGACAGGACCGTGAAAGACAAGCCTGTTACAAACTGGTTCTGTCACCACAGAGACTTCAACTGATCACCTCGTGGGGAGGACAACAAAGGGCGGTGAGGGACCCTGAGCTGGCTTGTTTTCTTAAGAAAGGAGCCCCACCCGGCTGCCCGCACATGCGGGGGATCTGCTCTGCGCTGGCCGCACCAGAGCCCCCCAGGTCTCGCAGGCAGTTAGGACGGGACTGCAAAGCAACACACATCTAGACTTTGCTGTCATGAAATAGCGTATTTCTTGTGTCAAGGCTGTTTGTCTTGCTTACAGTGTTAACTGGGAATTGCAGAAACACGGGGGGAAAAATGTTTTCTTTGGTGAAATGATACAGATATTGCAACACACGTATGGCAGTTTGCTCACCTGGCTGTTTAAAGGATAAAGCAGATGGCTTTGAATCAAGGGCACAGGTACGAAAAAAGCGTCCCATGTGAAGAGTATCTTTAGTGAATATTTCAAGTTAAAATACTTCAGTTAAGCTATTCATTAATCAGCTACTTTTAATGACTATACTTTGACGTTTCCTATGTAGGAAAAAAGTACTGTGAACCTAACCGATCTTATTAACGTGAGTTATTTGTTTTAAGATTTTAACTATAATTGTGTCTCATCGTCAACTATGAACAGTTTGTAAAATTTCACCTTCGATGACACTCTGAGTGACCTTTTAACACTAAAACTGTTTTAAAGGCCATTTTGTTTTCTCTGACTCTGGGAACTGTCAACACTGAAAGAACAGCAAGAAATACAAATGAATGTACAGTATGTGTAGAAAATACAATGTCACCATAGATACAAACAGAAGTAGTTATTAAATCCCATTTATCCCATTACATGATAAAGAATTTATGATTATGGAAACAGACACATTTCTTTTTTTATTTTTTTAATGTTTACTTATTTTTTATTTTTAAAATTTTTTTTTCAACGTTTTTTATTTATTTTTGGGACAGAGAGAGACATAGCATGAACGGGGGAGGGGCAGAGAGAGAGGGAGACACAGAATCGGAAACAGGCTCCAGGCTCCGAGCCATCAGCCCAGAGCCTGACGCGGGGCTCGAACTCACGGACCGCGAGATCGTGACCTGGCTGAAGTCGGACGCTTAACCGACTGCGCCACCCAGGCGCCCCAAATGTTTACTTATTTTTGAGAGAGACAGAGACAGAGACAAAGACAGAGTGTGAGGGGGGGAGGGGCAGAAAGAGAGAGGGAGACACAGAATCTGGAGCAGGCTCCAGGCTCTGAGCTGGCAGCACAGAGCCCAATGCGGGGCTTGAACTCACGAACCATGAGATCATGACCCAAACCGAAGTCGGAAGCTTAACGGACTGAGTCACCCAGGCACCCCAATTGAGACATGTCAATGCTTATATCTCAGACATCATCAGAATGTGTTTACTTGGTATTTTAAGAATTATTTTCTTGGAAAAAAATCTCTGCTATCTTCTCATTTTTAAGAGACACCCCAGCCCTCTACACACAGGAGTACGTCCCAGCACTAGCTTTCTAGGTGCCATTCAAATCTATTCTCTAGTTCGGAAAACCAACAACTGCTCTTTTATGAATTTACAAATACTACTATCAATCCAACACCTTCAATGCACACTTTCGAGAAATAAAACATAACAGAAATATAGTACTTTTAACCATATATGTAACCTTGGGATATCCTAAATTTAAGAAACTACACATTGTGCATTTCACAGAAACCATGCAACTTACGTGCCAGGAAACTGTAAGTCGAGGGTAGTAGTCTTTCAGTATCATTTATCCACATCCCTTGGAGCGAAGAAGGGAGACTGAGGCATACTAAAATGAACAGGAGTGATCAGGAGCAGAGAGTAATATGTGGGAAAAGAAGACAAAAATCAAGCAACAGAATCTCTTGCTCAAACCTTTGCTATTCGGCTCAGAGCCACATCACAACATGGTTCCACCGCCAACTTGGAACCCAGCCTTGAGCTTTGGGAGGACGGGCGAATGGCTGAAATGTGGGACAGCTCCCACTGCCACTCCATTTCCCCAATATGAGCGTCCAAAAATGGTTCCAAGCCTAAAGAGAGAGCTCTCACCTTAGAATCCTAATTCAGTTCAAACAATTCATATCAGCGACCATTTCTTACTCTATGGTATGTGCCCGCTGAAATCAATGTACTCAGGAAGTTTACAATGCCACAAAAAAAAGCAACCTATATAATAGAGAACCGTAAAAAGGGTAGCATATTTTAAGAAGAAGTGTCCTCAAATGGAATAAAGATGGAAAATCAGGGTAAGGCATGGATTAGACTGGGCCAAAAACTGAAGGGAGAGCTGGACGCTGAAATAAGAATTGAATTTATATAGCAACAGAGGAGACGGAAAGGAAGAAATTATATGAGCAAGGATTAGAGGTAGGATTAAATATTTCATTTGTGTAATAGCATGAGAAGAAAAATCCTACTGGCGCAGAGAGTTCCTATTAGCAAATGGCTGGAGAGAAACCTAGACAGAGTGGAACCGGACTGTGCAGGACTCTGAACGTAGATTATGGAGTTTAGACTATACATTACATAAATAACTAAAGGCTTTTTGAACACTGACTGGCTTGATGAAGTAAAAAAAAAAAAAAAAGTGTAAAATTTCAGCCTATAGGATGAGTCTCCGAACCTGAATTTCCAACTTTGTGAGAAGTGAAAATGAGAAGTGTGAGGAGAGGTTTCTATTTAGTCAAACCTTGTGGAAATACAGATTTCTTCCTTCCATTGATAATATTAAGAAATTCAAAATGTATCCCTCTTAATTCTCTCCAGTTTGCCTTTATTGTTTAATATACGCTGGCTGCATGTTTTATAAAATGCATAATTAGGTTCCAGGCAACCCGGCTCAAAAGATCTAATGAAACTCTTATAACGTAGATCAGAAATCTGGTTTAGGGAAACCACCCAGACTTGCATATGACTTAACCCACTCACATACAGTATACACCCAAGGAGGTTTCAAAGAAAGCTCTCTGAGAGAATGCTAAAAGAAAGGTATCAATTTGAAGATCTATACCCGAGAGAAGACCAAGGAAAGAGAAAAGGAGGACTACCCACATGCGTACAATTTGCACTGCTGTCAACTGTAGAATTCTTTTGTTTAAGTTTATTTATTTATTTTTGAGAGAGTGAGTGAGCAGGGGAGAGGCAGAGAGAGAGGGAAAGAGAGAATCCCAAGCAGGCTGTGTACTATCAGCACAGAGCCCAACACAGGGCACAAATGTGAGATTGTGACCTGAGCCGAAATCGAGAGTTGGACGCTTAACTGAGCCACCCAGATGCCCCTCAACTGTACAATTCTTAAACAGACCCACCCTTTCTAGATTCATGGAGCCTGTGCTGTGATGTAGACACCCTAGTTGTGCAATCTGTATAACCATGGCCAAATCATGCAAACTCTCTTCTACAGTTTGGTCATTACCTGACTTAAGACTGTTATATAAATTAGACAAGTAAATGAATATTAGTTACTGAATACGGTGCCCAGAACATAAGAGGATATCAGAAAGTGGTCAATTTCCAAAAAACTCACTAATCACTCCCCTGCCTCCTGACAAAAAAAAAAAAATCCCTGTTAACAACGTTATTTAACGTAACATTTTGCCAAACTGTTCTCATCATAAACACTGTGCTCCCTTAAAACAAAAATACAAAATATGTCTCATGTTAAATCTGGTTTTAAAAATTCAAATTATATCTGCAAAGGCAAGTTTTTAGTCAATTTACTTTTACTTAATTCATTGACTATTCATACAATTGCAGCAGAGGTATATGAATTCATTTTAAATTTTGAGATTACTGTTCTAACAGTTTCAATTTGTGACTTATTTTTACATAGAAACTACCCAAACCTCCTGATTTTTATGTATATAAACAGTTTTGAACTGAATTTGGGGAATTGGATCTAGTAAATGGGATATAAGAACATTTCTTAAAAGACAGTACCTGCCTTCAGGACACAACTGACCCTGTAGGTTGAGGACAAACATACAATTAAATAATGACAATGCAGTACAGTAACCGCCTGGGGAACTGCAGGAACACGGAAAGTACAGTGGACAAAGATGAATTCTGACCAGGGTGGGGACTGAACTTGTGGGGGAGAGGCATTCCAACGAGGTCTTCAAAGAGAAGGAGGAATTCACTGAGTGAAGGGAGGGCAAAGGAATCCTAAGCAAAGAGAAAGGGCAGTAGAGAGACTCACGAGTAAGAAAAAGAGCAGTGTTTGCAGAGAACGTGGGAACCTGGAAATGCCTGGAGAACAGAGACGTTAGGATGGAAAAGTAGATGGCAGAGGTGGGAAGGGCCTCATATCTCATATTGTGATTTCTGTCCTGTATACATGGGAAGCCATGCCTTCATTTCTGGAGGAGGTATCTTCACAGTTTATTTTTCCATTATGTGTACTGGCTACAACTGCTCCTTGCGGCTGATTACATTTCCAAAGAAACAAGTAAAGATTTCAATGATACGATGAAAAATACATTCCTTTGTATCTAAGAAAATGTAACAATATCCTCATTATTCCTGATGAGAACAATAAGGTGAGTGTTATTTTCTTTATTATTTGAATATCCCTGCTAATACTGTTTGGAAGGACATTAACTTTTTAATTAAACTTCTGTTCAAACACACAGGCACATAAAAACAAGCTATTTCCTTCTTCCTTTTGTAAGCTATAGCAATTTAGGTCCCTACCATTCCAGTGAGTTTTGCCTGAAAACATGTTTTAAACTTTTGTACTAGTTGTACCCAAACGAGAAAAGTACACTCAGAACCGTACTGGCTACAGCATCTTACTACTCTGATTTTCAGCACATTCGCACATTGTGTGATACATTCACACAATGGTATAAAAAGTGACTCCATTATGGGAGAAAACATGGACAATAGAACCCAAGTGTACAAAAACATTTCTCCTGACTCCGGGGTTTATAAAGACCACAACTTCGGCCGCTTTCAGGCTGCCTGCCTCCCCACCCTGTTCTCCTGTGCACATTCCACATCACTGGTCATCAACAACCCGAAGCTCCCTTCAGCTGCACAGTGAAAGACCAGCACATCATTACAAATAAACAATCCCTTCCTCCCTCCAACAAGTGACACATTATTCTGAGCACGTCTTCTCTCTGCTTTCATTGCTCTGCCAAGGTCCCCCGTGAGTGGGAAGGGGTAAAAAGAGAGAGAAAATATCCCACAACTTGTCTAAAGCATGTAGAGGATGATTTGTGTTCTTACTTACGGGATATGACTGTCACTGTTGATCTGCTTTCAGGCCTAGATTACATGTGATAAGGGCTGACCTTCTTTAAGTATTCACACATTATGCACTCATGGAGAGCAGGCAGGACACAAAAGTCCTTCAGATGTTCTGGACATCAATCAAGTGCACAGCATGGAGCCTGCCAAACTTTTCTTCCATTTACTCAGGGAGAGGAAGGGGATTGCAAGACAGACTTAATAAAGTTTAAAGCTATGCCACAGTATATTTGGGGAGACCATTGTTATTAAAAGGGTGCTGTTCGAAAAAAAATTCTCTAGAGTTACCACTAGCAACAAAAAAATTCACACACAAGTATAAAGAGACAACTAGATCTCCCTCCGGCTTTAAAATTTCAAAACTTTTGTTATAATCCAGGTTTCAATGGCTTTAGCAAGCTGCTGTTTTTTTTCCTGAAATAATTGTTCATTAAGGATATATTTCAAAAATTAAAAATATAACTTTTTATGACAATCATATATAAAAGGTACCTTTTTGAGGCATTTATAAAGGTAGTAGAGGAAACACATTGCTACAAAATACTCTGAACATATCTTAATATAATTTAGGCACTAATCAACAACACAAACCATTTTTCACCTAATACAAATATGATTATTAACAGGCTAGAGCCCCAATATTACATGATAGACATGACAATATCTTCTGATACAAGCTTTCAGTTGATGGTCTTTTATTCTTGCCACTCCCAACAGCTCATTAAGGGGATTTGAGATGGCTTTTGAAAAAGAACAACTAAGTCCCCAACTGGATTCTCCTAAAACACTGTTACACTGTGTACTTGAAGGGTATAATTTGACCATCAGTACAACCAAACCCATCAAAGCAAAATGCTTTGTGGAATTTTAGAATAGAATGATATCTTAAATCTATGACAATATCATTTACTTAGTGATTGCAGAGTTCTTTTTAAAAGCTCATGTCAGACCATGAATATAACGAGGATATGCGCAGCCTGCATACAAAATAAGAAGACTAGACACAAAAAGCAATTAACATTTTTTCATATGAAATTTATTGTCAAATTGGATTCCATACAACACCCAGTGCTCATCCCAACAGGTGCCCTCCTTAATGCCCATCACCCACTTTCCCCTCCCTCCCACCCCCCATCAACCCTCAGTTTGTTCTCAGTTTTTAAGAGTCTCTTATGGTTTGCCTCCCTCCCTTTTTTTCCCTTCCTCTCCCCCATGGTCTTCTGTTAAGTTTCTCAGGATCCACATAAGAGTGAAAACATATGGTATCTGTCTTTCTCTGTATGATTTATTTCACTTAGGATGACACTCTCCAGTTCCATCCACGTTGCTACAAAAGGCCATATTTCATTCCTTCTCATTGCCAAGTAGTATTCCATTGTGTATATAAACCACAATTTCAAAAAAACAATTAACATTAAAGAATAAGAAGAGAACTAAAGGCAACTTGCATGATTAAAGTACCAATGAAAACTAACACAGTGAATTTGCTAACTTCTACAGTTAAAATAAAAACAAAATGAAACAAACTTCCAGACCACCCCAGGACTCCAAAACCCCATATATGCATAACTCTGTCCAGTTTATTATCTGGTTTCAGTATTATTCAACTAAAGGCTAATAAGGTCAAAATGTACCCTGGTATTAAGGAATCAGGTGATACATAGAATATGAGGTTATTCTTTACATGAATCACTACAGAGTAATTCATCACCTGATCAAATATGATTATCTCAGACAAGGAACTAAAACTGAACAGGAGGAAAATGTCTTGGCAGGAGCTGGCATTCAAGAAACTCAGGGAAGACAAATATAGTTATTTCTGGAGGGAATATGGAATGATGATAATAATACATACCACTTGGTGAGCTTTTACAGTTTGTTAGACACTACACTATGTACCTAACATACATTAACTCATTTAATCCTCACTACCTTCCTGTGTGGTAGGCGATATTGTTCCCATTTACAGATAAATATATACTGCATGTGCCTGAGCCAAAAAGGTCTGAAACTCGCTAAGTCTTGATAGGATCAGACACCAGTACTTCACTAGCTAGCACCCATATGTTTTTGCTCTGAAAGAAATGACTAGGGCAGAAATAATCCATTCAGTAGATGGAAGCCTCAGAGGCTCGGAGGGGGTGGGGGTGGCTGATGAGATTCACTCAGGGAACATAACTGCCAGAAATTCTGAGCACTGGAGCAAAAGAAGGATCCAGATACCCTGAATCCCAAACCCGTGAGTTCAGAGGAAGGAACACCAGACAGTCTGGAAGCCACAGCAACGTATTTAGTGGTCAGCAGTTTCAGATCCAATGAGATGGACCTCTCCTTTAGAACATGTATATTCTTTATTGGTAAGAATAATTATAATCATAAGTAAAACAGATGTATTATCATCAATTTAAAGCACTGTCTTGTAGGCATTCTTTTTAACTCTTGCAGCAGCCCTTCAACGCATGTATTATCAACCGTATTTTACAAGTGATGTTACGAAGATGACTTGAGGTGCCTTGGGACTAAGGAAGGACGTTTTATTTCCCTTGAGCTCCCTGTGCCTCAGGAGATAAGAGTGAGGCAACTCTGCAGCCTCAGAAAGAAAAAGTCGATGTGTGAAGTCACCAGAACCACATGATGTGGTCCTCTCCTTGTCAGATGAGTCTGAGTCTGTTTCCACAAAAGAGGCTATTTTCTTCACACCATGAGAAGGCAGTTCCAGAAGATCTACTCTGCCCCATTTATAAGCAACTATGTGAGAAAGGAGTTTTGTTGTCTGTTTAAATAACTACAGATACACCCTAGTAATGTAATTATTAAGACTGTGACTGTGAACTCCTCAGAATTAGAGTCACACACTATGAAAATCATGAACCACGGAAGCTACCAACCTGACTTACCCAAGGGTCTATCCCAAAGGTGTTTGAAGGACATTTTCTTCTTTATCAAACTAGAGCTAAAGCATTCCTGAGCAGAAAATCAAAATCTCAAATAACTATTTGAAATTTATACTAGCCACTATAAAAAATCAATTTCTTAAAAAGGATTACTATTACTTTTATTTCATCCTAAAGTCAACTATACCCTAAATTCATCCAAATCCAACTTGAAGTGATATTAAATAAGTAAATGGAAAATAAATTTCAAATAGAAATGATAACATCAATTTTTTTTGTGTATGTATCCTCGTAACTCCCTCTGAATATACTTTAGAAATGAGGAAGGTACACATTAGTATACACCTAAAAGAAATATAAAAAGAGTTAAAGTATAGCTCTTATTTAAACACTTGAATAGTCTATGCTTAAGTGAATACATCATATGAAGATAGCTCTTAGAAAATCTATTTTCCACTCTTTGGAAAATACTTAACTATGTATAGGAGGAATCAAATGAGAAAAAGTTTCTTAAAGTAAAAGAGAAGACATTCATAACAGAAAAACAGTTTGCTTTTACTTAGCATATACTAGCTTTTCCATAGAAAACCTCAACAATAGTGTTGCCAGTATAGGATTTACATACTGAGTAGACTTTGCTCTTGATTTTTAAAAAGTTGATGCTAGGAAAACTACAAGGATTACAGAAAGCCAATTTCTTACTTAATGTGACATCTAAAATCTATGTGCAGGTGAAAGTATTTTTAATAAAAGAAAAAATAATGCCATGATATTCAGTTTAGATTCATGACATGTTAAACCTTTCCTCTCTTCTACCAGCCAGAAGTCAACTGTGTATATTGAAATATTTTCCTAATGACAGATGGTTGATACCAAAAGGATGCCTGAAACATACTGTGTTCGCGTGTGTGTGTGTGTGTGTGTGTGTGTGTGTGTGTGTGTGTGTGTGTTTCCCTTCTCTTCCTTCACCTGTCCCCAGATATAAAGCACAGCTGCTTAGTGTTTTAATTTTTTTCATGAGAAGCAGCAGTTTTTGATAAACTCAGGAAGCCCTTTATAACAGACTTCATACATGGAGAATTTTCACAAGACAAAGGGTTGGTGTGAATGTTCACACAACTAGTCTGTAAGAATAAATAAATACAATGAAACTCCACGTATAGACACTGTTTTATCAGCAAATGTCACAGTACAGTGAAATCAGACTGTACTCTTACTGAAACCCTTTCCTTCTGTGTGCTCTATCTAGAGTATTACAGCAAAATCAGAGGATACTAAATGTGCATGGCATGACAGAAGATGCTTAAATTATGGAAGTAAAGAGGATGAGCTTTAGTGATCATAGAAGATAAAACCAATGACATATTTAGACACAGAAACAATTCTCTACTAGTCCAATGGAAATATATGAAATTGTAACACTCTTCCTGTGTAACATAAAAAGCCTTAGTTACAGAGGCATTCTTTCATCTGATCATCTCATTCTACATGTCTTATTATAGTCACCCCTTATTATAGTGGTTAGGTCTGCAACTACCAAATATCCTGGAAAGTGAAAAATTTGAGCTAATTGTGAGTTACCTTAAGGATTATGCCAAATGAAAAATTCAAATTCAACCTTAACCAAAATTACAAAACTTATGCTTATCCAGATGACTTAAAGCTCATTAAGAGGACCAATCAGCAGGGCACCTGGGTGGCTCAGTTGGTTGAGCAGCCGACTTCGGCTCAGGTCACGATCTCACTGTTCCTGGGTTCGAGCCCCATGTCAGGCTCTGTGCTGACAGCTCAGAGCCTGGAGCCTGTTTCAGATTCTATATCTCCCTCTCTGTCTCTGCCCCTCCCCCATTCATGCTCACTCACTCTCTCTCTCTCAAATAAATTTTTTTTAATTTTAATTAAAAAAAAATAGGACCAATTGGATTCAAAGAGTCACCATCATTTTTACCCTGAGGTCTCCCAAAAGTTTATAGTGGAAGCACTTCAAAGTCCTCAATACATCTCATGAGCACCTCTACCAAAGATGTGTAGGAAAAAGGAAGAGAGAGGAAGTTCAAAAGAAGTAGGTACTCTTTTAGAAACACTTGTTTAAAAAAAAGATTTTCAATTTTTTGTTAAAATGGTATATATATATATATATATATATATATATATATATATAAAATCAGAAATTGACAACACCAAATGTTTACATCACTCTAGGAATTTAGGCAAAAAAAAGTTATAAAATTATTCATGATACTTTACCTTCTGCCCCTTGAATAAAAAAAAATCCTGCTTCACTTTACACTGGTTATAGAACATTATCCTTTTTTGTGGGTTTCTACGTTATCTCTTTCTGAAGTTGATACAAATAGAAATAGCTTGTGCGAAGTAAGCTTGAAGTTTTTCTGAACTGTGTAAGAACCTGTAGATTACCTCATTTTAGTAATCTATAGAAAATATCAAAGAGCTATCAATCCTAGAGTAGGTGCTTATGATGTCCTTACAAAGTCCTTACAGTAGTGTATAATTCTTAGTGTTCCTTTAAGAACTGGCTTCTAATTATCTCATTGGGCTGTTTTCCTACTATTCTCCCATGTCCTCATCCTGTTCCTCAACCATGCCTCACGTGTTCCAGGTCAGAGCTTTGTATCTCCTATTCGTCTGCCTAAAATATTCTTCCCTTAGATATCCTCCTTCATCTCCTTTTAGACCTGTCTCAAGTCTCAGCTCAGCAAAGCCTACCCTGTTGCTCTATTTACCACCACAACCACCCTACCTGACCCGACTGGACATCCACTTCCCACCATTCTAATGAGATGTTTCTTGCGAAGTTTAATAAATCCAGTCAATTTTTCTTACTCTGCTTTTTTTCACCCCACAGCACTTATCACCTTCTAACTACTTATAATTAACTTATTTACTATGTTCATTAACAACCTGGTGCCCCTCCTCCCTGCAGAACATAAAGATCCCAAGGGCACTGATCTTTGTCCATTTTGCTGACTTCCATACTCAAAGCATTTAAAACAGTTACTATGTAGTAGGTGTTCAATAAATCTTTTTTTGAAAGTAGTTCCTTTCACAAGTCCTACCTTTCTCTTCCGAAAGCAACTGACCCTTGATGTCACCAATTATTGTCATCCCAGTTATATCTTCCTTGTAAATCTCTAGCTGCCCTCTGGATTCTACCCCCAGCATTCTAATAAAATTCTTCTTTCAAAGATCAACAAATTCAAAGAAATGTTCTTAGCCTTCATTCATTCCATCCTAAGCAACACTGAGCACTGCAGCCACTCCCTTCTTAAGGGCCTCATTCAGTTAGAAGTAAACTGAATAAATACAATTTACTAGGAACTCACTGGAAGCTTTTCTTTTGGTTTTCATGATGAGGGCCTATACATCCAAGTTTCTTCCTCTTGTGTTCCCACAAATATAGGTGATGATTCTTCCCCAAAGACCTCTTCTTCAAACATGTTCCCTTATAATGTCAGGGCTTCAGCTAATACCACTTTGACTACCAAGCTAAATCTTTTTCTGAACCTCCACCCCATATTTCCAACTGCCACTGCCTGTTTAACTATTACTAGGTCTCCTACAGCAGTGCAAATCTTGCCTCTCTCAACTCTGCAGATATTACAATACTTTGCAGCCAACTAGCCTTAACCCCTTCTCACTTCCTGTATATTGGCACTTCCCATTTGTTTGAGGCAGAATTCTCCAAAACAGAAGTTTAAAAACTCAGATTTTCACTTTCTTTGCCCATCCTGTAGCAAGGACATGGGTATGTGATTGAAGCCCTCCCAATAGCTAGACCTGTCCCAAACTTTACATGGAGCGAAGGACCTCAGGGCATTCACTGTGACCAGTGATGGGAGCAGGGGCAGCCACACGGCCAGTACTAGTGGCAACATCCAGATCCAGCACTGATGGGAACAGCCTAAGTCAGCAACTACCCTAAAGTGTGGTGGCAATGGTGTCCTTATTACAGGATAAATCCTAAGATGAAATTTTAATTATTGTTCTAGGCTGTGTCTCTTCAAGACCTGGTTCCCATATCTTCCTGGAGTGATATTTGCTATGAACTAGCAAATAGCCCCTTAATAACTGTGTTTTCTATGTAAATGAATCACAATTGGTTTCTGTTGCTTTCAAATGAGAAATCTGGATGACTATACCCAGAAAGACCCAACTGGCCCTCTCAGAAGAAATAACTGTTTTCTCCTCTAAATGTCCACAGCATTTTATCAGTATTACTTCTATGACATTTATTCTTTCCCCTGTATTTGAATCATTTATGCATGCTATCATCCCCACTACATGTTACATTTCCTTGAGGTAAGGTGCCTGTCATTTATCTTTGTCCATGCTTTTAACACTTGCCTTCTTGTCCGTTTCAGCTATCCTTCAAAAACAAACAAAAATATTGCAGGCATGTTCTTTCTGGCTGAGGGATGTGCGTGAGATTCCTCTTTCTTTGCTCTTAATCTGCCAGTGTCCCACCATTCTATTCCTCCATGACTTTTAGAAGGTCTCTAGTGCCTCCCCAAGATTCTTTTAGGTCATTCCCTCATCTCTATGTGGAAAGGTCCCCCTTTCTCTTTGCTTCAGCAGCACGTATAGATCATCACCGAGGTTGACAAGACCATTCAATGGGGAAAGGACAGTATTTCAACAAATGGTGTTAAGAAAACCAGGTATCCACATTTAAAAAAAAATGGACCCTTACTTTACAATATATACAACAATGAACTCAAAATGGATAAAAAACCTAAATGTAAGAACTAAAACCATAAAACTCTTACAAACAAACAAACACACATAGAAAAGAAGCTTTATGTTATTGCATTTAGTAGTGATTTACTGGATATGACACCAAAAGTACAGGCAATAAATCAAGGAGATAAATTGGGTCACATCAAAATTTAAAACTTGTATGCAAAGGATTCAATCAACAACATGAAAAGGCAATCTCTGAAATGAGAGAAAATTTGCAAATCATATACCTAATAAGGGATTATCCAGAATATATAAAGAATAGCTTTAACTAGACAACTACAAAAACAAACAACCCAATTAAGAAATAGACAAAGGACATGAACAGACCTTTCTTCAAAGAACATATACAAAAGGCCAATAAGACATGAAAAGACACTCAAAATCAATTATCCACTAGGGAAATACAAATCAAAATCACAACAAGATATCATCTCACACCCAATTGGATGACTACTACCAAAACAACAACATCATCAAGTATTGGCAAGGTTGTGGAGAAACTGAAACTTTGTGCACCATTGGTGGGAAGGTAAAAGGATACAGCTGCTATGGAAAACAGTAGGAAGTCTACTCAAAAGATTAAAAATAGAGGGGGCGCCTGGGTGGCGCAGTCGGTTAAGCGTCCGACTTCAGCCAGGTCACGATCTCGCGGTCTGTGAGTTCGAGCCCCGCATCAGGCTCTGGGCTGACGGCTCGGAGCCTGGAGCCTGTTTCCGATTCTGTGTCTCCCTCTCTCTCTGCCCCTTCCCCGTTCATGCTCTGTCTCTCTCTGTCCCAAAAATAAATTAAAAAAAAAAAAAAAAAAGATTAAAAATAGAATTACCATGTAATCTAGCAATTCTACTTCTGGGTGTATGTCCAAATGAATTGAAAGCACGGTTTTGAAAAAATATTTATACTCTCATATGCACAGCAACATTATTCACAATAGCCAACAGCTGGGAGCAACTCAAATGTTCTTCAAAAGATGAAAGGATAAACAAAATGTGGTATATACATACAATGAAATATTAGTTAGCCTTGAATAGGAAGGAAATTCTGATACATACTATAAAATGGATGAATCTTAAAGACATTATGCTAAATGAATTAAGTCAGTAACAAAAAAATAAGTATTGTTGTGATATTCTTATGTTGAAGCCATAACCCCCAATGTGATGACATTTGGAAGTGGGGCCTTTGGAAGATAATTAGGTTTAGGTGAAGTCATGAGGCCATAAAGTGTGGTCTCCAAAATGGGATTAGTGGCCTCACAAGAAGAGAAAAAGAGGAGAAGAGTGAGCTCTCTTATGTTCTCTTTTACATCTGCCATGTAAGGATAGTAAGAAGGCAGCTGTCTACCAGTTAGGAAGAGAGCCCTCACCAGAAACTAAATCTTCCTGCACCCAGATCTTGGACTTTCTGGTCTCCTGAACTCTGTAAAATAAATGGCCATTATTGAAGCCATTCAGTCTACTGTATTATTATAGCTGCCTCAGCACACTATGAGTTTCAGCTTTGCAAAGACAAAGAGGTCTAGAGATTGACTGGCCAACAATGTGAATGTACTTAAAACTACTGAACTGTAACACTTAAAAATGATTAAAACAATTAAGTTTTGTGTTGTGTATAGTTTCTCACAATTAAAGTTTCTTGTAAGAATTGTGTTTTCCTTAAAAAACAATAAGACCTTTGTGCAAACCAGGCTTCAAGGATACCATATCCCAGCATGGACAAATCAGAGTTGGTTTCTTATTCCTGCCCCATTCCCATCCACTCCCATGCTCTCAGTGTGATTCGCTGCTTAAAATCCTGCAAGTGCCCCATAACATCCTCTGTGTATGATCCAAGCACCTGGGAACAGAAGCATCTTCCCCACCTAATTTTCGAATTCCATCTCTTGCCACCATTCTCCATGCATTCCATGTTCCAGACATAACTCTCCACTTCCAACTACAACCCTCTTATACGCCATCTTTTGTCTCAGCTCTCTTCAGTTCAATAAAACCTCATTGAACAAGACCCATGTGCTGAGCACTATGAGACAAGATACATTAAGAAAATGCTTCTACTATCAAGAACGTAAAAGTCTAGGGGAAGGACACTCATAAAGAGAGTGTTATATACGTTAGCACTGACACATAGTTAAATGTTGATTAATGTATATATGGATGAATGTTGATAAATATATATATGTATACTTTATATGCATACTTCTTGAATTCTGCTTCTTAAATTTCTTTCATATTTTCAAAAGTTTTCAAATCAATGCACCATGCTTGGATATTTTTAACTTCGTATTAGTAAGTTCAATTTTTCTTAATATTTGGTCTATAAATGGATTTCCTAAAGTAGAAATAATGGATATCTAGTATCTTTTTACATAAAAACACAATTTTGGAAGCACAGATTTACTACCAAGCAGTATGTCTTCAAATTTTTTTTAAAGGTTAGGATTATGATGAGTTTCCTTGAGAGTACAGATAACATTTTTACAGCAAAGGGGAAAAACTGCAGGTACATTTCTTAATAGCCCATTTACCATTTTAAAACTTAGGTAATTTTGCTTCTTTTATGGTTTCATAATTAAAGTTTCTCCTGCCATTTAGAGTAAACACAATTCCAGCCATGGGAGACAAGAATGACCAGTTCAAGTTCAAGGGTTCACTGCACATGAATATCCATAAATGCCCTTGACAGTCTTGGTGGTATAATGAACCTTGCAATTACTCAGCAGGCCATCACCACAATACATGAACATAATGCCTCCAACGTCAAACGACAAAACATTATACAAATAATACCAACCAACTGTTATAGTTCACATAGGGCTTTTGGAAACTAATTAAATTGCAACAGTTCCTCTTAAATCTTTTTCAGTTTGCAGGGAGTTTTGGTTTACTGAGCTATGTTTATGGCAAATAATTAATAGAAAAAGGTGTTGGCATTATATACGATTGGGAGATGCCAATTAGCAAAACCCTCCTTCAAAATGACACCAGTTAATTCCAGCATGAGCCCTCAGAGGGAAATAGCCTTTCTCTTAAACAAATGCTAGTGCCTCATTGTCTTTGGGAATGTCTCCAATCATCCTATATATAACCTCCTGGGGTAAATGCTTCTGGCCCTGCTTTCCTATCGCCTCTGCAGTGAAGAAATGATCTTCATTAAGTTAGTTCATTTGAATAATAGTGTGCTTTCCTTTCCTCTGGTGGCTCTCCAACTGTGGAAAGTTTGTCTCTGCAAGACAATCTCTCCGACACAGTAAAAAGTACCATGAAGTAAAAAGTACTACACAGATAAAAGATCATTAATTATTAGCACCCCTAATAAAAAGCATAGAACATACTAGACAATATATGTGTATGTGCACATAAAGCAGGCATCTCATTACCAATTTAATTATATGAGCAGTCTGGGAATGAAAGTACAAGACAAAGTGAAAATATGTACATTCTATTTATGGTAATTATTTTAACTCAGGTTTTCCCAATATATAAGCTGATGACGGCTGATGTTAAAGTACACTGGAATATAGATAAGTAAGTTCATGATGTTTAACTTGGTAAATAGCTACCCTGTGCTAGTTTCATCACAAAGGGTTTATTGTTATTCCAGACATCTTCAGAATAGGCTTGACATGATGGTTCAGCATTTATCATTCAGTTCAAAGGAAATATGAATACTAAAGCAAGCTGGGTTTCCCTCTCAGAATCACATACTGAGGAAAAAGCAGGTAAGATTTGGTCATGAGAAATGGAGAAATTTTGTGTTTTTTTTTTTTCCTCCTCTGTTTTTAATCCGATAACTTCAGGTAACTAAATTAGCATTTAGGACTCCAATAAATTAACCCATGAATCAAATGGTATTTCTACTTCTAACTTTACTTTTGATTTTTTAACAAAGCAAAACATAAAAAAATAAGTTAACCGGAAAACAGATTTTTCTGGTCTTAGAAACAAGTATTTCTTTTTATGTTTTACAAACAAATCAAGCTGATCTTCTGACCTTAAAAAAGTCCTGCTCTTTTTTTAATTGGCCACAGAAAAAGAAGCAAGAACCTGAACTACTGGAAAACTTTAAGTATTAAGAAAAATCTGACATCCATATTTAAAAAGCACAGACTTTTTTATATCTATAACTACAGTACACTGTACTAGATTTTAGACAAACGAGATTCAGAATAATTATGATAATTACCATTTTTCTTTAAAATAATACAGACATTCTGGGGAAAACTCCTAATGCTATCTAACAGTTATATGAACATTAAAGGAAAATTTTTTCAGGAAAACAAAAAATCCTCGTAACGATACTGAGAACATCAGATATAAAATACCTGGAGTAAGAGATGGTGAGAAATCATGCTTAAAGTGGACAGAGTCAGTATGGACAGAAAGTTCCTTTGTAACTTGATAAAGGTCCAGTTTCACAACTGTGTTCTGAAGTCCATACTTTTCTGTAATATTAGGATTGTTCCTAATATTATAATTTGGGTCTGAATTTCTGATTAAAATTACAAAATCAAATAGGTCATCTATATGACGAAAATGTTACACAAGATTCATATATTTACCTCCATATAATACATAAAGTTATGTTCTATAAAATGAGCTAAGATATACCATACATAATGACTATACAAGGCACATAAAAATGCAATCATAAATCTGTGCTGGTTATAATAAAACCTAAACAAATATTTAACAATTGTGTCTGCTATCTTAAAACAGGTTATTAAGACTGCTTCAAATTCACAGCACAAATTTGAGCAGTTTCCTTTCTCTTGATAAACCATGGTAAACCAAGATACTAAAAGACCATTCCAGTGAGCTGAGATTTTGAGTATAGTTCTACAACAGATATTTAAAAAGTGATTCCTAATGAAGATGGCATTTCTGAACATCACTTTGAAATTTAAAAATCCACTCCGAAATTCATCCCACTTCCTCTCCTCTGATTAAGTGGATTTGAACCCACTGAAGAAGCAACTTCTGGAAACAATTAATATGCATAATGCAGAGCGTATCAGGATACCTCACACTTGCACAAAAATGAATGAATGAATCAATGAAAGAAAGCAACCAAGCCAGTCAGTAAGGCAAGCCATTAACCATTTTTAATCCTTACAAGAAATATTTGCTGTTCCCAAATCATTAAGCCTTTCTTAATTCCTCTCTCTCTCTCAGGTCTCATATCCATTTCATTATATCATGACCTGGAAGTACCATATCCAAAATATATCCCAAATAGAACCACTCTCACCACTACCACTGCAAAAACTCTAGACCAGGGGCGCCTGGGTGGCACAGTCGGTTAAGCGTCCGACTTCAGCCAGGTCACGATCTCGCGGTCCGTGAGTTCGAGCCCCGCGTCAGGCTCTGGGCTGATGGCTCGGAGCCTGGAGCCTGTTTCCGATTCTGTGTTTCCCTCTCTCTCTGCCCCTCCCCCGTTCATGCTCTGTCTCTCTCTGTCCCAAAAATAAATAAAAAGCGTTGAAAAAAAAAAATTAAAAAAAAAAAAAACTCTAGACCCAGTTGCCATCACGTATCTTGCAGAAAGCTGTGTAACAGTTTCCTCTTTAACTCATTGATTCCACTATGTCCTGCCACAAACTGAGCTCTCCAATCAGCAACCAAAGTGACATCTACGGAGGTGTAAATCACATATTACTTCTCTGCTTAAAACTTCCAGTTATAAACAAAACCATACTCATTACTCTGGCTTTCATAATTTGGCCTCTGCCTCTTCTTTGACCTCACTTCCTTATCTTTTCCCCCTTTTTCCAAAATGTGCCCTGAATGCTGGTTTTCTGTCTATCCCTCAAACACACCACTAATTTCCTTTCACAGTCCTTATACCTGTTCCTCTATCTTATTCCCATTATTTAGATTTCAGTTCCATGACCATTCTAAGAAAAGTAACCACCAACTTTTCTAACTCATTTTTTCTTCAGATCATTTCTTTCTATCTAGTTGGATAATCTTTCTCTACATATTGATGTATTTGTTGTCTACCTCCTCTTGAATGTGGATACTTTGAAAGCAGATATTTTGTTATGCTCAGTTGCAATGTCCAAAGCATCTATAACTATGCCTAGAACACATGAGGCACAGTTGACATTTATGGAATGAACAAAGGAAGCTGGATTATCTGTGTTCATATTGTATTCACAGATACAATAAACCCTTGTGTTCTGGAATGGCTTGGACCACAGACTGAGTAACCAGGCAGGCAACCTTCATAGCAGCAGAAACAGTGGGTTACAGAGGAGGGAGGCCGAAGGGATACCCCTCTCCCATTACCATGAGGCTTCTTAAGCATTCCCTCACACTGACCTGAGAAAGAGATGGTTGGTAGAATCCTAGGAGTGGGAGAAACCTCAAAAGGCTGAGACATTCACCCAGCGGATAAAATTTTCATCTGAAATGTATAAAATATTTTTAATTGTCAAGATCAATCATCTCTCATCATCAAAAAGAAAAAGAAAGTTTTCTAAAAACAAGATGGATAAGTTGGACCCTGAATAGCCAAAGCAATCTTGAAAAAGAAAACCAAAGCAGGAGGCATCACAATCCCAGACATCAAGCTATACTACAAAGCTGTAATCATCAAGACAGTATGGTATTGGCACAGGAACAGACACTCAGGTCAACGGAACAGAATAGAGAACCCACAAATGGATCCACAAACATATGGCCAACTAATCTTTGACAAAGCAGAAAAGAATATCCGACGGAATAAAGACAGTCTCTTCAACAAGTGGTGCTGGGAAAACTGGACAGCGACATGCAGAAGAATGAACCTAGACCACTTTCTTACACCATACACAAAAATAAACTCAAAATGGATGAAAGACCTCAGTGTAAGACAGGAAGCCATCAATATCCTTGAGAAGAAAGCAGGCAAAAACGTCTTTGATCTTGCCCGCAGCAACTTCTTACTCAACATGTCTCGGGAGGCAAGGGAAATAAAAGCAAAAATGAACTACTGGGACCTCATCAAAATAAAAAGCTGCTGCACAGTGAAGAAAACAATCAGCAAAACTAAAAGGCAACCGACAGAATGGGAGAAGATACTTGCAAATGACATATCAGATAAAGGATTAGTATCCTGAATCTATAAGAACTTATCAAAATCAACCCCCAAACAACAAATAATCCAGTGAGGAAATGGGCAAAAGACATGAATAGACACTTCTCCAAAGAAGACATCCAGATGGCTAACCGACACATGAAAAAATGCTCAACATCACTCATCATCAGGGAAATGCAAATCAAAACCACAATGAGATACCACCTCACACCTGTCAGAATGGCTAACATTAACAACTCAGGCAACAACAGATGTTGGCGAGGTTGTGGAGAAAGAGGATCTCTTTGCATTGTTGGTGGGAATGCAAGCTGGTGCAGCCACTCTGGAAAACAGTATGGAGGTTCTTCAAAAGAGTAAAAATAGAACCACCCTATGACCCAGCAGTTGCACTACTAGGCATTTACCCATGGGATACAGGTGTGCTGTTTCAAAGGGACACATGCACCCCCATGTAATAAACATAGCAGCACTATCCACAATAGCCAAAGTATGGAAAGAGCCCACATGTCCATCGATGGATGAATGGATAAAGAAGATGTGATACACACACACACACACACACACACACACACACACACACACACACACTGGAGTATTACTTGGCAATCAAAAAGAATGAAATCTTGCCATTTACAACTACATGGATGGAACTGGAGGGTATTATGCTGAGTGAAATTAGTCAGAGAAAGACAAAAATCATATGATTTCACTCATATGAGGACTTTAAGAGACAAAATAGATGAACATAAGGGAAGGGAAACAAAAATAATATAAAAACAGAGAGGGGGACAAAACAGAAGACACTCATAAATACGGAGAACAAACTGAAGGTTGCTGGAGGGGTTGTGGGAGGGGGGATAGGCTAAATGGGTAAGGGGCACTAAGGAATCTACTCCTGAAATCATTGTTTCACTATATGCTAACTAATTTGGATGTAAATTTTAAAAAATAAAAAATAAAATTTTAAAAAAGATGGATACGTTGTTACATATTCCTAAATTACACAAAAAATATGCAGTCTGCAAATACGGACTCTAAAATATTAGCTACTATAAGAATCATTATTATTCAAGTAGCTAAGAGTGTTGGCCCCGTGGGCTAAATTATAGACAGTTTCAGCAATTCTGAATTCAACAGTACTATTAATAAGTTGTGTCATTTTGCTGGATTTTAAAATAGAATTTTTAGTATGGTCTGAGGGAAAGTGCCTCAGATTAAGGGTCACAGATCTCCCCCAGATTAAGGGTCACAGATCTCCCCCCTCCTGCAATTAACCCTGCTTAGTATTGGTTCTTGCCATAAAATGGAAATCCCCTTATGCCACACAATATTGTCCCACTGAATAAATGACATATCACATGTGAAAGATACTGCACAAAATTAAAGTCCTTACATTAGAACTTGTTGTAAATATACTTCCCATTCATGTGTATAAACATGCATCTATTATAGTACATTTTGTGTGAGAGGTATGTTTCATTTACGGCATATGTTTCAAAGCCAGGGAACCCGAAAATGTATTACACAAATGCATATAAACACATTTTAAAAGAAGTAAGTGTTGAAGGTGGCCATCATTGCTTCTAGAACTGAAGTTAAGTTCAAGGGTCTCTGACATAAGAGCTGGAAAGAACATATAAATTTAAAACATTTTACCATACTAGAAGTTTTGCTGGCAGTCATATGCTGTATAGGAGAAGGCAGAGGTCTCTAAGGAGAGAGAAGAAAGAGTATGGAGGAAAGTTTTGGGTGTGTGTGTGTGTGTGTGTGTGTGTGTGTGTGTGTGTATTTAAATGGAAACATGGTAGGTTTCATTTATTTTGAGCCCTATGGGCTTTTCATTGGAAATGGGAAATGCTCTCACATTAAGGAGAATGAAGTTAGTGGCAATTTTACTATAAAGATACACTGTGCTCATGGAAGGAAAGAAAGCATTTCAAGTTTTCCTCAATTATAACCTCAGAGTATGACCAGTTAACAGGGTAGTTTCCACTCACTCTCTCTCTCTCTCTCTCTCTCTCTCTCTCTCTATATATATATATATATATATATATATGTGTGTGTGTGTGTATATATATATATATATATATATATATATATATATATATATATATTTAACCTGAGCTCCAAGACATTATTGGTGATCCAGAACCCAGTCCTTCCTGGAATAAATCAGGTTGTTTTCTTTCCCTCTATCATACTGAAAACAGACTTTGTATTACATCTTTCCAATTCATTTAAACTAACAGTGGTAGTTGTATGACATATACTATTTTAGTATCGGTTTCATAAAGTCACATTTAGAACTTAATTCTCAAAGTATTTTTATAAACTCAGATTTCAGAAATTGCATTGCTGCCTCAGAAATGGACTCCATAGGGGCACGTGCTTATAAACATCACAGAAATAAACATATTTTCCTGTCAGAGAATAGAACATTAAAACTCTGGACTGGGCATATCACGTGATTTTTTAAAGACTAAATAAAAGTTCATCTGGAACTTTAGTACAGTTTTCTTCAATTTCATATTTTGTTTCAAATAGTAAACATCTGCCAAAATTCAGAGGAAAAAAACCCCTGCTCAGTGATTATATATGATTGCTACTGTCATTCAGAAAAAAGAAAAAAAAAGTACACTGTAACAGAATCTGAGAAATGTCAATTAAGGTAGTTTTTTAATCAATGTGGTTAGAAAACACATCTGTTTTGAAATACTTACCTACTACTAACAGTGCACAAAAAGACATTTTCTAACAGTCACTACTAAGACTTGCTTCCAAATGGGGAGTTTTCATATTTTCTTTCCAATAAAACAAAGTGGCCCTTTAACAACCATATGGCCCTGTGCTCTAAAAGAAGTTTCATTCAGCATCTATTTTTAGACATAGGTTTCCTTATAAAATATACTGCAGTCACCAAGCTGAATGAGCCCTCATGTTTCTGTGGACAAAGCCTCCTGCCATCCAACAAGTTCCCTACAGCACTGCGGGCCTCAGCACTGGTCCCATTTCTCCTCTCCCAGGGAATAAGACATTAAAAAAAACTACTAAATTATGTGCCAAACAAGTTACTTTTCATTTCTTTAGAAAGCTATTTTGGGGGAATATATAGGTTAACCGAAATCTTTCTCACTTCTCACATATTTAGTATATATTAATTTTCTGTTGAGCTCTTTAAATACAACATGCTTTGCCAATAATACCTAAGAACAGATCAGCTCAAAATGCAAACATGTCTATTTCAGCCAATGTTCAAACAGCACTAACAATGTTAATGTTAAATTTCTTAGGTACAGTGGTGAGTTCAGAAACATTTTTACACGCCATCATTTACATATGCTTTACATATATTACATAAAGTATTATATAACTTTAAATTTTTTACATTGTATATCTTCCCTATGATATAAGGAAGTCAACAAGAACTGATTTAGCAACTTTTGAACAGCAGAACACCAAAAAAGGACACTTGGTATATACTACTCAGCATATATTTAGTTGCATTCTTATCATTAAAGAAAAATAATAATGAGCCAATAAAATTTAAACTGTTTAATCTGGAATCAAGCTCTTGTTTTGATAATAAATAAATGCCTGGTTTAAATCTTTCTCTACTTATCACAGGTTGACAAAAATCACATAGGAATAAAAGAAGAGGAAAAACTTTTCAAATCAGATGAACTGAGGCCTGAATTTAGCTGCTAGGTTAAAATCTTTCTGAAAATTTCTAGGGGCGCCTGGGTGGCTCAGTCAGTTGAGCATGTGACTCTTGGTTTCGGCTCAGGTCTTGATCTTGGGGTTTGCAAGTTTGAGTCCTGCATCGGTCTCCACACTGACAGTGCAAAGCCCACCTGGGATTCTCTCTCTCTCTCTGCCTCGCCCCTCCTTGTGCTCTCTCTCTCTCTCTGTGAAGAAGAAGGAGAAGGAGAAGGAGGAGGAAGAAAAAGAAGAAGAGGAGGAGGAGAAGGAGGAGGAGGAGGAGGAGGAAGAAAAAGAAGAAGAGGAGGAGAAGGAGAAGGAGGAAGAGAAGGGGAAGAAGGAAGAAGAAAAAGAAGAGGAGGAGGAGGAGGAGGAGGAGGAGGAGGAGGAAGAAGAAGTCATCTAACAAACAGCTATTCCACACCAAGGAAGCTGCAGGCTATATAAGCACAGCAGCAAGCGATCTGGCATATATCATTCCTGGCCACCCTGCATTCCTTTCAGGCCAAGTAAGCACTGCGCTTTCTTCTATCTTGAATATATATAGTCAATACTGAGAGAAAAACCTACAACACATGTGTAACTGCTCTTTCCCCTGAGATTTCAGATTATTTCCCCCATGAGACACTTTTGTTCCCCGTTTCACTAAGCTATAATTGATACAGCATTGTACTAGTTTAAGGTGTACAACATAACACTTCTGATATATGTACATATTGCAAAATGATTACCATGATTTTGTTAACCGTTTAGTTTACTAATCATCGCTCCTCATAGTGAATCACTTACTGCAGGACAAAAATTTGTCATTTGAAAGGGAGAGAACAAAATAAAATTAGGAAGGTGTTATATATTAGTTAATCCCATACAACCCAATACTTACATACCTACATATGATTGTTTCCTTCAATGTAGCATTTCTTCAGGTAATTTCCAGTATCTTCACAATCCACAGATTACAAATCAGTAGTGTTTCATCAGTTGAAAGCATCATTTAGGTAGGGCAGGTCTCTCAATCTCAGCAATATTAATATTTTGGGCCAGATAATTCTTTTTGTGGGGGGCTGTCCTGTGCATTTTAGGATGTTTAACAGCATCCATCATTTTCTCTCATTAAATGCCAGTAGCACCTCCTCCCAGTCGTAAAAATCAAACACGTCTCCAGACATGGATATATGTCCCTGGGTGGGGAGAGGGAAGAAATCTGCCTCTAGGTGGAGAACCACCTATTTAGGTGAAGACCACAGATCTGGATTTTAATTTTAACTGTAAATTTAAATTAAGTCAAGATTCTCTGATTAGACACAAAAATATTATATACCAAAACACTGTTATCATTATTAAACTGTAAGTATATAATTAACATCCAAGTACCTAAAAATTTACATTTTGAAATAGTACATGAAATGTTATCAAGGTACCAATAGCAAAATAATGATTTCTGATTTTCCAAAAATATCACCCAATTAAAATGTTTCCCTATACCATTTGAGGAAGATTTATTTTGGTTTTGGTCTGGCCCATAATGGGTAGGAGTAAGTACAGGAAGTTTTATCTGAAAAATGAACATGGACCAAGTCTTATAAATTGGCCCTGGTGCTATTTCCCATCATAGCTCCTGTTTGTTTACATTGGAGTTCGTATAAATTGGGTGTTATTTCCTTTCCACTAAGTTTCAAGGTATTAACAGCCAAGGAGGTGTTTTTTGACTTCTTCCTCCCTCCTTTTCTCCCACTTCCCCCAAATAAATAATGCATTGCTTGGAACACAATTTTAAGACTTGTCCCCAAACTTCAAAACTACTCTGAATTTATTTTTACCTAAACCCATCTTTATACCTGAAAGCAAGAACAGTCTCTTTAAAATGGAAATGAGCAAAATATGCATTTTCTAACAGCTATCCACTCTCCAAGAGAATCATTTATCTGGTCATTTCACAGCTAAAACTTGCAAATTCTTAAGTAAATCAGTTCCATTTATTTTGACTTCCTGCCTCAGCTCTTCCTTCCAGAGAAAACATTACTCTAATATTTTTATCCATTAAGTACTCTTAAAATTAAATGTCCCTATTTAAACAAAATTTCTTACCCTCACTCCAAACACACACACACACACACACACACACACACACACACACAATTAAAAGAAGCACAGATTTCTTTAATTTCTCTGGCTAGAGTTATTCCCGTCTAGTTTTTAAAAAGCACACAGCCCCTCCATTTAGTGACTGCCACTTGTGTGAATTAACAACTAAAAAGCTAAAACAAGTGTCTTTATTTGCAATACGTAGTAGCATCTGACAGTTGCAAAACTGTCCTTGACCAGTGAACTTCCAGTGAAAAAAAGCTGTCAAAAGTTCACGCACCCCAAATGCACATTCATTATAATTAAACAAGAAGATTACATGGACATTGATGACAAGGATTATCAAAATAAAACGGCGCCACCTGCCCCATGCTCTCCCATTAATTAGTAGGGAGTCTGAGGCGCCAATTAACAAGAAGCAGAAAAGGATCAGCACACACAGCTCAAGCTGAACTTAAAGATTAACTCTTCTAGTTCGGGCCCCATTTCTTCACCACACTATGTTAATTTGTCTATGGAAGCCAAAACTGAATCCTAGGCTATTCCTTTTTAGAAAAGAAACAGTATCATTAGGAAGACATTTCAGTTGTATGAAATAATTCCCAAAATAGCTGCCCAAAAAGTTCATACGATTCCAGGAACAAGCGGCCATTCAGTATTTCACAGAGATGCAAAATACTAAACAATCCAGGTAATCCCAGGGACTAAACTGCTTTCACATTATAAATTACAAATCTGCAGTAGTTAATATTAACTGTGGGAAACAACTAGAGTACTGTATGGTTAGCAGTAACTAGCTCCACCCTCTCCCCCCTGCTACTAAATAGCACTTTCTAGGCGTAAGACCACAATTTTTTTTTAAGTTGGTAAATGACTTCATTATTGGTTTCACAGGACTATTATTAGTTACTTCTAAATTTGACCATTCACTCCTTTTAAACAATACTTTCCAAAAACAAGATAGGTGTTTTTATACAATTCCCAACTTGATCCATAACTTCTCTGTAAACAGTATTATTTTTTGAGAGAGAGAGAGAGAGAGAGAGCACACATACCCGAGCTGGGGAGGGGCAAAAGGAGACAGGGAGAGAGAGTTGGAGAGAGGGAGCGAGAGAGAGAAAGAGAGAAAGAGAGAGAGAGAGAGAGAGAGAAAGAGTCTTAAACAGGCTTCCTGCCCGCGTGGAGCCTGACACAGAGCTCCATCCCATGACCCTGGGATCATGACCTGAGCCGAAATCAAGAGTGGATGCTCAACCTAACTAAGCCAATCAGGCACCCCTGTAGACAATATTGTTATTCTAGAAACTGAAAATTATTTTTTGAAAAAGCACTGCAAATGCAAATTATCAACAACACTATAATGCACATGTGATGATATTGTTACATGCACACAAAGTTACTAACATGCATTTTTAGTAACTACTTTATAAGTCATCATTAAATATTCAGGTTTAACTTGCATAATAAAATTCATTCTGCTTAATGTGAATTCATTTTATTAAAAAGATAGTATTTTCTTCAAAATTCAGAAGGGATTTCCCCTCCTAGGCCTTCAATATTCGCCTAACATTTCACAAAAAGTATTTTCCTTTTTGATGTAGACATAAGTATATTTAATCCATAACATTATTAATTGCACATACTGGCAAAAAATACGTAGGAACTTGGCATTAGAGAAGGAATATCCTAAGGCCATTTCAAGATTCAAATTCCCCAATGGCATTACAGAATACATTCTGAAACATGGGAATAAAAACCTCAAAGAGTTGCTAAGAGAATTAAATTAGATCAAATGTTTAGAAAGACATTTTTAACAGCCACAATGAAATAACTAATGCTAAGCAGAAACTCATATATCTGCCCCAAAAAATCCCTCAAAACGTAACCTATGACTATTGACACTCATAACACCTACCTTTGCACCATATTGCTCTCTATTCATTCAGGTCTGGGATGGGGTCTACAAAATTGCATTTTTAAGAAGCACTGCTGGAGATTCTAATATAAGTAATATATGGCCCATACCAGTCTTGCCCTTAGACATGGACAAACAAGGTCCTAGTCTTGAGGTATGCACTTTAAAGGTATCCCCTCCAATCCCTTTTTGGCTGCATGCCTCACCACTACAAGGAATCCAAGGTAACAAAGGACAGGCCTCTCTGGACCTTACCATCCCTCCTTTCACGTGACCATGACCTCAGAACTCTTTTCCCAAAGAACCAGAGTGTGCAATCCTAGGTCCAAAGGATGGCTAAGAGCAATTAGCAAATAGCATATGTGCCTAATTTAGAACTTTTAAATAGATTACATATTATGTGCAGTTGTCTGTACTCTTGCCTTGCCCCTGCAAAAGTGAGGGATAGATCTGGAAAACACTCTGCAGACACCTTGTTAAAGACTTTCATCTCTCTCTCTTTCCCATGCCCTTCTCATCTCTCATCCCTACCATTTGTATAAAATTGCATATACACAAAATGCTGAAAGGTATTTACCTCTTCCATGATTTCAAACGTACTAGAAAGAAAGGGAAGTGGATAAATGGTGTACTTGTTTAAATATTAGCCAAATTCTGTCCTAGTAACAAATGACAAAAACATGAAAACAAATACCAAGCCACATTTCCATATCTATAAAGTTGAAAAGAGGAAAGAGAAAACCAATATTAAATAACTTTACCGTAATTAGGGAAATAAAAAGAACTATAGCACTCAGACCTGGCTTTAGAGAAGCTTAAAAATAAGCAGGGGATAGAATCTTTTCTTGAAATAATTCCCATGACCTAATAGGACAGAAGGTACACAGTAATTATGTGTTGAATATATCAACAAATGAAAAAATGAAATGGTAACAACTGTACTGAGACAATACTAACATATTAAGCAATATCACTCTATAGGTAGAGAGGCACCTGTTCTAATCTAGAGTTGAGAGAAGTGTCATTAAACATTTTGGTCTCAGCATTCCTTTACATTCTTAAAAAATATTAAGGACCCAAAAGAACTTTTGTTTATTTTTGTTAACATCTATTTTGTTTTTTATTTACCTTATTAAAATTAAAATGAGGGGCACCTGCGATGTTCAGTCAGTTAAGTGTCCGACTCATGATTTCTGCTCAGGTCATGAACTCACTGTGGTGAGATCAAGCCCACATCAGGCTCTGTGCTGTGTGTGGAGTCTCCTTAGGATTCTCCCTCTCCTTCCCCCTCTCAGTCTGCCCCTCCCCACCTGAGCACAAGGGTGCTCTCTCAAAAAAAAAAAAAATTAATGAGATGTATATTCATTTAAAAATAATATTAATAAATCCACTATGTTACTGTAACACAAAAATAGCTTTCATGAAAATCATGTTTCTTCAAATAAAAATAATTTGGTGGTAAGTATCTAGCTTAAAGGAAAATAAGATTCTCAACTCTGCCTCTGCATTCAATATATTATGATATGTTATTTCGTTTGATGTGAAGGCATTCCTGTCTCCCACAGATAAAGAGAAAGGAAAAGGGGGAAATACTTTAATAGCCTTTTCAGATAATGTGGATATAAGTCTTCCTTAGTACTACACCAAAACTCAACATGTAGTAGGTTTTTTCAAGAGTGCACCCATGGTCACACATTGGGGAGGGGCAGAGAGAGAGGGAGGCAAATGATTGGATAAGGGTTCTGGGCTGACAGCAGAGATCCCCATGTGGGGCTCTAACCCACGAAACACAAGATCTTGACTTGAACCAAAGTTGGACATTTAACTGACTGAGCCACGCAGGCGCCCCAACATGTCGTAGTTTCTTAAGTTTCATTGCAATGTAGAATCTGAATCATAACAATGAAATATTTGTATTCTGTTACATTAAAATACATTTTACTACCTTTTACTTTGACTAGATCTTTTATCCATATATAATTGTATAAAATCATGCATTAATCATTTGGAAAATATAAATATCAGTTCATTGACCCCCACAGAGTTTGAAATGTTAACACATTTCCTTACGAAATGACAAAAAAAAAAAATCACATCTGCTAATATCCACACCAGTGTCATGAAAAAAAGCTTTTAAATAGTTGGATACTCTCAAGGCTCATGGCAGCAATCACAAGGTTTCCAAAATTTAAGTTTTTATTTGAATTTTTACTTAACAGTTCATATTTTATCAGCAGCTCGTATACTGTCCATTATTGTCCTCAACAGGCTCACTTTCTTTTCAAAAAAATTTTCCACCAAATGTCCAAATCTGAATTGTCACAGTTTGTTGGTCACTCTTTCAATTAAAGATGCTGATCCATCAAAAAGGAACTCATTTAGCAATGACTCCTGAGTAAAACCACTGCCCTTCAGTGCGCAATGGCAGGCACAGAGCATACTTCCATTTCATCACACAGAATATTGAAAAGGCATGTACACAAGGGTTGAGATTTAATAAGTGGATATTTTTTACCTTTTTATCAAGGACATTTTTAAGTTAAATGTTCACTTTTCTTTTTTACTTCAAGGATGTGACAATGGAGAACACAATGGTAAAATGCCTGTTGCCACCACCTTTGGTTGGTGCTAAGGTACCAGCCGTTTTCCCTACTATTGTCTTTTGAACCACTAAAGCAAATGTCAGCACAGCAAAAAAGACAAATAATGTCTTAGTATTATTATAAAACAGTTTTGAATTTGCAAATGTCCAATAGTTTCTTAGAGACCTCCCAAAGGTCCTTGGGGCATACTTTGAGGACCATTATTCTCCCTGCTCCTTCACCTCATGTATCAAGAAGCCCATTGGGTCAAACGAACATCCTCCCACTCCCACCCCACTCCATGCCCTTCTGGATGATACTCCATGTAGTACAGAATCATTTTGTTCTTGGCAGAGTCTCTTCTTTCACTAATATTGAGGGGGAAAATCATTGGTAAATACTAACATTTCAAAAAGGCATCAATATGAAACCAGGAGATCTGAATATTGATTAAACCTGGTAGTAAAAATCTACAATTCTTATCACTTACTTTCCAGGAATCCATTTTATATGAAAGATTGAGTTTAAAGAGGCATAAAATCCCTTTTAGAATTTTGATGTCATGATGATAAAATCAGATAATTAGATAAACGGTCCAGTATGATCTTACCCTTACCATAAAACAGAATTCATTCATCCCCACACCTATTCCAGAGCCAGGTTAATTAACTTTCACTCTATATAAACTGAAATATAAATTGAAGAGGAATGCCACTCAATTAACTAATTGAATATTAATAGGAGTTTAGCATAATATTAAACTTTACACAGACTTGTCAAGTTAATATAGGTGAGGTTTTTTTCATTGTTTCTTAAATCAGGGTAGTTGAACCCCTATTTTTATTAAGTTAATTATTATTAACAGGTTTGACTGTATATCTCTTGCATAGATTCTACAATTATAAGATAGTGCAGCTTCTGAATTTGGATTCCGATATAATATCTGCTAAATTTACAAATATTAATACTAATCACAGATTAGAATTAGAAGAGATTTTAGAGTTAATTTAGTAACAGAATAGCAAATACACTTCCATTGTTACTTGCTCTCTCAAGTATTGCAGAATGATTTACTCATTCACTGAAAAAATATTTATTTAGTACTCCCAACCTGTCAAGCACCATTCTAAGCTCCAGATATATAGCAATATATAAAACAGAGACCCCGGCCTAATTTATCACTCTAGTTTTTCTTCTCCTGACACAGACACAGCCTCATAATCCTCAAAACACTGCATGAAGGACCACTACTTATCAGACTTGCCACTCATATCCAGTTAAATATCTTCAGGCTTATAGTGTCTCACATGATGCCAGATGCTATAGGAGAGTCCAAAAGAGTAAAGGATAGTAGTTTCCATAAAAACAAACAAACAACAACAACAACAACTATAATCTCATTAGGAAAGAGAATACATACATACATAAAACAAATATATAAACAGCACAATAAAATGCTAGTTTTAGACAATCAAATAACAGGTAAAACAGAGGAGATAACTTCACACAATGTTTTTTGTAGTTCATCACTTCTTTACCCTCACTACTTTCTTTTCTCCCCATGTGTCAGCAGTACTGTTCCAGAAGTCTACATTTTTAAAAATTTTCTTCGTCTTTCAGAACACTGTTCGCTCCCGTGTATATTATAGGGGAAACCAATCCGTAAATCCTAAGGAGCAGAGGAGTCTCCATACCTGTTTTCCCAGTCAGCCTCTTCCAGAACACAAATACTAGCCTGGGAGGCATCTCTGCATGGGGCAGCTGTCTTACTTGTGAAGCCTATTCACGTGGGTCCTTTAGTACCCTCCCCCCCAACCCCCGGACCTGTAAGTCAGCCAAGGAAGCAAATATCCATATTTTCTCAAAGGAAAATCAGATAAAAATAATTTTATCCAAAATTAAATCAGTTGGAGGAAATACATGAGGAACTAGCCTTGCAGGGCTCAAACTAAAGAATTAACTACAAAAACACTATGACTTTTACATAATCAAATTGGAGAGATACAGAGTTTGGTGGAGAGATACTGTTTGGTGGGAAAAATAACTTTTCAAAGTCATAGATTTACTAAATCTGTTTCTCTATTCTGTACATCCCCTTAATTTACCTTAAAGACCACACAATGTTTTCCCAGTTAAAGAACTTGTTATTTAATGAAAATGTTGCATCATTTTTAAATCAAGACAAAGGCACTTAAAAACAACATAAATCTCCCCCTTAAAAAAAACTAATTTCAACATTTTTGATATTATGATAAAGTTTAACCTTCCAGGAGGTCTTTTAAAAATGCTTTCTTACTTATTTCTGATCGGCTCCCCTTTGTTTTTGTGGGAGACAGACACCATTAACAAACTCAAACTGTGTTAATTTTTAAACTCTTTTCTCAGAAATTTGCTCCTTCTTCCAAGCACTATTATGTTATGGCGTCTTTGCGTAAATACTTATAATTTGGCGTGTGTTATAAAAGTTTATATTTAAGATATAGTAAATGAAGGACAGATGTTTAAGACATTGGGTCCACAATGAAGTTGTAAATACTGCCAGCACAGTAAATTCTGTGATTAAATTTAGTCTGTTTATGCAATAAGGGTATTTACACAGCTGGAAAAGCACCAAAAATAACTGTCCTGGGATAATATTAATTCAAAATCAATACTAATTAGAAGCAGCATAGGTACAGTCATATCAAAGTACCAAGAGGCTCTGTCAAATAGTTATGCTTAAGACTAGGAATGACTCAAATATATCAAGAATCCATTTCCTTTGAATTAATAATACTGTAAATTATTGAAATAATTCAGGTTATTCACTTGTGACCTTAGACAAATTACTGCCTCACTTTCTCCTTTTGTCTAAAATATACCTTTCCTCTGACAGACCTAATGTTCTAGATATATTTGTACATCCAGACACAGACTTCTGTAGTCAAACCCGTACGTTCCTCAATTGTCTAACATATTCCTGGGAATAATTATTAAATTTCTCATGAAGCCATGCATCTTAATTTGTTATGAGAATAACAAAATGGCAGGGTTTTTGTTTTTGTTTTCATTTTTAAATGGCTAGAAAACATTAAAGGTCTCCATCAGGGCCATTCAGAGTGGGGTAACTGCACCAAAAAATCTTTGACTAAGGAGTAATGTTCATTGTTCTACTTATTTATGAAATACTTCGATCAGTATCTTAACATCTTATGTAGTACATGAGGCAAAGAAGGCTAGTCATCACCCATTATCCAATCTTCCCTTCTTGTGGCAACAGAATCCTGGTTTCTCAGGGCAGCAATATATCCAGCTAAAAAACCATGATGTGGTCATCTGATTAAAAGCTAGTCGTGAAATGTAACCAGAGATGAGATATCGTGAATTGCTACTTACAAGAAGGTACCTGACTAGGAGATTTGTCCATATGATCTGTCCCTTTCTCCTGCTGCCTAGAAATTGGACGTGACAGCTAGAACAATACTAGCCACCAAAAACCATGACGCGTCTTTGAAGTCACAATGTAGGTTAGTGGGGCAGAAAATCAAAAAGAGACTAGAACCTTGATGTCTATGGAACTGCTATGCCCTCCCTGGATTGCCTACCTCTGCACTTCTTTATATGAAAAAAATACATACACTTCTCTTTTTCTGCCATTAATTCTAGTGTCTGTTACTTGCATCCAAATGTAATTCCTAAAAGATAGAAAGCATATATCCAGAATATGAGAAACTGAACATACATACTATGTCCTGATGCCTGATGAGGGTGACTCTAGCACTTGTATCACATAATATGTAATAAACCTAACATGGTTTTGATCTATGTGGCCACCAAAGCTCATCTGGAATAAATCTTCCTTAAGCTATCACTGAACATTGAGTGGTTTTCTTACCATAAGACATTTAAGGTAAAGGTACACCATTGCTCTGAATTAAATGGTTCTAGAACTCTTGGTTGCCTAATTAGATTATCCCAATTTCCTGGAGATTAGAGCTGGTCTAAGAAAGGAGTCAGAAGACTATTCACATGACCAAGCAGTTTCTGTGGAGCTGAGACCCCCGAGCCCATTCTCTTTGAAATTCAAGATATTGGATTTGTTTTGCATACACTGGGATGATTCTGAGAGCAAAGGACACCAAGACACTAAAAAGAAAGGGGAAAATCATCAAAATCAGGTCCTAGCTGATGGAGTTAGTTGTTAAACAGAACTGGTTTCAAAATATTGGATACTGGGGCGCCTGGGTGGCTCAGTCGGTTGGGCGTCCGACTTCAGCTCAGGTCACGATCTCACGGTCCGTGGGTTCAAGCCCCGCGTCGGGCTCTGAGCTGATGGCCCGGAGCCTGGAGCCTGCTTCCGATTCTGTGTCTCCCTCTGTCTCTGCTCCTCCCCCGTTCATGCTCTGTCTCTCTCAGTCTCAAAAATAAATAAACGTTAAAAAAAAAAAATATTGGATACTGAGGATGGAACAGAATGGGGACCACTTCAGGGCAAGCAAGGACCTACTCCAGCAGGAGCAGAAAAAACACCAATGAACAAACATCCACTGGAATGTATGTCAACAGTTCTAAGCAGTGATGGATCCGGAGAGACAGCTACAAAGCAGTAGCTCTAAGAAAGTTGAGGAGTTTAAAAAAAAAAAAAAAGGAAAAAGGGACGCCTGGGTGGTTCAGTCGGTTAAGCATCCGACTTCGGCTAAGGTGATGATCTTATTGGTTCAGGGGTTCAAGCCCATGCTGAATTCTCTGTGCTAACAGCTCAGAGCCTGGAGCCTGCTTCAGATTCTGTGTCTCCCTCTCTCTCTGCCCTCCCCAGCTCATGCTGTGTCTCTCTGTGTCTCTCAAAAATAAATAAATGTTAAAAAAATTTTTTTAAAGAAAAAAGAAAGTTGAGGAGAATTTCTCTGTCTGACATGACTACACTTATGCATGGAGATGTAACGTACCCATCCTTCCTCTAAAGCGGTCTTCCTACATTTTCTGTTTTGATAAACTGTTCCAGTATCCATCCATTTGGCCAGGTAAGCCAACATGAAAATAGCTATCACCATTCCTTCTCTCTGCCCCTCAAACCTGTTTGATTTACATTTTTTAAGTCTTAAAAAGTTGCCCCCATTTCCCAGACCTGTGCCTCTGTCTTAAGTTCATTAGGTCTCAATCCTCATTAGATCTCCGTCAGCTATAGTACACCCTCCCTGTGACTAGGCTGCTCAGCTCTAGTTCACCCATTCTCCATATTGAGAGAGGGACTCCTCACAAGTGAAAAATCCCACTTGAAAAATGAGGAAATTGAAGACCCAGAAGGTTAACAAATTTGTTACAGTTCATACAGTTCCTTGGAGGTGAAGACAGGCTCAGAGCTCAGGCTCTCTAACTTCAGAGCCCATCGTTATCAAACTACTAAACCTCCCTCATTAAATTATCTAAGTACAGAACAGGATTATCCTGGAAACTGATGCTTGAACCGGCCACATACTCTATGAATGCTTCTTAAGTATCATATTTTTTTCAATTCCATGAAGTCAACTTCAATCTACTCTATGCTCTCCTTTGGGAAGAAGAAACTCTACCTCATTAAACACACGTATATGCTTTATAAGATAAACAGTAATATGTGAAAGAAAATTCACCTTAAAATGAAAGAAAATGCAGTTGTCAACAATAGCAACTAAAGCTACAAGTATAACAATGTGTTCTTGTACAAAAGCTGGACTGTTTGGGAATATTCAAGTAATTAGGTCACGGAGGAAAAATCTGACACATAA
This sequence comes from Neofelis nebulosa, assembly GCF_028018385.1. Classification (NCBI taxonomy): domain Eukaryota; kingdom Metazoa; phylum Chordata; class Mammalia; order Carnivora; family Felidae; genus Neofelis; species Neofelis nebulosa. Next base: position 127,717,925 of record NC_080784.1, read on the forward strand.
CTAAATACATACTTCACTAAAACAGCAGTCTAGACAGCTTTCAATCAAATAGTATGCTAGCTGACAAACGATTCTTTTAAAAACCCATACTAACTTAATGAAGACGAGCAAAATGAGCTTGGTTCCACTGATATGAAGGTTTGTTGCAAATTCAAGTTTTATTGGGTAGGTAGCAATTGTTCCAGCAAGAGTTTGGGAAAAGATAATTTACTCTTTGTTAATTTATATTCATACACATATGTAATATTAATGCATTACATCTATTGGAATCTTAAAATGCATATATATCATTGTAATGCATGTATGTATTTTTAATACAGTAGAATTTCTCCTTCTCCTTCTCCTTCTCCAAAAAGCTAATAATACACTGACGTTGGCTTCAGGGAACTGAGAAAATATGACATTTCAGAAGCCATTTGTGGAGTATGCAGCAGCATAATGGAGTATAATAGAAAGGGAAAAGCACGTGATCCACATTTTTTTCTCTTCTTCCTACTTTTGTCTTCTGTTACATTTTTTTCACAAAATAAAAAAATAGAGTTATTTTTAAAAAACTAAGTGCCCCATCAACACCTTTCTTGAGGAGCACATTGATTTTTCTGTACTATCCCAAAGTCAAAATTTTACTTGCTCAGGTTTTTTATGATTAAATATTTCAGTAATGCCAAAAGGACAGAGAACATGTAATGAGCACCACATAGATATCATCAAGATTAAGGAAGCAAACATTATTTATACAACTCCCATTCACCCAATCCCAACAGAATTGCCCTGCTCCTACTTTTACAGATGATCACTACCCCGATTGTGCTATTTATCACTGTCAGGTATACTTTAATGTGTGTGTGTGTGTGTGTGTGTGTGCGTGTGTGTGTCCCCACAAGCCACATATACCATTTTATAGAATTTTTACACATTTTCTATAAATATTGTATATTCGTGTGTCCATCACTAACTTGTGTTCAATGTTTTAACGATTAACCCATGTTGATAAACCCAGCTCAAGTTCATTTAATACATTCATTTCACTGCATAACTATTCAGTTATTTATGTATATAGTTATTTATATATTCTACTGTGGATAAACATCCAGGTGATTTCTTTTTTTTCTATTACAATGTGACAATAAAGATTCATCTTTCTTCTCATAGAATCCTGAACAGTCTCATTATTCCCCAAATCAATCTACAAAACAATCCACACTCAAAAAATAAAACTACTTATTATCCAGAAGCATATCCAACTTACAATTCAGGGGGAGAAATTATGGAAATATTGCACTTAATCACAATATTTCACGAAAGCCTAACACTCTTCTTGATGACAAAGTAATTCAACGTTAACTAAAGAGATTTTACTGGTCAGGGAAAGACTACAGCCTCAGCCTCTGAGGATTCCAGTTTAGCAGACAAGATATCCAATTTCTACAGAATGGATTCTCAGGTATATAGTACTATCAAACTCAGTAGAGTATCATCAAATTAAACATTTCTCGGGTCGCCTGGGTGGCTCAGTCAGTTAAGCATCCAACTTCAGCTCAGGTCATGATCTTGCAGTCCGTTGAGTTCAAGCCTCGCGTCGGGCTCTGTGCTGACAGCTCAGAGCCTGGAGCCTGTTTCAGATTCTGTGTCTCCCTCTCTCTCTGACCCTCCCCCGTTCATGCTCTGTCTCTCTCTGTCTCAAAAATAAATAAATATTAACAAATTTTTTTAAATTGAACATTTCTCATTAAAATAAATTACACCACAAAGCGATTATTTTCAACCAATTATATTTTTGCAAAAAAATACATAATTATGTCAGTGATATATTCAGAATAAGAAGCTGTTTCTGAAATCACATTTTAAAGAAGGTAGTGAAATTAATCTGTGTTATGAAACATTCTATCTAATTTAGTGATAAGAGCACAGGCTTTCAAATCAGGTGGCCCTATTTTGTGGCAGAGCTCTACTTGTTACCATCTATGTGTATTTTGGTTATTTATGCAATCTGAGCCTCAGTTTCATCACCCATACAATGGAGATGCAAAACCTACCTCATAGATTTTAATGAAATTTAAATTCAATAATGTATACATTGTACTTACCCTTACTGAGGCTTTCTGCAGTTACTGTTGCTATTTAATAAGATCCAGGCTGGGTTCAGTTTATTTATTTATTTATTTTTTTAACATTTTTAATTTATTTTTGGGACAGAGAGAGACAGAGCATGAATGGGGGAGGGTCAGAGAGAGGGAGACACAGAATCGGAAACAGGCTCCAGGCTCCGAGCCATCAGCCCAGAGCCTGACGCGGGGCTCGAACTCACGGACCGCGAGATCGTGACCTGGCTGAAGTCGGACGCTTAACCGACTGCGCCACCCAGGCGCCCCCTGGGTTCAGTTTAGATGCTGACACATGTGGGTACACATACGTTAGGGCCACCGATTCTCTCCAGCTACACAGTACACCAGCAGACTTTCCTGGGGCCTGAGGAACCACCTCAGAAATAGTGCAAACCCAATCCACAGAAAGAGTCCTGTTATGTGTAAGCGTGTCTGAATGCCTGCGAATCTACAGTTGTATGATATCTGTGTATGAGAAAGAGAAGGGGGGATGGGAAGAAGGAAAGATGAGAATAATTGATTGATTGATCGGTTGATCTCAGGGCTGAAGCTAAAACAGAACTGCAGAATTTCTAAAAGCAAATTTTCAGGACCTTTAAGAGAGAATGTATTGGTAGGGAAAGAATGAGGTGGCAAGTTAGATTTGGCAAGAAGACCAGAGATTCGGAGGAGAACTGGTTATAACTGGATGCATGGGAATGCAACCCCTAGTAATCCATGGGCACACCACTAGCATAGAGGGAAAACCAGAAAACATGATCCCTTAAGACCTGTAATACTTTAGGGCCCAAGCAGACATGCTGTATGTCCTCAGAACAAGAGCAATTAACAATTAACAGCAGGAAGGCAGTTATCCCTCTTCTCAATTTGCAGAAGAGTGTAGTACACTGTCAGGGACCCAGCAGTAATGAGGACTGGTGGGTCTAGAACAAGCAGACAATCAGTCTGGAGAGGAGGAAATACCAGAGGTCAGGGACAGATCACCTTTATGAATGAACAAAAATATCTGGAGCATAGTGATAAACAGCAATGATTGGGAGTAACACCTTCCAACTGAAGGGGCCTATGTCAGCTGGGAGTGGGAAGGCGCTCAAGATAATGGTGGTCCTAGAGAATGGCAGCCTGGATTCAGAAAAGGCAGCCATGGAGAAAGCCAAAGTGTTGGCTCACAGAGGCAGCCTGTTCTGTGTGTAAACAAATGTGGGAACCCCTGTGGAATTCCAGTAATACTATGGGAAGAAAGAAACCTGAGAGGGGGATTCAAAGTCCTGTCACTGATATGTCTCCTCAGGCAAGGGAGACAAAAGCAAAAATAAACTATGGGGACTACACCAAAATAAAAACCTTTTTCACAGTGAAGGAAACCATCAACAAAACAAAAAGGCAACCTACTGAATGGGAGAAGGTATTTGCAAAAAATATGTCTAAAAATGGGCTAATAGCCACAACACGTAAGAACTTGTACAACTCAACACATACCTACATACATACCCCAAAAAATCTGACTAAAAACTAGGCAGAGGACCTGAACAGACATTTTTCTAAAGAAGACATACATATAGCCAAAAGACACATGAAAAGATATTCAACATCACTAAACATCAGGGAAATGCAAATCAAAACCAGGAGCTATCACCTCACATCTGTCAGAATGGCTAGAATCAAAAAGACAAGAAATAGCAAGTGTTGGCAAGGATGTGAAGAAAAAAGAACCTTCGTGCACTGTTGGTGGGAATGTAAATTGGTACAGCCACTATGAAAACCGTATGGAGGTTCCTCAAAAAATTAAAAACCACACTACTTACCATACAATAAAATATACAGAAATGCCACTACTGGGTGTTTACTCAAACAAAATGAAAATACTAATTCAAAAATATATATATCCACTCCTATGCTTATTGCAGCATTATTTACAATAACCAAGATATGAAAGCAACACGTGTCCAGAGATAGATGAACAGATAAAGAAGATGTGAGATATATATATATATATATACATATATGTATACACACACACACACACACACACACACACACTGGAACATTATTCAGCCATAAAAAAGAAAGAGAACTTGCCATTTCCAACAATACAAATGGACCTAGAAGGTATTATTTAAATGTAATAAGAGAAAGACAAATACCATATGACTTCACTTATATGTGGAATCTGAAAAACAGAACAAATAGCAGAAACAGAACCATAAACACAGAGAACTGACAGTTTCCAGAGGGGAGGGGAGCTGGGGATGGGCAAATTGGTGAAGGGGAGTGGGAAATACAGGCTTCCACTCATAGAATGAGTAAGTCACAGGGATAGAAGGTACAGCGTATGCAATGAAAAATAATACACATAATTGTTAATAATGATACTTTTAATATTTTTAATGATCATCCACTTATCCACTTATATATCACCTGAGCTCTCTGGGCTCCTTCCTGAACCCAACTCCTTCCCTCCAACTAGAAACACTCAACATCCTCAATTTTGTTTTAATCTTCCGCCTTGGTATTCATTCTCTCTCTCTCTCTCTCTCTCTCTCTCTCTCTCTCTCTCTCTCTCTCTCCCTCTCCCACTCTCACTCTTGCTCTTTCAAAGTAAATAAACTTAAAAAAAATATTTCCCCTTGGTTTTCCTATAGCTTGATCACATAAATAAGGATTCCACAAAAATATATTAGTTTTGCCTCTGATCAAAGTTTACATAATTGAAATCATGCTCTTTGCAATTTGTGACTTGCTTTTTTTTTTTCATTCAACATTATGATTTGGGGATTCAGGCAGGTAGGGTGAGATGCACTCATTTTCATTATTACGGTAACTCTTCTATATACAAATAATGCCTAAATTATCCAGTCTGCTCTCTGTTGGGTTGTTTCCAGATTTGTTTCTATGTTTTTGCTATTATGCTATTTGTTTGTTTCCTCTACAAGGCTACAGTACGAAGTCTTGTACCTATTTCCCGAGGCATACAAGCAAGACTTTGTCTAGGGCATACTTGTAGGTGCTGAGCAAAAGAGTGTACTTGGTTCAATTCCAACTTCCCAATTTACTGTACCAACTCACATTCCCATTACAATGTATGAGCATTCCTGTTGCTTCATATCCACACTGTTTAGGATATTTCGGACTTCTGTATTTTTAACAACACGGTGGCCATAAAATATTACTCTAGCTTTAACTTATATTTCCCTAATTATTAAGGAGGCTCAGCAAATTTTCATGTTTATTTGGATTTTAACTCCTGTTCATGTTTATACTGGCTGATTTTACTTCTCTTATTGATTCACAGGATCTTTAATATATTCTATGCACTAAACCAATTTTCAGCCTTTCTTACTCTTTTACAGTGTCCTTTGATTAACACGTCTTCTTTTTAGTTTAATGCTGTTGAATTTATTAATCTTCTCTACGGTTTGCTCTGTTTATACCAAGTCAAAGAAATTCCCATCTTACTGTAAGATAAAAAACATATCCGTTTCCAAATATTTTAAAGTATTGTTTTTCACAGTTGAGTCTTTCTTCCACACAGAATTTGTTTCTGTTTATGAAATGAGGGGAATAGGGATCAATCGTAATTTTCCAGGGGCGCTTGGGTGGCTCAGTCGGTTGAGCGCCGACTTCGGCTCAGGTCACGATCTCGCGGTCCGTGAGTTCAAGCCCCGCATCGGGCCCCTGTGCTGACAGCTCAGAGCCCGGAGCCTGTTTCAATTCTGTGTCTCCCTCTCTCTGACCCTCCCCCATTCATGCTCTGTCTCTCTCTGCCTCAATCTTAATTTTCCATATGGACAGCTTATCGCAGATTATGTTGGCAGCTAGGATTCGTGGCTCACTGAGACTCAAGGAAGAGAGGATCGATGGCTGGTGGTGTGTGTCATGTATGGAGACATTGAGAAGCTGAAGCCTACAGTCTATCATTACAGATGATGAGAGATGGAAGAAACAGAGAGAATTCAGGGAAAATAAAACCGATTTGATCAATTCACTCCACTCAAATTTTTATGACTTTCTCATAGTTTACATAACTCTCCATAGTCATGCTGTCATCACTTTACCCCATACGGTGTGAGACAACATTCAGTAGTTTATTTAAACTGGTCTGTGTTCCTTATAAACCCTTTATTGACATACCAACACAGCTTATGAAAACCTTTAGGAAAATATTACTATTACACTCTATACTGATTGAGAACTTTTTGTGTGATAATTCAGTGGTTCTCAACTAGATTCCCACGTAACACCACAAGCTCACTACAGGTGCTCTGCCACTAAAATCATATTAAATTCTTTTCTCAATCTCGGCAACAACTAAATTAACTTCATAACATTTTCTCAATATTAACATTCTCATAATTTTTTTTTTCCTTAAATGACCTGCACCTGCTCCTCATTGATGTCTGGGATGGGTTATCACATAATGTTATGTTTATTTCTTCACATTTTTATATGCTATAAGCTAATCAAGTTTAATAACTACTCTGATAAGGTCAAAATACTCGCCTTTTCAGTCTGGGTCTTCAACTCACCCTCACATATTATTAATGTCTCCATTCATAAAATGCATATACTTGCTTCAAAGCATCTGAGGGAGCAAACATCAAAAGAAAGACTGGGTGTGGAAATGTTTTTAATATGTAAGATATTTTACAAACATGAATTAAAATTTATTATAATCTTAAATTATATCTTACAAATATGGGGCTAAGAGAGTCATGGAAAAAATCAACAGATAATTCCCAAAGGTCAGTTTGATCCACAGTTTTTATTTCTTCCATTTCTTCTTTAAAAAAAAAAAAAAACAGAATCCTTAACTTGACTAAAAATAAAATGTATTTGTTTAAGTGCCATTTCCTGCCTCACATAGTTTCTAAGAAAGCTCCTGAGAAGCAAGCAGGCAAGACAAAGGTAAGAAGTTACTCTACAAGTAACTCATCTCCAAACAATACGAAAATATCTATTTTTTTAAGAGTGTGATCTAAAACTTCATGCCATCCCAATGTGATTTATAACTAATGAGAAAGTCTGTTAGAGTCAAACTGAAATCAAAGAGTGTATAGATTACAGCTGAAAATGTAACCAGCCTCAAAAACATTTTGGAGCACGACATGGATTTATTTGGAAGAACGTATTTTCCTAAGTATTTGTTTTGTTGTTTGGTTGTCTCTTTGCAGAAAGAAACTTTGATAGAATTACAAAAGTAAGAGACGTGAAGGAAATGAGAGTAATATATTAAAATTAAGATTTAATCTTTTGGTTTGTAAATATCAACAGAGCCTTGCCTGGTCTGGACTGCTGTCACATTGGGGAACAGCTTGCACTGCTGTGCTACTTCTCCAACTTCTAGAAAACTGTAGGAGTAGAAAACTGAAGTTACCTATTTTGACAGAGAGAGAATGAGAGCATGAGCACAGAGGAGGGGCAGAGAGAGAGGAAGAGAGAGAATCCCAAGCTAACTACTCCATGCTCAGTGCAGAGCCTGATGGTGGGACTCGATCCCACAAACTGTGAGATCATGACCTGAGCTGAAATCAAGAATCAGACGCTTAATTGACAAAGTCACCTAGGCGCCCCAGAAATTACCTATTTTAAAAGAAAGTCATACACTATATCATAAGATGTTCAGAGTCAGAAAGAGCTGGGTTCCAGTCACACATCTCCTACTTTCCAAGCTGTGTAATCTTAGGCATGCTTATTTAACTTCTCTGAATTTCCATTTCCTCATCGTTAAAACAAGGATAATAAAAACCATCTCACAGAGTTATGGTTAAATAAGATTTAATAACAAGGTTAAATAAGACTGTTATCATATGTACAAATATCCAACGTACAATATTGACCAAGTTACCATTAGTTATAAAATGAGAGAATAAATGACTTTACAGAAATTGTGAAACATACTGACTGAACTTTGACATTTTATGATGGAAGTTTCTCTTACTTCCCAGCATTTAATATTGCTGTTAAGACTAGAAAATATTTCCTTGAAATTGCACCAAAAAAAGGAGTTTTCTGACATAATTGAGTGACAGATGAAAGACCACAGATAAAGAAACTGTTGAAGTTTAAAGAAAAACCAGTAACATCTTGGTATAGATAGATGGCTAACTGGCTGAGATGCAATAGACACTTGTGAACAAGATAAAAAATAATGACGAAACAAAGGAAGAGGAGAGGGGAGAAGAAAAGAGTGGGAAAATGGTAACAAGGGGTGAGGGTGGAGGGTTGGGTGGAGGGACAAGGAGGGAAGCAGAGAGGGGACTGATTGCATGATTGACTCCTGGCTGTATGATGATTCTGTGCTGGCCACCAGGTCACCCCAGGTCAGCCTGTTTGAACTGCCCCCCATGTAGAAATGAGCAATCTTTCAGTAAGTATGAGATAGAGGCACAAAGGACGATTGGCCATCTGGGTGTTCCACATGCCTTATAGGGTTTGTAGACAAATGTTTGATGGTATATTCTATGTCTCTAAAAGCATTAATTAATGCCACTGATAATATATAGTTAATAAACAGAAACATATACCATATGTTAACATATAAACATATTTGGTTATTAAATATTTCATTATTAAAATCTAACCAAAATTTTAAAAATTGATTTTCAACCTCTGGACAGATCATATGCACTTTGGACTATTAAGAAATTGAAATCATATTAGTATAAATATCAAATTTATTTTATACTAGAGGGACCATATAGTATAAGGACAACTTCAAAATGATCACAAAACCAGCTCCCTTACTTAAGAATACACGGTTTCAGCAGACTTATTTTAAGCTCACATTGTGCTTTGGAAGCCGTACTAGTCTGCTTTAGACTACAACAGTACAAAAAAAAAATCATTCTAAATAATTGTCTATTTCCACCAATAATGATTTTAAAAGATTACATGTAGAGTATTAATGAGTAACTCAAAAGGCTATATGCATTGTATGTTGGCTAGTTTAAAACAAATAAAAAAAAATTGACACATTCAAAGAACTGCAGATCATTTCAGTAGAACAGTGTGTCCTAGGTCATTATGCTTTCCTTCTCTATTATTGTCGAGTTCGATTTGCCAACAAGCCTCTGACAATAAACACAGAAATAAATTTCAAGGTTAGTAAGCTAAACTACCACTGTGAATGATGACAAATTTACTGGTGAAGTTGAAACTGGCATAGAGAGTAATGTAAAAGAGAGACTCCTAGTGAAGTCAATTTTACATACAAAAAAGAGCAAATATTTATCTGGGGAATTAAAGTATGAAATTATATATGGAATTATGTTCCAACTATACAATGTGCAGTTCTAACCAACTTTATAGTAAAAGCAGAAAAATTATTGAAAAAAGGAGGGATACTGTGAATGACCTATTTAAATTTTTTAACACTATTCATTAATACAAATACTAACGCATGCATAATTTTCCAAGTAATAATACAATTAATTTACTTTCAACTGTTCCCAGACAGGGCTATAAACAGAATTCCAATGAAGTTTATGTATATCTGACCACAGACATACCAATGTATCAACAAAAGGACAGAGTAAGCCAAGGCAAAAAAAAAAAAAAAAAAAATCCTGTATCATTGTTAGGCAAAATTGTTTGCCTTGGGTTAAAGAGGAAAACAAAACAAATTACTTCATGGTTCCCAAATGTATAATAAACAATTAAGATTTCAAATGATGTCTTTATATAAACTTTTATGTATGGATTGACATACACAAACATCTATAAACACAAACCATATGTATGAGGTATGTCCATCCATAGGAAAGTAAGCTATACTCTTTTACATCAATCCAGGTAATCATTTAGTATACAAGCACAAAGTTCTAATGATGCCAAAATATCTAGAATTTCCTTTCCCGCTTTAAATACCGAAGCTTTATACCACAGCAACAACTGTGAGTCTCTTAACTGAGCAACTTAAAATAGAGATGATAGCAAAGGATGCCAGTTAGGTAGACTCATTTCTCCCCTGAATGAAGCTTATAGTTAAGGAAACGGGAACCCAGACAGAACAGTCGTTTCCTGCTGAACTGGCGGCTCCTTGCCATTTTGCCTTCTAAGGTCATGAGCAGGTATGTGAGGGAGGGAATAGTGCTATGTCTTCAGCATATGATGGACAGCTGAAGTATAAATTGGCTTGCGATGGAATAAAATAATAAAACCATTAGAAATACTAACATTTGAAGAAGTTAAAAAACTTTTTTAGCTGCTTCCAAACTGGTTTAAAACTGTAAGATTATTTCTGTCTATCCTACAACTTTGGTATCCTCAATGCTAATCCCAAATAATAAAAGGCTCCTCATATCACTGACTTCATTGACTTATCTCTATACTTTGAAAATCACTGTTCCTAAGCTCATTTTTCAAAAAATGGATGCAAGTTGGGAAGGTTCTTGCTATCTGACCCCTATAGATTCACATCTATTACCATATATGGCAAAAAGCATAATTTCTCTATTTGAGAATGCCTTCTTAAAAGGTGGACTTTGGCCCAATCTGACCAAAGTCAGATTGTGACCCTATCAGTTATTAGCTAGGTGAGTATCAAGCTACTTTACACTTCAGGGTCTCAGTTTCTTTACCCCGAAAAGGAGATGAGAATGTGTCATTCAAAGGTGTGTTAAAAGGATTAAATGAAATCATATTAGTTAAAAAGTCTTGGTAGAATGCCAGATATATATCAAGAAACCACTTGATAAATGGTAAATATTATTAATGCATAATTTCTTCTCACATAGAATCATAACTTATTAGATCTGCTTTAATATAAGTAATATATTTAAAGCTTCTTTTCTACAATAATTTCAGGGAGCATGCAACTTAAATCCGACAACATTCTGACATGTTCTAATGCTTAAATCACATTTAACAAAAGGAACTTTCATGCACTGTTGGTGGGAATATAAATTGGTGCAGCCACTGTGGAAAACAGTGTGGAGGTTCCTCAAAAAATTAAAAGTAGAAATATCAAATGACCCAATAATTCCAATACTACATATTTACCCAAAGAACACAAAAACACTAATTTGAAAAGATAACATGCTTCTGTACATTTACTGCAGCATTATTTACAATAGCTAAATTATGAAAGTAACACAAGTGTCCATAGACAGATGAACACACACATATGCACATAGGTACATATGATGGAATATTACTCGGCCATAAAAAAGAATGAAATCTTGCCATTCGTGATAACATGGATAGATCTAGAGAGTATAATGCTAAACAAAATAAATCAGAGAAAGACAAATACCGTATAATTCACTCATGTATGGAATTTAAGAAACAAAACAAGTGAACAAAGAAAAAAAAGAGACAAACTAAAAAACAGATTGTTAACTATCAAGAACAAACTCATGGTTATCAGAGGGAAGGTTGATTGGGGGGGCAGGGGAGGCGGGAATGAGTGAAATAGGTGAAGAGGATTAAAAGTACACTTATCTTGATGAGCAATGAGCAATATATAGAATTGCTGAATCACTATATTGTATACCTGAAACTAATATAACACTGTATGCTAACTATACTAAAATAAAAACAAAAATCTAAATTTAAAATAAATAAATAAAATAGCCAAGATATGGAAATAACCTACATGTTCATTGATAGATGAATGCTTAAGGAAAATGTCTGTCTACAGAAAATATATGTCTACACACACACACACACACACACACACACACACACACACACACATGAATATTACACGGCCATGAGATCTAGGTGCACCTGGGTGGCTCAGTCAGTTAAGCATCTGACTTCAGCTCGGGTTTATGGGTTTGAGCCCCGTGTCAGGCTCTGTGCTGACAGCTCAGAGCCTGGAAGCTGCATCAGATTCTGTGTGTCAGGCTCAAATTAGATTTGAGTCTGCGTCATCAGATTCTGTGTCTCCCTGTCTCTCTGCCCCTTCCCTGCTCACGCTCTGTCTCTGTGTCTCTCAAAAAATAAACATTAAAAAAAATTTTTTTAAAGGATGTAATCTTGTCATTTACAACAACATGGATGGACCTAGAGGGTATTATGCTGAGATATATCAGACCGAGAAACACAAAATCATGTGATTTTACTCATCTGTGGAATGTAAAAAACAAAATGAACAAACAAACAAAAAGCAGAATCAGACCTATAGATACAGAGAACAAACTGTCGGCTGCCAGAGGGAAAGTGTTTAAGGTATGGGCAAAATGGGTGATGGGGAGTGGAGGACACAGGCTCCCAGTTATCGAATGAAGAAGTCACAGGAATAAAAGATAAAAGGCACAGCGTAGGGAACATAGTCAATGATACTGTAAGAGCATTATATGGTGACAAATGGTAACTACACTTGTGGTGAGCACAGCATAAAGCATAGAGAAGTTTAATCCTTACGCTACACATCTGAAATGTAATGTAACACTATGTGTCAACTATACTCAAAAATTTTTAAAAAAACATGAACTTTTATTAAATATAAATTAAGAGGTAATACAAAGATTTAAATGTGAACCACAAAAGTGTAAGATAAAGGTGACTTCACAAAAAGTGGTAAAGGGGAATAATGAGTCAACCAAAATACTGAAGTACTTGTTTAGTAAATTCCTCGTGAATCACAGTATTAACATTTATTTTTTTTTTTGCTTTTTTTTTTTTTTAATTTATTTTTGGGACAGAGAGAGACAGAGCATGAACGGGGGAGGGGCAGAGAGAGAGGGAAACACAGAATCGGAAACAGGCTCCAGGCTCCGAGCCATCAGCCCAGAGCCCGACGCGGGGCTCGAACCCACGGACGGCGAGATCGTGACCTGGCTGAAGTCGGACGCCCAACCGACTGCGCCACCCAGGCGCCCCTCACAGTATTAACATTTAAACAAATTAAACCAAAATATCTAGAAAAATACTTTTCCTACTTCTAGATAAAAAAGAGTTTTCTAAGTTTCAAAGGAGATGGAAAAATACTCATTAGATTGAATATATATTTCAAAACATAAGAAAATCAAAAGGTAATCAAACGCCTGTGAAAACAGTAACAACTAACAACTTTAAAAGAGCAAGATCCTTTGATTTTTTAAAAAAATTAAAAAAAACAAAACCAAAACCAAACAAAAAAAACCCTCTTCTAAACCAGTAAGAGAAATACAGCTTCTGAAAAAAAGAATAAGTATATAAATGGGTTAATGATAAAGAATAAAATGTTAATAACTAATGATTCCTTCAGCTTCAAGTTCACTAGTAATTAAAAATATAAAGTATCGCTTTTTCATTTTAGAAAAGACTTAAAAATTATAAATCTCTTAGCAAGCAAGAGTTTGAAAAGAGAGATAATATTGGTTTTGCCATGAAGGAGGTGGAAAGAGAAACCACAGGCTGAGGATGGGAACAGCCTTTAGGTATTTGCCCCCAAACTCTTTCAACTTAAAATATACTAGTGATTTTTTCCCAGGAACTTAATATGAATAAGAAGGAAAGGACCCAAAAAACCCCAACTTCTCTGCAAGTGCAGGGGACAGAACAGAGGAGCAAGTCTTACTGCAAGACGACAGGTACAACACAGCCTATTTGCCCGTCCCTTTAATAGGGTTTACATTGTTAAGAGAGTCCCAGATAAAAGTCAATGTAATGTGGAAAATCACACCTGGTTCTTTTGTTTTAATCAAGAGTTTTCCATCTTTAAATTAGAATAAGCAACTTAAATACAAAGTTATAAAACAAAATATAGCCATATATTCCCTATTAGAAACCTTTTAGATACAAAGTATAAAAATTTGTTTTTGCAGTTTCTGTCTTTTGTCTTAGAATTGTCTGCCATGTTGTACTGAAAAGGAGAAGAGTTATGGAGCTTAAATCTAGTGGCACAACCAAAGAGAATAGGGAAAATCAGGAAAACTAGAAAGGACACCTACGTGCTATGGTTATGAGTGGAAAAGTACTACATCCCACCAATAGTTATTAGCTTTAACTTTAAGGAGTTATGCAATAATTCAAAGGAGTCTAACACAATACAATACAAAACAAAACACAGAGATATGACAACTTGGGCTTTAGATGCAATGTACAAATAAAAATAGAGCAATTATAAGCAGATTGGAAGGCCACAGTGATAAAATACTGGCCTTATAAGTGTGCGTTTCTTTTTTCTTTTTATAAAATATTTATTTATTTATTTTGGGGGGGGGGGGAGCATGCCTGTGCCAGTAGGGGAGGGTCAGAGAGAGAGGGAGAGAAAGAATCCCAAGCAGCCTCCACACTTAGTGCAGAGCCCAACACAGCATTCGATCTCACAAACTGATCTTATGAACTGTGAGATCATGACCTGGGCCAAAATCAAGAGTCAGACGTTTAACCAACTGAGCCACCCAGGTGCCGCTCCTTTTTTTCTTTTTAATAAAAATCTTAACTAGCCATTTTAAAAGGTGATGTTTGACAAATCACATGACCTCTTTGTACCACAACTGCCCATATCTATAAAATGAAATAGGTGAAGTAGAAGAACTTTAAGGTTCAGCTTCCATGATTAATCTATTCTTCTGCTCTCACGCTCTATGGATCCTACGCCATGTGTACCTACAGAAAAACTCCGATTGGAAAGTAAAGCTGCTAATAATAATATAGTAATACTTTAACATACTGGCAAAATCCTTTATGCCTCACTCCGACCTCAAAGTTGTTCAATCTCTTAGAGGGGTGGGAGTATTTTCTGCTTCTATTGGTTTGTTTTGCCATAATCTTATAATACTGAGACAAGCTTGGGTTTCTGTCATCACTGTCTGATGGGCACTAAATATATTTCTGTGTCTATGACCAAAAAACAAAACAAAACAAAACAAGAAAATAAAAAACAATCCCACCCTTCCAGTGTTACAATATGAAGATCACTTGATACACCAGTGAGACGTATAACTTACAACCATTACTCCCGAGACACCTCCTCTACCGATTTAACTACTCTATACATGTGTGGGCAAAATACATCTGACAAGAAATTCCACATTGAATTATGGTCCATTTCAAGCAAATTAAAAGGCTTCCAAACTTTCCTATGAAAATATCAATCTTATTTTCATTCCTGAGACAGATACAATTCAAGGTTAAACAAACAAAAGAGTCCCATGTGATGTGTGGAAGAGGTTTGTGAGATTTCAACGCAGAAAACTTAAAACTGCCTGTTGAGTATACTAAGAAGTGAAAATCAAAATAAGAAAAGTTGTGAATTACTCTAAATTGTGCATAAAACTCTGTATTTGTTTCAATAATACAAAATATTTCACACACAAAGTAAGTTTTCTATCTATGGTGGAGAAGTAAAATACAAAGACAAAATAAATTCTATTTCTGTTGAGTATCGAAAGTAAAAGAAACAGCTGCTATTTCTCTACTACTTTTTTAAACATTGACATCCTTTTCTTTCAACATTTCTATTTCGAGGAGCAAATTCTTCTGTCTGAAATGGAATATCACCCTTCAGTTTTGAAACTTTTTAAGCCACTATTTTCTGTTATTTCCTTAAATCCCTAACTATCTCTATAACAGAAGATAAACGTAGGGAAGTATACCTTTATCAGTCATACTGGGAGCCATTCCACTCTGTAATTTTCCATGGTACATGAGGATGGACCCAACCTCTCCAAATATTCTCTCTGGCCTTTTGGAAGGGATAACACTGCCTTCAGTTTGCTAGGGCATAATTTAACTTATTACGCATGTAAGAGCAGCAATTAGCTGATTTTGTTGACAGATTTCATCAAATTCAACAGTATCTTTGAGCTATATATCCTGAATTTGTATGTGCTAACCAATATGATTTTGAACTTTATTATTCAAATATAACTCTATGGGTCCAACAGGTATCTACTTGCTGGATAAACACACATACACACATTATTGTGATGGTGCACTTAGAGAAACAAAATAACCTTTTAACACATTGTTATTCTTTAAAAAGCATTTATCATTTACTTGAGGGGTTTTTCTTCAATGCTGTCCATCAAAGTTGTGAAATACATTAAAATAAGAAGTCTATAAAGAAAAGTGGGCTTAAAATAAATACAATAAAGGTTTTCTTTGGTTCAAGTTCTTGAGTGTCTATTGAATGCTATGTCTTAGAGGAACACGAAAGAATAAAGTTTAAAACTTGGCTACGAGTAGCTTACAACTTCATGTGCAAAAAAGAAGCACAAAACGTTCTATAAGGCTTTGCAAAGTTCTGTGACAGAGGTCTATACAAGAGGCCAAACCAAAGAAGCTGACAGTGGACCACCAGCAAGGTGCCTGGAGCTGAAAGGCAAAGACCAGGAAGAAGGTTTTCAAGATAGAAACAACATAAACAACTCCAGAAAGGAGTAAAATAGTACAGATTGTTTTGAGAAATACACAATGTTCAATATTGCCGGAGCATGAAACAGAGGGAAGGGGAAGACTCATGGGTGAGCAAGAGAGTCTGAAAAGCAATCCAGAAAGAATAGCAGAAGATCAATACAGAACAAAAGTAGCAGGTAGATCAAGAAGAGAGTCTTTGTGCCAAGAAGACTGTATTGAGCAATAGAGAGCCAAGGAAGAAAGGGCTTTAGTAGGAAGTAAAGTGTTCACTGGGGTGGGAGATTGATCCTTCTAAGGGTAATGTAGCAGACAGACTGGTAGTAAAGGAGGTTAATAGTCATCTTTCAAATAAATTCACTAATCTTACTTCAACAGACAGTTAACACAGGATATGAAAGGTCTTACAGTCTTTCTTTATGATATGCCTATATTTAAAATGTTGTTTACAAATATGATAAATAACCAGTATCAGGATTGACATTAAAGCCAAAATTAATATTGAGAAGGTATTTCAAGTCTTAAAATACTCAATTAGGCTTCAACCAAAATATATTCCATTTTAGACACTGTCAACCAATGTCACAATTTTTCTATTTGCTTTCTTGGTTAAAAGGACGATTTTCTTTGGTTTCTTTTTATTGTGCTAATTTTATTTGGCTTGTTTTCCGCCCAAAGTTTCTACAGGGTACTTCAGAACAAAATACGAAAAGGAATTAAAATAAAACCAGTAAAAAAAATACTGTAAGAAAGTAATATCATGTATTTACACAATATATAAAGTGAAAAAATAAAAGACATTGAATAAAGAACTGAAATTATAATCTTGATCATAAGATACTGCCCAAAGGCAGTAGCAAAGAAAATTTTAATTGAGAAATGCCCACTCTAGATCAACAGTGGTTGCATTTTCAAAATAAACATACTGTTGTCCAAACCGAAATCAAACCCATTAAGAAACTGGTAGGCAGAACTTGAAAAGGACATAGGAAAAGCTTGATTCAGAGGCTAAAACAAGCATTAAATGAATGTTATAATACAGTTTAAATTTAGGTATGAGATTACCCTTAAAATATTTCTGAATTCAGAGAACTGATTTTGAAACATTCTGCATTACTTTAGAAATTATAGGAGATTCAATAAAAGTAATATTCCACAATGACTGGCCTCATCTGAAAATAGATTTACTTTACATTTAGACCTTTTCCACCTGCTGTTCTGGATGTGGTTTATTCTATGTTAGAATTAGCTGGTTCCTGAATATTAGCCCTAACACGAAATCTGTGCCAGAGTATTAGTTTGTCCTTCTATCTCGTTTGGCCTATAGTTTCAGTCCTGCAAGAAAATTTAGTTTTATCTTTGTTTTGAACTTAAATATGTAACACAGAAAACCCTTTGGAGCTATAATCAGCATCTATAACCTAACCTGAAAATTTTAAATATCATGCTAATGCTTATAGTCCCATAATTTAAAAACCAACGACAGGGAAGCTTTCACTAGGTCAGTAGATAAGCTTCCCCTAGTTAATGCCATACTTCCAGTGAAGCAACATATTTATTTTCCATGCCCTGCGTAGTAGACATAAAACATACAAGTTTATAAATTGCATGGGTGTTCTAAATCAGAAAATAATAGAAAACAATTTATTTCTGTCCTCTTGAGCACCACTGCCCTTAATGTTAATCTGGGATACACAACACAATGACAAATAAATGAACATCCCACGGCACTCTGAACACACGGAGAAACGTGTCAAAGTGCTAAATGTGCTGAAAGGAAAACAAACTACCAGTGTGTAGCAAAACATGTTAATTTAATGACTTTAATAGGGAATCACTTTTTTGTAAGGAACCAACTAACAAGTCGACTGGACAGATAAACCCCGCCAAACACGGAGTCTTTTGCATCTTGGATTAAGAAGGCTGTTCTCAACTTTTCATCATTCCCTGTTCTCTCTGCTCCCAAAGGTGGTCCTCAATTCACTTTTGTGCACTGTCATATGGACGTGGGTGTGCTTTTAGAAAGGACCCATGTTGTTCGTTCACATTCACCGATGATACACTGACACGTCTACTTCTGCACATGTTCATGTGAGTTTTTCCCCTATTCCATCTCTAGACCACTCATCACTATAACCTCACTCCCAGTCCTGTTTTAATGCTGATATGAAAGCAAACAGGACTTTACCAATCAGAAGACTTCAAGTTTGGCAGAACGAGGAAACAGAAACTTGCTGATAGGACACGACATGAGATCAGAGGTGGAGAACCTTTCCCACAACCCCCGTACTTGCGTGTATTCTGATTGTCCACAGCCTCCTTAAGGGCCATACACAAAACTGCACCGCCACTGAGAACATTCTTAAGCAGCTGGCAGCCCCTCCTTACTGGCTTTAGCATGCCACACAGCCCTTTGCCTACTGATGCAGGGCAGCCAACAGGGAGAGGGAGTTTACGAGTCAAAGCGAGACTGAACTGGCTAATTACTTACCTCCTCACTTATGGCAGGCTTGCTCCTTTAACTTTTTGTTTCCTCTCTTGTCATTGCTCAGCGGTGAAGGGTTGTGATTCAGCAAAAGTCTGAACCTGACAGTTAAAAAGAATCCTTTTAGGAAAAAATACTGGAAGTGAATGTCCCCCCCCGACCACTGTAGTCTTTCTTCCCTTGCCCTCCGTGTGCGTGTTTCTCTCTCGCTTTCTCTCTCTGCAAGGCAACTACGTAGTGGTCTATAAATATTGACCTTGACACTTGCTCAGTACGCTAGCTGCTCATGGCACAGGTCTGTGTTACTGAACACCGTGGTAATACTCCGGCAAAGTTCTCAGCTGCTCAGACAAAGCTGTGGATTGGCTCACTACCCGGCAACCCTGTGCCTGCCTGGAAATACCATTTTGCTGCCAGCTTTACAGATGCTATGGGCCTTTCCTGAGGCCCAAATCAGGCACAGAAGGGCAATTATGAGGTTTGTCTGAAGAAACAGTTTTCCTCAAGCAGGTGAAGAAAGCGGGGAGGGAGAGCTGGGTGAAGTGAAAGACAAGAAAGGAAATACTGCCTTTGTTTTGGCCAAACAACATCACCTCGACCCCTTCATAAAACTTACACCTAAATGTCATTTAATCAAGCTTTATGAAACTGAATTACTACATACTATGAACGACCAAAACACAGGAAAGCATTTTTTAATTGTTTTTAATATTGCTTCTCATTGAGTAAGGCTGCTACGATGGAGTAATTAGTCACAAAAAAAATGTTTCAACACAGGTAAGTTCACTTCCAGAATGATAAAAATGCACTGAAAACCATCATTTTAATCAGATTGAATAATATATCTGGTGAAAGAAGCGAAAGTATAATCTGAAAATTATATGACTCAACGTATTATATTAACTACCCTTAAATGTTCAATCATGACAACTTGAATTATTTTACTTTATTTTTATAGATTAAGGACAAAATCGAAGCCATGACACTACATAGTTTGCAGGTGATATGAATGAGGTCAGCATTATCTATCTATATCACACATAATGTCCACAGTATGAACAATTAGAAACTAAAGTCCGTATTTTCTATTCTTCTTGCCTAGAATAATTATATGTTTGCTTTACTGCAAGTTTGTTTCTTGAGTAAATCAAGAGAAAAGAAAATTTTAGAAATAATCTGGTCACTGACTCATCTTACAGATGAGAAAACCGACCCCCCACACTGGTTAACTTATCCATGGTCACATGACAAGTTTGCCGCAGGGCCAAAACCAGAGTCCTTGTCTTACTGCTCCTAAGCTGTGCTCCTTCTATTACAAGAGTGACTGTTAAACTCATTTTTATGTTCAAAATCCTATCTTCATGTGAAGTTTTACTGAAAACCTTACCAGGAAGGGCAAATATTAAAGCCAGAAAAATAACCAGCATGAAACAAAAATGACCTTTTACAATTTGACTCCCCGCAAAAAGTTATGTGCAAGAATTAACTTTGTAACGACTAAAATCCACCTCTGTTCCATCCAATAATTAGTATTTGCCCAGTAAATTAACTTACTCTCAGGAGAGGTACATAGCTAGCTGTTGGGGAGGCAAAGATAAAACACAGTTCCTACTCTCAAGGACCTTACAGTCCAAGTTCAGAGAAAAACAAGCTAATGACAAAACAGTGCATTTATGACGATGAAGACCAGTAGAGGTGGTGAGGGGTACTGGAGCACGCGCACCTCATCCCATGTGAAGATTGAAAATGTATTTATTTGTTTATTAAGCCAACCATGTATGCATTCAAAAACCATTCTTCCTGTGCCTAGCTGGGACCTCAGAGAGCCTTCAGTCTCCAGTCTGGGCTGGGGAATGTGGTGGGATAGATGGAGGGATGGGGGCTAGGAGAGTATAGAGAGGAGAAACAACAGTGTTGCCTGAGCAGAAGGCATTGGTTGGCGGCTCCCGGGCAGACGAAGTCAGCTCCACGGCGGGGTTCAATGGGGGATTTCTCAATCAAGGTCTCTGCATATTATAGCAGGGGTGGGAGGCAGTGAAGCAAAGACAGAAAGAATAACACGATAAAGACAAAGAGGCAGGAAAAAACATGATCCAGAACTTCAAGTAGTCTTTCTTGCTGGAGCACACAAGGTGAAACAGGAAATGGTTAATTTTTTTTAAAAGGATGAGAAGGATAAGAGCAATGAAAAGTTTTATACACCAGGTTTAAAACCTTGGGTTTTAGGGGCGCCTGGGTGGCGCAGTCGGTTGAGCGTCCGACTTCAGCCAGGTCACGATCTCGCGGTCCGTGAGTTCGAGCCCCGCGTCAGGCTCTGGGCTGATGGCTCGGAGCCTGGAGCCTGTTTCCGATTCTGTGTCTCCCTCTCTCTCTGCCCCTCCCCCGTTCATGCTCTGTCTCTCTCTGTCCCAGAAATAAATTAAAAAAAAAAAAAAAAAAAAAACCTTGGGTTTTATACATCGTGCTAGCAGTCTTCAACTGTTTTTGCTTACAGACCTTTAAAAGACTTTTAAACTAAGGAACTACTCACACATTAGCAAGTTAACATGAACAATTTTTCATCTGTGCTGATATAGGTACATGCAGAGAATTTAATTTCTACTCTGGTGAAATACGGACATTTTAAAGTAAAAGTTATAAAGATATTAAATGGAATATAAATCCATAGTAATTTAATGAAACCATTATCCATTTAAATAATAAATTTATAAAATCTTCTAACAGCTGAAAATTTTACATTACTGTTTCATTTTTTTTACTTTTATTTCAATTTCACCACCACATAGAATTTTTATGCAATATATTTTATAATTAAAAGTCTTTTATTGTTTACTCTATCATACTTCTCTGTGAGAAAAATTTAAGGCATTAACTGAAATTTTAAAATTGTTAAGTTTTCTATGATGCCAGGGCAATGCATCACAGTAAAGGTTGGGATAGATGAAAGTGTGACTTTAAGAGAAAGATTGTTATGAAGAAACCACTGCTCTTAGCCAGATCAATATTAATAAAGAGTTTATGTACAAGCTGAAAATCTGGACAATGACTCCATCAAACCATATATTAAAATGTTAAGTGAAGGAAACCGGTCTGAAAAGGCTATATACTGTGTGATTCCAACCATATGACACTACTCTGGACAAGGCAAAAACTACAGAGACAATAAAAAGATCAGTGGTCACCAGAAGTTTGGGGTGGGTGCAGGATGAGTCAATGAAGCACAGGAGATTTCAGGGCAGTGAAACCATTCCGGACGACATGTAACAGTAGATGCATGGCCTTATGCACTTGACAAAACCCATAAAACTGTACAACACAAAGACAAAGCCCTAATAAAAACTGTGGACTTTAGTTTAAATCTCTTCTCTTGTCTTCCTGAAAGCCATGTGTTCTAGAAAAAGTACTATTATTTATTAAGCAATTACCATCAGTAGGGGGGGCTTAGAAATATTAACTTTAACACTTAAAAACAACCCTAATAGATGAGTATGCTTTTGCCTTTTTTTAAGATAAAGAACATGAGTTATTAAGTGGATGGTCTGAAGTCATCTAACTAATAGATAGATCCGGGATTCAGCCCAAATCTGTCTGACCAGACTCCAGTACCACATACTGCCTTTATATCAGTCACTTGAAAACTGGGTAGACACTGCCCAGGTCAGGCAAGGAAGCGGACTAAGCAGGACCTTCAGAAAGTCAGAAAGGAATGAAAGAATTGTATGCTGCATTTCTCTCAAGGAACTGCTAGATATTGAGTATTATAGGGTAGCAAAAAGAAGAGATTAACAAAGTAATCAGTGGAAGTCAATGGAGAAAATTAAAATAACTGTTATGTGCTATTAAGAAGAACTTAAAGGGTTTTATTTTCAATTTGGTGGGTAAGGAACACATGAAGAATTAAGGATGAGAAGACTCAATACTGACAAAGTATTCTTCCCAACTTTACGGATTCAATGCAACCCCAATCAGGACATTATTTTGTAGATACGGCCAACCCAATATTAAAGTTTATATGGAGAGGCGAAAAACCCAGAATAGTCAACACCAACATTGAAGGAGAACAAAGTTGGAGGGCTGACACTACCCAGTATCAAGACTTACTATAAAGCTACTGTAATCAAGACAACGTACTGTTAGAGAAAGAACAGACAAACAGATTGATGGAAAAAAATAGAAAACCCAGAAACAGATTCACACAAATATAGTCAACTGATCTTTGACAGAGGGACAAAGTCAATAAATGTGGCAAAGACACTTTTTTCTTTTCTTTTTTTTTAATATGAAATTTATTGTCAAATTGATTTCCATACAACACCCAGTGCTTATCCCAACAGGTGCCCTCCTCAATGCCCATCACCCACTTTCCCCTCCCTCCCACCCTCCATCAACCCTCAGTTTGTTCTCAGTTTTTAAGAGTCTCTTATGTTTTGGCTCCCTCCCTCTTTAACCTTTTTTTTTCCTTCCCCTCCCCTATGGTCTTCTGTTAAGTTTCTCAGGATCCACATAAGAGTGAAAACATATGGTATCTGTCTTTCTCTGTATGACTTATTTCAACAAATAGCGCTAGAACAATTGGACATCCATGTGCCAATAAAAAAAAAAAAAAAAAAAGAATCAAGACAAAAGCCTTATACCCACCACAAAAATTACCTCAGACCTAAATGTTAATGCAAAATTATAAAATTCATAGAACATAACATAGGAGAAAATCTAGATTACTTTGGGTATGTCAGTGACTTTTAGACATAACACCAGAAGTACAGTCCATGAAAAAAATAACCCATAAACTGGATTTCATTAAAATTAACAACTCCCTGGGGTGCCTGAGTGTCTCAGTCGGTTAAACATCTGACTCTTGGTTTCGGCCCAGGTCATGATCTCATAGTTTCATGAGTTTGGGCCCCGCATCAGGCTCTGTGTTGAGAGTGCAGAGCCTGCATGGGATTCTCCCTCTCCCTCTCTTTCTGCCCCTCCCCTGATTACGCTGTCTCTGTCTCTCTCAAAATAAATAAACTAAAAAAATTTTTTTCTAATAAATAAAATTGAATAAAATTAATAACTCTACAGAAGATAATGTCAAGACAATGGAAGATAAGCCATAGGCTAGGAGAAAATATTTTCAACACACATCTGATAAAGGATTGTTAACCAAAGTTTACAAAAACTCCAAAATTCAGCAATAGGAAAATAAACACATTTTTAAAAATGGCCCAAAGACCATAACAGATACCTCACTGAAGAAGACACACAGTTTGCAAAAAAACACATAAAAAAGATGTTCCACGCTGTATGTCATCAAGGAGATGCAAATTAAAACAACAATCAGATACCACTATACATCTATTAGAACGCTGCAAGATCTGGAACACTTGACAACACCAAATGCTAATGAGGATGCAGAACAAAAGGAACTTTCATTCATTGCTGGAGAAAATGCAAAATGGCACAGCCACTTTGGCAGACAGTTTGGTGGCTTCTTATAAAACTAAACATACTCTTATCACAACACCCAGCAATCCCACTTATTGGTATTCACCCACAAGAGTTAAAAATGTCCACACAAAAATCTTCACAGGATATTTTTGGAGATTTATAATTACCAAAACTTGGAAAAAATCAGGATGTCCTTCAGTAGACAAGTAAATAAACTGTGGTATATCCAGACAAAGGAACACTATTCAGTGATAAAGAGAAGTGACCTATCA
Source organism: Neofelis nebulosa (assembly GCF_028018385.1). Taxonomy (NCBI): domain Eukaryota; kingdom Metazoa; phylum Chordata; class Mammalia; order Carnivora; family Felidae; genus Neofelis; species Neofelis nebulosa. Next base: position 127,742,509 of record NC_080784.1, read on the forward strand.
AGACATGTAAAGACAAAAAGGAACCTTAAATGCATATCACTACATATTTCCACTCATATGACATTCTGGAGAAGGCCAAAGTATGGAGATAGAAAAATCTGCATGGTGGGGTGGGGGGGGGGGGGGGGGGGAGGTGGGGTGGAGGAAGGATGAATAGGTGAAGCGCAAAGGATTTTTAGGGAAAAAAAAAACTCTGTATGACTTTATACTAGTGGATACATGTCATTATACATGTGTTGTTCAAGTCCAACACCAAGACCGAATTATAAACTACAGACTTTGGTGATTATGATATGTCAATGTAGATTCATCAGTTTAACAAAGGACCAATCTGGTGGGGACTTGATAATGGGCAGGGTTATACATGCACAGAGGCAGAGGGTATACGGAAAAATCTCTGTTCCTTCCGTTTTGCAATGAACCTTATTCTGCTATTAAAAAGCCAAGTCCTGAAAAAGTCAAAGGTGGCTCCTCCCTCAGGGAGTTGGGTCTTTGTCAAGGCAGAGGTTACAGAAAGAACAGGGAGCTAAGAAAAGAAGATGCATTTAGTCTTTGAACATGATGAACTGTGTTATAGCCAAGTGAATACAGTCAGTAAGCACTTAAACATATTAATCTATAATATAGGAAAGATGAAGATTGCAGCAATTCAGTAACCTTCTATTCATGTTTTCCTGCTTGAAACTTTTTTTCACCATTAACCTATTCTCAACACAGAAGCCAAAGCAGTCACTTAAAGATATCAGAGGCGCCTGGGTGGCCCAGTCAGTTGAGCATCCGACTTCAGCTCAGGTCATGATCTCGTGGTTTGTGGGTTCGAGCCCTGTGTTGGGCTCTGTGCTGACAGTTCAGAGCTCGGAGCCTGGAGCCTGCTTTGGATTCTATGTCTCCCTCTCTCTCTGTCCCTCCCCCACTCATGCTCTGTCTCTCTCTCGCTGTCAAAAATAAACATTAAAATTTTTTTTTAAAAAATCAGATAATACTCGTCTTCTATTGAAAACAGAATAAAAGTCCAAGTTCTTATAATGATCCATAAATCCCTACTTGATCTGCCTCTTATTCGGTCTCTGACAACACTGACTACAGTCCCCCTCGTTTTCTCAGCTCCAGCCACTTGTTCCCCTATTACTCCTTAAATGTACCTGACAAGTTTGCCCTTGGTGTCCTCCCATTTGCTGTTCCCACCCTGGTATGTTCTTGCAAACAGCTTCATGGCGAACACCTCCTTCACATCTCTTTTCAAATGGCACCCTCTCAGTGAAGCCTACTACCACCATACTATTTAACACTGCAAACTTCCTTATTGTCACTGCCTGTTTCTTCCCAATAGAATTTAAGTTCAATAACATAGATTTCATGTGCTTAAAATGAATCTCACACAGAATAAATGCACAGTAAATAGGCATTATATAAATAAATAAAACATAAATCTGTGAGACATATAGCAACATAAGTGGCTCCTGAAGTCAGTAATAGTAAGTAACTCCAAACCAACATTTAAAAGGCAGGTCAAGGGGCACCCGGGTGGCTCAGTCAGTTAAGCGGCCGACTTCAGCTCAGGTCATGATCTTGCGGTCCGTGAGTTCGAGCCCCGTGTCGGGCTCTGTGCTGACAGCTCAGAGCCTGGAGCCTGTTTCAGATTCTGTGTCTCCCTCTCTCTGGCCCTCCCCCATTCATGCTCTGTCTCTCTGTCTCAAAAATAAATAAACGTTAAAAAAAAATTTTTTTTTTTAAATAAAAGGCAGGTCAAGGGGTGCCTGGGTGGCTCAGTCAGTTAAGCATCCAACTTTAGCTCAGGTCACGATCTCAAGGTTTGTGAGTTTGAGCCCCGCGTCAGGCTCTGTGCCGACAGCTCAGAGCCTGGAGCCTGCTTCCGATTCTGTGTCTTCCTCTCTCTCTCTGCCCCTTCCCAAGTCACGCTCTGTCTCTCAAAAATAAATAAAAACATTACCAAAAAAAATTTTTTAAATAAATAAAAGGTAGATCAATGAAGAGAAGTCCATGAAGCTTGTAAAACAATGATGAATGTAAATAGAACAATGAGAAAATGAGAAAAAGGGTGATGAGGATAAAATAGTAGAGAGGGAGTGGCTGACAATGTCACCTGCCATGGGAAGATCAAATATGAAGGGATTGAAAGAGCCTATTACACACAACATTCAGAAAGTACTCTGATACTAAAGATCTCTGAATGGTACATCCTCAAAGGGTGAATTTTATGGTGTATGAATTATATTTCAGCAAAGCAGGCATGAAAAAAAAAGTACTAGTGGCTGAGCTATCTCCATTGGAGGCAGAAGGTAAGCAAGGGAGGTGAGACATGAAATAGAAACTCTCTTTCAAAAATCTGGCCATTAAGAAAAGAAAGATGAGGGTGATGATTTAACACCACAATCAAACAACTCGTTACGGCATAAAAGTGAGTGTTTTGAAGTCAAGCTGACTTGAATTTTCGTCTTTCTCAAGTTACATTGTAAGTTATGCAACTTTAGTATCCTCATTAATAAAATGAGTTTAAAATTAGTACCTGTGTGACTGGATATCAGTATTTCATTTCTCTGCCTCGCAGAACAATATTTCATTGCACAGATACACATTTTACTTATCCATTCATCAGCTGGTGAACATTTGCACTGTTTCCACTTTTGAGTTATTACGAATAATGCTATGAACTTTCATGCATAAGCTTCTGCATAAACATATGTTTTCATTATCTTTGGATAAATACCTAGAAGTGAAATTTCTAAGTAATGTGGTAATTTTATATCTAACATTTTAAAGAACTGTCAAATTGTTTTCCAAAGTGGTTACACCATTTTATATCCCCAACAGCAATGGTGAGGGTTCCAATTATCTGTTTTTTTTATTACAGTAATACTTGTAAATATAAAGCAGAATCTCATTGTGATTTTAATTTGTATTTCCCTAATGACTACTAATTGAGTATCTTTTCTTGTGCTTATTGGCTTTTTGGATATTTACTCTTTATTTCCAGTAAATATAATTTCAGAAAACACTAGGACCAAATAAAACTTAAAACTTATTTTCAAGTGCTCGGCAAAGTTGTACCTGGCACAGGCATAACAAGTAACTTATTAGCTAAAGAAATGAATATTCTAATAAACAAATGAAAGATTAGGAATTAAAAATACTTGATTTAGTGGTATATCATTTCAATTTTCAAATAACTTAGTTTGAATTCCTATACAGTCTAATAGAATTTTCAGTGAAGAAAAGAAACTTTTTAAAAAATGCAATTACAAAGCAAATGTACTAATCCTCTGTTTAGTATTATGACAAATACCTACATTAATATTTTTAGTTTGGTCATAATAATGTACTCCATCAGATCAATAATAAAGTACTCCATCAGAAACTGGACTTATAATCCAATCATATTAATGCTTTAATTTCATGCTTCTTTGAAGACAGAGGTAAAAAAGCAAAAAATTGATTAAGTAGCAAATGACTTAAAAGTATGTGTTGATAAGCTTAATCAGATATGAATACTATAAATATATCCAACACTATAAAGAATGAGACACTCCTCAGGGACAAATGTCTATAAGGAAAATATTAGTAATCCAAGTTTGTTGTCATTTTTCAAAAAGACCTGTGGGAATATGTGCCTTTCAATGTAAATGACTCTGGAGAAAGGAAATTGACTCTACATTGTGCCTAGTGAGTAGTTAAGGATGGGCTGTTTTCTCCTTTATAGGCCCTACTGTAAGTCCCATCACACAGAGTCACTTACCTTTAACTCTAAGGTTCTTTGTTCCCAAGTAATAAATACTTTAGGCCCCCAGGAGCCCACAGGAAAGTCACACAACCTACTAACCAACTAACCCTACAACCAAGTCTACTAACCTTTACTGCTGCTAGTTTAAGTACTTATCTATCATTAGTTTTGAGAACTACTGACTGCACAATTAATAAACAGATCATTTGTTCTTTTCAACTAGAACAATGTTGTATATAAATTGCAAAGAAGCAAACTAAACAAGGAAACCACAGCAAAGAATGCATGTCCTTTTTAACTTTCATTTGGTATCACACCAACTAGTGCCCAACTAAACTAAAACATTTTATCATTTATAAATAGAAATTGTTTTGAAATTCATAGTGTATAGAACACATATAACCAGAGTAAATAATAAAGCTCAATTATATTTCATAAAATAAGGTAATAACAAAGAGCTGAAAAGCATCATGGATATAAACTAATTTTTATACTATCATTGTTGCTAATTGGACCTATATTAAAACTATATTAATGTTTCTTCATGCTTACTAATAGCTTAGCTCATAACTATGTATCAGTATTTCTGTTTTTCTCTTAAAACCACATGTATATTTTTTATAATACTGAGGAAAATCTCAAACGTGATTTTTAACATAATATTTGTAATATAATTTCAGTAATTTTCTACTTTTAAAATGTGTACAGTTCTTAAAACCATATCTTTAATATTTATTTTCTAAAACTAGAGAACTAATTCACAGTAATTCAAAGTTTTCTACTATCACTCCAAAATGGAAACTTAAGAATGTCAGTAAGAATCTTCATGATGATGAGAATTTTTAATTCCATTAATCTCTGAATTGCTCTAACATCCAAATGACAGATATTATCCCACATCTGAAACAACGGTTTTTCTTTCATCATAAAGATGTAGATATCTCTCGATATTCATAGTTTTTCCAAGAACAACCCGTTCAGAGACCTTTTCATTCATGCAGATACCTATAATTATCAACATGATATTAATGTAAAAGAAGAACACTTATTTCTGGAAAAAATTACAGTATATTTTGTTGGGCAGTGGAAATGGAATCTCAAGAAAGCCGTAAGTGTCCTCTGCAGGGAAGGAGCAGGGAAGGTGGTCGTGAAATCACCCACACCAGAGGGATTTCAGTCAGCTGAAAGGAGAGAGTAGGAAAGATTGGGGTCACGGTTCCATAAAACAAGCTAATGCCATACATCCCTTACGATAGAGAGTGAAAAACCCCAGCCAGGAAGGATTCAGAAAAAACTCACTCAATGGGAGAGGGAACCACCTGTCAACCACAATTAAGCTGACCTTTTTTATTATTCATTAATCATACGGCAATAGCCTATAAAAATACCACTGAATGATTAAATTTAACAGGCAATCAAAATAGCCAGTCACATTAAGTCTGATCATCCATAAAAGAAAAGAAAAACAATACTGGTTTATTTTACTGCTCTATGATGAATCTGCTTTCATATGGAAGATATAAACTATGAAACTAAGGAATATAATTATTCATGTTAAGGCCACATTTTTTTCTAGTCAAAATATATTTCAAAAAAATGAGAGAAAATAAAAAGAAAACAATAAAGCAAACTAATTTTATTTTTTTATTTTCATTTTTTAATTGTTTAATGTTTCTTTATAATTGAGAGACAGAGGCAGAGCGCAAGCAGAGGAGGGGCAGAGAGAGAGGGAGACGCAGAATCCGAAGCATGCTCCAGGCTCTGAGCTGTCAGTACAGAGCCCGATGCGGGGCTCAAACCCACAGACAGTGGTTTCAGATCATGACCCGAGCCGAAGTCAGACACTTAACCGACTGAGCCACCCAGGCGCCCCAAAAGCAAACTAATTTTAAACAAGAAATGAATGAGGTATCTACTACTCTAGTGTGAGTCATATAAAATGTGCTTCTTTCTGTTGGCTATCCTGCTTGACAGGACCTGACATTTCCTTGAAAAGTGGTATCAAAAATAACTAAGGAAAAAAAAAGACTAAAAATGAAAAAAATATTAATTTTATTTCTGAATTTGAAAGGATCTGAATATTGTCATATACATTCCTTTTTTTTTTTTTAAGTTTTTTGTGTATTTATTTATTTAGAGACAGTGTGAGTAGGAGGAGGGGCAGAGAGAGAGTGAGAAGAGAGAGAATCCCAAGCAGGCTCTGCACCATCAGCACAGAGCCTGACGTAGGGTCAAACTCATGAAACTGTGAGATCATGACCTGAGCTGAAACTGAGAGTCAGATGCTTAACCAACTGAGCCACCCAGTAGCCCCTATTTCTGAGAGAGAATTGAATCACACTCTGACCTGGACTAAGGCAGTCTTTCTAGTTTTTGTCAGCTTTCATTTCATTAAACTACCATGGAACAGGTAAATACTGTACAGGAGAACACTTTGAGGTGATTTTCCCCCTTCCTGTAATTTGCTTCCTTCTGGGTATTTGGCCTATGCTGACCTAGAACAGGGCTGGAACTGAGCTGAGGATAGGTGGATGGTAAAAGTAGGAAAGGTAAGAATAAAGAATATCCTTATAGTTTTCTTTCCATCATCCAATAAAAGAGATGAAATAATGCAAATAAGACATCAATTTAATAATCAACCTGCTTACATTTTTATTTTGAAAATAATCGTACTGAACCATGGAATCAAAAAAATGGCTTTGTATAAATATTTGTGCTTAGAAAAGCATATACAAACTGCTACTAATACCTGATGCTTAAGTAACTCAGTGGAGAACATGAAGGAGAGTAAAGGAACATCAAAGCATGTCCTCGGGATGAAGGGATCCCTGCTGATGAAGTAAAACCTCTTACTGTCCAACTCTTAATAGTACGTACAAAACTAACAACTCATACTTATGTAGCACTTCAGGTTTTTGTTTTTGTTTTACTTTTCTTTTTATTATTTTTTTGTCTTTCAGAGAGAGAGCACGTGTGCACAGACACACACATGCACGTGCAAGAGTGGAGGTCAGAGGGAGGGAGGAAGGGAAGGAGAGACAGAGAGAGACAGAGAGAGAGAGAGAGAAGGAGAGAGAGAATCTTAAGCAGGCTCCATGCCTACGATGGAGCCCAACATGGGGCTTGATCCCATGACTCTGAGATCTTGACCTGAGCTGAAATCAAGAGTTGGTCATTCAACCAACTATGCCACCCTAGTGCCCAGCACTTCAGATTTTTAAAACGTGTTTTCATATGTTATCTCATTTGTTCATTAAGATGAGCCAATTAGAAAGTATCCCTACTTTACATATAAGGAAGCTAAGTGCAAAGCAGGTAAAGGAAGAGTCCAACATGTTAAAGTTTGAAAGAAGTGTAGACAGAAACTGAATTTGGTCTTTTCACATTTAACCCTTGACCCTTACTACTGTACTTTTCAATAATACTAGAGGGGCCATATCCTAGTGGAAATTACTTTTCTGTGGAAAAAACATGAATTCATAGAGGAAATACTGAAGTCTTCCTGTTTGGGGCATATAGGTTTTTGACGATAATGGCAAACACACACATACACAGTACATACACGGTAATAACAGTCATCCAAACTTAAAATTTCAAAATTCCACTTCTGGTCTCCCCCAATTCCGTTTAGTTACTAAAACTCAAGACTATATCTTTGTTTTTTGCTATTTTGTTTTTCAGATTTTTATTTAACTTCTAGTCAGTTAACATATAGTATAATATTAGTTTCAGGACTAGAACTCAGTAATTCATTACTTACATGCAACACCCAGTGCTCATCACAAGTGCCCTCTTGAATACCCATCACCCATTTAGCTCACCACCACCCCCGCCCACCTCCTTCCATTAACCCTGCTTGTTCTCTTTAGTTAAGTCTCTTATGGTTTGCTTCCCTCCCTCTATGAAGAGCCCATCTTTGAAATCTCTGTCTTTTCCCTTCCCTCTGTTCCCACCAAAATTCAGATTTAGCTTTTATATAACCTTAAATACTGAAATCTAGTCATGTCACCACTCTCCTTCCTCCTCCAACAACTTTCTGCACTGCCACAAAAAAGAAAAAGTCAACATGCACTCTTGCCAACAACAGAGGGTTTGAACTTTTCTGCACAGAATACAGTCCTCTCTGCCATCTCGAACCGACCTTATTACCCTTTCGGTTTCATTTCTCCTTTGCCCACAACACAAATCCTGTATTACACGCTCCTAATACACCAAACCGTATGCTCACCCACTGGAAATGTTATGTGTGTACTTCCACACTTCTGTGTCTTTTCTTGGGATTACCTCTAAATCTTTATCTCTAGGAAGTAACATTTAAACTGGTGAAGAACTGGATCTATTCAGGAATGCAGATTAAAAGGAAAATTGGGGGGCACCTGGGTGGCTAGGTCAGTTAAGCATCTTACTCTTGATGTCCGCTCAGCTCATGATTTCACAGTCGTTAAGATCAAACCCCATGTCAGGCTCTGTGCTGGGCACAGACCCTGCTTAAGATTCTCTCACTTTCAAAAAAAAAAAAAAAAAAATAGGAAAATTTCATTGCATGCTGTGACTCTGGTATTAACTCCTTGCTCTCCTTGCTTTTTGTGTTTCCTTCCTAGAAGGATGACAAATTGCTTGGTTTGCACTTGATAATGCTAAAACTATAAGGGAAAAGTGCATACCAGTTCCCAGGCTGCGAGCCAGTAAAGCAGTGATATGCTGCGCATTTCAGGAAGATCTGAGGGACCTGATAAGCACTTATGTCCTGAGTATTCACTCCTCTTTCTCTGTTTTATCTCCTTTGTGACAGAAAATGAGGCAATAAATAATTCCACAATATTAATGAAAATACATTCAACTACATGACTTACCTTTTGAAAGACCTACTAATCTAGCCTTTAGGTAAACTATGCATAGTAGTTATGTAGAGATTTGAAGCAGGATACTACCTGAAACAGCAATCCTAAGGAGTATTTAAGTGCTAAAATTATGACAGTAGTATCCATGGAACTAACAGGGCCTCTACACAGAGAATTTTAAATATTTATATGCCCAAAAGATTGCTGCCATTTTCTTTTGGGCAGAACAACAAAGTTCAAAGTACAGTAATGAAAGTTATCACTGGGCTTACTGGCAATCAATACCAATTAAAAGCTACATTTTAAAAATGCATATCAGGTGTTACTGGAAAATACATCCATCTGAATAGCAGCTATTGAAAAAAAGTTTATCAAAAAGGGTAAATAATGTATAAAAAGTCCCAAGTGAGTGATGAAAACCTTGTTCAGATGACAAGCCACATATCAGTTGGAAGCCAGTGCTCAGACTTATTGGCACCAACAATGTTTTCTTAATTTCCTAAGTGTGCATAACATCACACCACCCAGTTGGCCTAGAGTACCCTTATTTATTGCTTTATTCTATGAAAGACTACTTCAACTTACTTACATTGCTGACAAATCCATTTTATAATTTTCATTAGCAGTTCTAATGGTTCTTATGCAATATTTCATATTTATTTATGCTTTCATTCAGCAAAACAGTTGCTGAGTACCTGTTATGGGTTTGGCACTATAGACACAATCCCTATTCTCAGAAAGGCTAGAAGCTGGTGACAGTAGAGAGAAGACTAGTGAACGGCAATGACCGTGATATAAACAAGCCAAGCACAGTAAACCTAACTCTTCCTGGAGACTGAGCTCAGGGAAGGCATCTAGAGGAAGAAATGATATCTGAATTCTTAAAAGCAATTAACCAGAACATACAGGAAGATTTCAAATATATGGCACTTTGGGATGACGGTAAGACCCAAGGTATGGCCATGGAGTGAAGGCCTCAAGTGGTGTAACTATTCCTGTCCTAATACCACTGACCTTCAGTCCTCAGTACTGGGGGCTGCTACATTGCTAGGTTTCCTTTTTCCTGCCTGATGACATTTTCAACTCATTTCATCCTATGGCTTTATTCTAATTTTTAAAATGTGACCCCATGTTTTGAGGTTTTTAAGAGAAAAAAAGATATAATTTTGTATATTCCCATAAGAATTTTTCTATCGGCATTTTCAGCCATTTATTAAAAAAATATTTATGGAGCAATAATAATTATTGAGCTATATGACAGGCTTGGCTTTAGGTGCTAGGAATATGATGGTGAAGCAGGTAGGCCACACATGCCCTTATAGACTTTACATTCTAGTGGCGGGGCGGGGGGGGGCGGGGGGACCTAACAAACAAATATGGTATCATCTCATAAGAAAAAAAAGGCAATAATAAAAGTGAAACAAAATAATGTGATTAATACTGGGGGGAAAAAAGTTTAGGCAAGGGGGACTAAGAAAAGCCTTGCCTGAAGCAGAATCCTTTGAGCTGAAGCCTTAATGATGAGAAGGAGACAGCCTAGAAAGATCTGAAGGAAGAGTATTCCAGGCAGAAGGAATTGCTAATGAAAAGATACTTGAATAAAAAGAATCCTTGGTATTCAACTGACCAAAAAAAAAAAAAAAAAAAAGCCCAATAATTAGACAATGACTGGATGATGTAGTGTTTCAGATCAGTGGTTCCTAAACTGTGCTGCACACTGGAATTATCTGAGATGCTTTTAAAAATCCAGATATCCTGCAATATCCCAGACCAATTAAACCAGAATCACTGGAGTAGGAGCCAGAGATCAGTATTCTTTAAAACTCTCCATGTGATTCTGATATGCAGTCCCAGTGGAGAAGCACTAATTTAGGCCATGGTGAAGAATTTAAATTTTAGTCTAATTACATAAACAGCTACTGAAAGATTAAAATTTCAACTGAAATTTGTCATGTACCTAGACTGTTTCATTTCAACCTGGATATTTCGTTAAAAGGAGCAATACACCTTAGACATGTTAGTTCCTGAAGCAAATTCTTTTGAACAACAAAAATGAAGGCAATTATTGAAACACTTCCCTTTAAAAATGTGGGGCACCTGGATGGCTCAGTCAGTTGGGTATCTAAGTTTGGCTCAGGTCATGAACTCGTGGCTCACGAGTTCAAGCCCTGCGTTGGGCTCTGTGCTGACAGCTCAGAGCCTGGAGCCTGCTTTGGATTCCCCCCACCACCCCCCCTCTTCTTCACTCGTTTTCCCTCTCTCCCTCTTTCAAAAATAAGTAAACATTAAAAAATGTTAAAAAGTAAAAATTAAATAAAAATTAAATTTAGCTGAAAATTAGTTATTTTGGAAATGCCTACTGTATTCATTTTATGCACCTCCCTGTAAATTCTAGAATATATTTGCTTATATTTTGTGAATGACTTATCTCTTGTGAGGAAAACAAATACACAAACCTTTGAAACAGTATCTGAATTTTGCTGACATTATTCTTTTTGATGAGCTGTAAGACTGACCATGGGATTCCTCTAGTGTGGGTCACATGAGCACATGATCCACTCTGCTGTAAATGGTACATCATTTTGTGGCACGTAATTCTGTAAGATTTCACCTACTAGAGCTGAGTTAAGAAATAATATTTAAGGAGAAATGCGGTTGATTCACCAGCACTGCTGCGACCTGAGAAACTCATCACATTAAAATGTTTAGATACATTTATCAGATATAGATGACATTTCTATTGTTCAAATAAACACACCCGAATACCTTTTGTTGTACTGCACTGAGTAGAAAATAAAGCCCCTAATGGTAGTAAAACGTTTCATTTCCCAACTCTTGTGGTCAATTTAAATTCTTATTTTTTTAACAATAACTGTGCCTAAATTAAGGAACCTAAATTAAACTGTAAGAAAAGCAAAAGCAAGGAAGTCCCGGTCACATTCCAGGAGAGCAAACCAAGCAGCTAAAAACTGATTGAACTATCATGTGGTGCTACAGTCCTAAGATTTCCACTGATACAGCATCTTCTCCAGTTTCAATTAACATATTAATATAGGCTAACCAGCTGAAGGAGTTCTACTTAAAAATCCAACCACTCCACAGAAGGTAAACTTAGGATATTCCTTTACTTATCTACCCAAAACAAAACTTCATCAGAATTGTGTAAGTAGGGGCGCCTGGGTGGCTCAGTCAGTTAAGCAGCCGACTTCGGCTCAGGTCATGATCTTGTGGTCTGTGAGTTCAAGCCCCGTGTCGGGCTCTGTGCTGACAGCCCAGAGCCTGGAGCCTGTTTCAGATTCTGTGTCTCCCTCTCTCTGACCCTCCCCCATTCATGCTCTGTCTCTCTCTGTGTCAAAAATAAAATAAATGTTAAAAAAAAAAAAAATTAAAAAAAAAAAGAATTTCATAAGTAAAAAAAAAAAAAAAGTGCATATGTAAATATTATACTACCCCCAATTTTCCTCTAAAGGACAAATTTTCTACACAGTCTACTTGTCCTGGAATTCACAGAATGTAAGTAAAAAGGGTTGACAACTTCTACTAAAACTTTTCTTCGGAAAGCTCTATCTGATAAAGCCAGCCAAGGTAATCTCTCTATCTCAGAACAGCCTTTGCATTCTTTCTGTCCCTTTATGAAAACCCACAGCAATCCCAACTTGCATTACATACTTGTTTCCCTTTTCTTGTAGACAGTATCTGAACTGAAATCAGGAGCTATATTTTATGCATTTTTGCATATTCACACAACCTTTGTGGGGTTAAGCAAACATCTAATTAAGGAATGAATAATGAAAACTTATCAACCTCCCAAGGCTGAAGATAAGACAGAACAGCTCAGTGCTGGTATGACCTTCTGCAAATATACATCGCCACTGCCAAGCCCTGACTACCATTCTCTCCTTCCTTGGTAAACTAAAAGAGAAGTAAAAAAAAAAATACATGAAAATGTGAAATGAGAGGCGCCCTTATGTTCCAAACAAGAAGGGTGGATCAATGAGAAAGAGGATTTGATGATTAAAGACTGCAGACTCAAATGAAAAATAAAATAGAACCATAAATCCATTCAATCACTTGTTCCTTCCGCAAACAATTTTGAATACCTAAAATATTCCAGGCACCTATAACATACAAAAGTAAATGAAACGCAACTCATGCCTCCAGGTAGCACACAGTTAAATGCTATAATGCACAGTAATAAAAGCAACGCAAGAGCTATGCCTAAGTGATACAGAGATACAAGTACCTCATTCAATGGTACTGATGGTAGTGGAACTAAGGTTGGTTTGTTTGTTTTTTTACAACGTTTATTCAATTTATTTTTGAGAGAGAAAGAGAGTGTGAGTGGAGAGGGACAGAGAGAGACACAGAATCTGAAGCAGGTTCCAAGCTCCGAGCTGTCAGCACAGAGCCCAACATGGGGCTCGAACCCACAAACCGTGAGATCATATCTGAGCCACAGTCAGATGCTTAACTGACTGAGCCACCCAGGCACCCTGATAGTGGAACTAAGTCTTAATAGGGTGAGTAGAAATTATTCTAGGATAAGAGGCAAAGGGGGATCCATTCCAGAAAGAGACAGAACAAAGGCATAAAAAGCAAATAAATAAATAGGACATTTTAATTCCTTCATAAAGTGAACGACAAGTACAACTGTCATGAATAAACACGCTAAATAAACTGTTACTACCTTTCACAGCACAATTAAAATGTGAAGTCAACTGGGATAATCTGAAAATATTTTTATCAAAATCTGGCATTCCAATTACCTACTCACCTCATGTTACTTTTGTTACTTTATGATCCAGTTTTCCAATTATTTTATCATTTGCCACTTTTATAGGTTTGCCATGTACCTATGATGAAACTTCCTTTGTTCCAAAGACAGTTCAATAGTCTTAAAATCAGGTTATAATTAAATGAACAAGCCTACTGCCAATTTCACTAGGCTCCTTGCTGGAAATCAGACTGTATTGCAGAGAAATTTCCCTGAGGGCAAACTGTTGAGGCATAATTATGACTATGACACGGACTAAGCAACCCTATGTTGCAACTTATTATATTATAGCTACACTTTGCAAATATTTTAAAAGATCATTCAAAGTATGGTTAATAAATCACTAAGTAACACTGTCTTCAATCTTGTGAAGACTGAATTTTCATCATCAGTGGGCCAGGCTGATGGCTAAAAAGTGATGTACTCTCCTACGTACAGTAATTGCAATCAACTGTGACGATCCATTCATTTTATATCACCTTTGACCCTTTTAAGAGGGCTGAATGGAGCCTGGTCCTCGATAGCCCTGTGAAGATACGGTCGTGTTTCACGTAGGCAGTGGTTTTCTGGTCGCTGGCTTTCACAGGCTGCCGCGTGCCTGGCTCTCCCACAAAAACCAGCTGGATAGTGTTGTTGCTGAAAGCAGAGGAGAAACCGAAGTGGAAAGATGCAGTGAACGGGGTCCAGCCCAGGCAGACAAAATATCTGAAACTGTCGAAAAATTTTCCAAAGCGCACATGGCTCACTTATCTAGTGACACAGGACAAACTGAACTGCTGTGGCCAACAAGAAAGGAGACGCCAGCAGCTGCACACTCATCACCTTTAATGAAGCCTTCGCTCTTCACAGTTGTGAAACTCAACCATATGGTTCTTGCTATTTGAAAAGATCCGTTTTAAGAGTCACTGGGAAAATCTGTCAGTACTTATGCAGAGTTAGATTTTAGGAAGAGATGGGATTTCTCTTCACTTTTACAGAACATTTTTCCTCTTTTGCTACAAAAACACAAGGTTTCAATAGCTGGCCAGTTAAAACTATTACCATTCATAAACTCTGCATGTCTGAGAACTTGATATACCCTAAAACATGTACCACCCACAATCATAAGTTTGGCCTAGCCAAGAGAAAAACACCAAATTTAGAATCCCATTACATGCTATCACTGGAAATTCACTGAATGTTTAATTAGTAAAACTAGAAGATGAACCCGAGGATGTTCAGCTCAAGTGTTTTTGTTCTTTTTTTTTTTTTTTTTTTTTAACACAAAAGGTTTTATCTTCATCTCTAACAACATCTATTTCCACATTCTATAACTTTAGAATTCACCTCTAAAGGCTGGGTACAAAGGAGTGTGGTAGATTTTATTTTCCAAAAATGCCCACAACAGTATCGCCCACAGCAAATGCTCTTCTTACATCCATTTGAGAGGTGAAGTCTAAACTCTTTCTCCTTAACTCTGGATAAGCTTATGACTATGGTAAAAGTGAACCTCTGTGCTTCAAGGCCAGGGGATAACATGTGATTCAACTCCCCCCTTACTCCTAAGAACCTGTGTTCTTGAAGTCTTTAGTTGCCATTTTAGCAGTCTCACCATGCAGAGGACAGACACAGTGCCGTAAAAGAGAGACCCAAGTTCCCCATAGTGGGGAAATCAGAGAGGCCTCCAGACTAAGTGAGCACAGACGTGCATGGACAGCTCCTAGCTGCTTCAGTCCCCCTGCTGTTCCTGCTCCAGACCCCATCTGACTGGAAAGGCATGAAACACTCTGTGCCAGAACCACCTAGTGGAGCTCTGCCCAAATGCTGACACACACATACCAGGCAAGACAGGTAAGAACACTGTTTTTTGCTATTTTAAGTTGCTAAGTTATATAGTTATAAAGCTACAGTTTTGTCAAAATGCAACACATAACTGGAACACACTTTAATATCAGGGGTGAAGTGGGATAATAAAAAATTGGATAAACCGAGAGGTGCCTGGGTAGCTCAGTGGGTTGAGAGTCTGACTCTTGGTTTTGGTTCAGGTCCCGAACTCACGATTCTGTGAGTTTGAGGTCCACAGCACAGGGCCTGCCTGGGATTCTCTGTCTCCTTCTCTCTCTGCCCCTCCCCCACTCATTCTGTCTCTCTGTCTCAACAATATATAAACAAACATTTTTAAAATTTTAAATAAACCCAAACATACGGTATTGGTCTTTGGACCAGACCGTAGATGGAAGCTGAAGGAGACTATTAGTGGAAGACTAATAGGCCTCAAAGAGTTGGACTGTGAGAGTTCCAGAGAAATAAGTGTTTTGTTTTTGGAAGAGGCAGAAAAGGAGACTCTTGTTACATGGCTGCAGTACATTTAGCAATATTGCTGCCCACAGTGATGTGGAAAATAAAAAAAGCACCTAATGATATCCAAAGATCTGGCTAAGGAGATTTTCAAGCAGAATAGTGAAAGAAACGCCTGCCTTCCTTTTGCTACTTAGCATGAGATGTACAGAGATGTACAGAGAATGGTGAGTTAAAAAATTTTTTGCTTTTCAGCAAAATTTGGAGGGTCTATAAAGAGACAGGATTTGCTGGGTTTCCAAAACAAAACTGTTTTTCATTCCCTATCACTTCAGAGAGCAAAAGAGTCTCAAAGTAATGGCAAGGCTCAAGGAAAAGCAAAATGCAGGTGTAGTCAGAAAGATCTGGTCCACAAATAAAGGTAAGTGTGTGATTAAAAGTACTCTTTATTAACACCTCGGGAATATTAAGGTGGTGCCTTATAAGTCCTGTAAGACAGAAAAAAAAGGCCTTATAAGGATCTTCTAGGCATATGTACCAACTTTCTTTGATGAACAACTGGACACAGGGAATCTTAAGGGTGTTTATCCAACTGCAGCCTGATAGAGAAGCCCTGAAAAAGGAGAGATTATATGCAAAATTTTACGGGTGTGGCTTTTGCTAACAGTGGATTACTTTTTTTTAAGATTTTATTTAAATTACAGTTAATTAACATATAGTGTAATATTAGTTTCAGGAGTAGAATTTTGTGATTCTTCACTTACATACAACACCCAGTGCTCATCACAAGTGCCCTCCTTAATACCCATCTAGCCCATCCCCCCACTCACTTCCCCTCCAGAAATCCCCATTTTGTTCTCTATAGTTAAGAAAAGCTGTTTTATGGTTTCCCTCTCTCTTTTTTTCCCATGTTCATCAGTTTCATTTCTTAAATTTCACATATGAGTGAAATCATATAGTATTTGTCTTTCTGACTTATTTCACTTAGCGTAATATACTCTAGCTCCATCCATGTCATTGCAAATGGCAAGATTTCATTCTTTTATGGCTGGGTATTATTCCACAGTATGTATGTACTACTTCTTTATCCACTTACAAGTCAATGGACATTTGGGCTCTTTCCATAATTTGGCTATTGTTGGATGTGCAGGGGTGCAGGGGCTCCTGGGTGGCTCAGTCAGTTAAGCATACAACTCTGGACTTCAGTTCAGGTCATGAGCTCATGGTTTGTGAGCTCATGGTCTGCACCATCAGAGCCTGCTTGGGATTCTTTGTCCCAGAGCCTGCTTGGGATTCTTTGTCTCCCACTCTCTGCCCCTCCCCTGCTTGTTCTCTCTCTCTCTCTCTCTCTCTCTCAAAATCAATAAATGTTAAATACACACATACATACATACATACCCCGGGATGAATGTGCCCCTTTGAATCAGTATTTTTGTGTCCTTTGGGTAAATACCTAGTAGTGCAATTGCTGGATCATAGGGTAGTTCTATTTTTAACTTTTTGAGGAAGCTCCATACTGTTTTCCAGAGTGGCTGCACCAGTTTACATTCCCACCAACAGTGTAAGAGCATTCCCCCTCCTCCTCATCCTCACTGACAGTTGTTATTTCCTGTGTTGTTAACTTTGGCCATTCTGACAGGTGTGAGGTACTATCTCCTCATGGTTTCAATTTGTACTTCTCTGATGATGAGTGATGTTGAGCATCTTTTCATGTGTCAGCTGGCCATCTGTATGTCTTCAGAAAAATGTCTATTCATGTCTTCTGCCCATTTCTTAAATAGATTATTTGGTTTTGGGGTGTTGAGTTTGATACATTTTTTCTAGATTTTGGATACTAACTCTTTATCAGATTCTGTCATTTGGAAATATCTTCTCCCATTCTGTAGGCTGCCTTTTAGTTTTGTTGATTGTTTCCTTCACTGTGCAGAAGCTTTTACCTTGATGAAGTCTCCATACTTCAGTTTTGCTTTTGTCTCCCTTGCCTCTGGAGGCATATCTAATAAGACACTGCTATGGCTGACATCAAAGAGGTTGCTGCCTGTGTTCTCCTCCAGGATTTTGATGGTTTACTGTCTCACATTTAGATCTTTCATCTATTTTGAATTTGTTTTTGTGTATGGTGTAAGAAAGTGGCCCAGTTTCATTCTTTTGCATGTTTCTGTCCGGTTTTCCCAACACCATGATTTGAAAAGACTGTCTTTTTTCCACTGGATTATCTTTTCTGCTTTCTTGAAGTTGACCGTATAGTTGTGAGTTCATTTCTGGGTTTTCTATTCTGTTCCGCTGATGTCATATTGTGCTAATGCCATATTGTCTTGATCATGACAGCTTTGTAATATAACTTGGAGTCTGGAATTGTGATGCCTCCTGCTTTGCTTTGCTTTTTCAAGACTGCTTTGGCTATTTAGAGTCTTCTGTGGTTCTATACACATTTTAGGATTGTTTGTTCTAGCTCTGTAAAATATGCTGGTATTATTTTGATAGGGATTGCATTAAATGTGCAGACTGCCTTCAGTAATATAGACATTTTAACAATATTTGTTCTTCCAATCCATGAGCCATGGGATGTTTTTCCATTTCTTTGTGTCATATTCAATTTCTTTCATAAGTTCTATAGCTTTCAGCATACAGATCTTTTACATCTTTGGTTACTTTTAATCCTAAGTATCTTATGGCTTTGATGGAATTGAAAATGGGATCAATTCCTTAATTTCTCTTTCTGCTGCTTCATAATTGGTATATAGAAATGCGACAGATTCCTGTACAATTATTTTGTATCCTGAAACTTTACTGATTCCATGTATCACCTTGAGCAATTTTCGGGGGAGTCTTTTGGGTTTCCACATAGAGTATCATGTCTTCTGAGAATATTGAAAGTTCAACTTCAAGGAGCACCTAGGTGGCTCAGTTGGTTGAGCACCCAACTTCACCTCAGGTCATGATCTCACAGTTCATGAGTTCAATCCCTGGGCTGGGCTCTGGGCTGACAGCTCAGAACCTGAAGCCTGGCTCAGATTCTGTCTCCCTCTCTGCCCCTCTCCCACTCATGCTTTGTCTCTCTCTCTCACTCAAAAAATGAATAAACTTAAAAATATTTTTTTATAAAGATGTTCAACTTCTTTGCTGATTTGGATGTCTTTTATTTCTTTTTGTTGTCTGATTTTCTGAGGTTAGGATTTCTAGTTCTATGTTAAAAAACAATGGTAAGAGTAGATATCCCTGACTTGTTCCTGACCATAGTGGAAAAGCTCACAGTTTTTCCCCACTGAGGATTATATTAGCTGGGGGTCTTTCATATATGGTCTTTCTGAGGTTAGGTTCCCTCTATCCCTACTTTGTTAAAGGTTTTTATCAAGAATGGGTGCTGTCCTTTGTCAAATGCTTTTTCTGCATCTATTGAGAGGATAATATCATATGATTCTTATCATTTCTTTTCTTAATGTAGTTAGATGCTGACTGAACTGTGAATATTGAACCACCCTTGCAGCCCAGGAATAAATCTCACTTGATCATGTGGTAAATAATTCTTTCAATGTACTCTTGGATTTGATTTGCTAGTACCTACCTGAGAATATCTGCACCCATATGCATCAGAAATATTGGCCTGTAATTGTCCTTTGTAGTGCAGTCTTTGTCGGTTTTGAAATCAAGGTTATGCTGGCCTCAGAGAATGAATTTGGAAGTTTTTCATTCCATTTCTATTCTTTGAAATAGTTTGAGAGAAACAGGTATTAACTCTTCTCTAAGTGTTTGGTAGATTTCTCCCAAGAAGGCATCTGGTCTAAGACCTTTGTTTGTTGGGAGATTTTTGATAACTGATTCAATTCCTTTGCTGGTTATTGGTCTGTTCAAATTTTCTGTTCCTTCCTGATTCACTTTTAGTAGTTTATATGTTTCTAGGCATTTACCCATTTCTTCCAGATTGCCCAATTTGTTGGCATATAATTTTTTATAATACTCTCTTAGAATTGTTTATATTTCTGTGGTGTTGGTTGGATCTCTCCTCTCTCATTCATGATTTTATTTATTTGGGCCCTTTCTCCTTCCTTTTTGGTAAGTTTGGTTATCAATTGTATTAATTCTTTCAAAGAAACAACTCATTGATCTGTCCCACTGTGGGATTTTGTTTGTTTATATATCATTTATTTCTGCTCTAATCTTTGTTTTTAATTTTTTTAATGTTTATTTATTTTTGAGAAGGAGAGAGAGAGAGAGTGCACATGCAGGTGAGCAGCAGAGAGAGAGGGAGATAGAGAATCTAAAGCAGGTTCTGCACTGTCAGTGCAAAGCCTGATGTGAGGCTCAAACCCACGAACTATGAGGTCATGACCTAAGCTGAAGTCAGATGCTCAACCAAGTCACCCAAGTGCCCCTGCTCTAATCTTTATTATTTTTCTTCTGCTGCTGGCTTTAAGTTTCATTTGCTCTTCTTTTTCTAGCTCCTTTAGGTGTAAGGTTAGGTTTTGAATTTGTGATTTTTCTTGCTTCTAGAAGTACGCTTGTATTGCTATATACTTCCCTCTTATGACTGCTTTGGCTGCATCCCAAAGGTTTTGGACACGTGTTTTCATTACGATTTGTTCCATGTATTTTTTAACTTCTTCTTTAATTTCCTGGTTTGCCTTTTCATTTTTTAGTAGGATATTCTTTAAACCCCATGTATTTATGGCCTTTCCAAATTTTTTTCTTGTGGTTGACTTCAAGTTTTATAGTGTTGTGGTCAGAAAATCAGCATGGTATGATCTCAATCTTTTTGTACTCACTGAGGCCTGACTTATGACCCAGTATGCGACCTATTCTGGAGATTGTGCTATGTGAACTCGAAAAGAACGTGTATTCTGCTGCTTTAGGATGAAATGTTCTGAATATATCTGTTAACTCCATCTGGTCTAGTGTGTCATTCAAAGCCAATGTTTCCTTGTTAATTTTCTGAGTAGATAATCTGTCTATTGCTGTAAGTGGGGTGTTAAAGCCCCCTACTATTATGGTACTATTATCAATGAGTTTCTTTATGTTTGTTATGAATTGATTTATATATTTGAATGCTCTCAAGTTGGGGGCAGAAATATTTACAACTGTTAGATCTTGTTATTATGATGTAACACCCTTCTTCATCTCTTGTTACAATCTTTGGTTTAAAATCTAGTTTGTCTAATATAAGTATGGCCACTCTGGCTTTCTTTTGACATCCATTAGCATTATAGATGGTTCTCCATTCCTTCACTTCCCATCTGCAGGTGTCTTTAGGTCTAAAATGAGTCTCTTATGGGTAGTATACAGATGGGTCTTGTTTTCTTTTGTTTTTTCCCATTCTGATAGCCTATGTCTTTTGATTGGAGCATTGAGCCCATTTGCATTCAGAATGATTACTAACAGATATGAATTTAGTGCCATTGTGTTACCTGTTATTTAATTGTTTCTGGAGATTTTCTCTGTTCCTTTCTTGTCTTTGTTGCTTTTGTCTTTCCCACTTAAAAAGTCCCATTTAACATTTCTTGCAGGGCTGTTTTAGTGGTCATGAACCTGCAAGCTTTTGTTTGTCTATGAAAATCTTTATCTCCCCTTTTATTCTGAATGACAGCCTTTCTGGATAGAATACTCTATCCAGAGTATTCTGCATATTTTTCCTATTTAGCATGTTGAATATATCATGCCACTCCCTTCTGTCCTGTCAAGTCTCTGTGGCAATATCTGCTGCTAACTTTGCCCTTGTAAGTTAGGGATTTCTTTTTTCTTTCTCCTATTAGTATTTTTTCTTTATCTATATATTTTGTAAATTTAACTATGATATGTTTTGGTGTTGGCCTGCTTTTGTTGATTTTGATCAACAAGTTGATCAAGTTCTCTGTGCCTCCTAGATTTGGACTTTTTTTTCCTTCCCTAGACTAGGGAAGTTTTCAGCTATAATTTGCTCAATTAAACTTTCTGCCCCTTTTCCCCTCTCCTTCTGGTGACTCCTATGATATGAATGCTATTATGCTTTATGGAGTTGCTGGGTTCTCCAAGTCTACATTCATGATCCAATATTTTTATTTCCCTCTTCTTTCAGCTTCATTATTTTCCATAATTTTAGCTTCTATATAACTTATTCATTCCTTCACTTCTTCCATCCTTGTGCCCATTACCTCCAGTCAGTTTTATATCTCAGTTATAGCATTTTTTTAAATTTCAGCCTGACTGGTTTTTAGGTCTTTTATCTCCATGGTAAGGGACTCCCTGGGGTCTTCTATGTTTTTCTCAAGGGCCAGCTACTATACTAATGATTGTTGCTTTAAATTCTTGATCAAGCACATTACTTATACCTGTTTCAATGAGATCCCTGGCCATGACCTTTCCTTGTTCTTCCTTTTGAGAGGAATTCCTCTAATTTGGCAGTTTGTCTACATCTCTGTCTTCTTCTGTGTGTTAGAAAAGCCTGCTATGTTTCCTGATCCTGAGAGTAATGGCTTTATAAACAAGAGGTCATACACTGTTCAGGGCCTGGCACTTTGGGAAGTGTCTCTGGTGTATGCTCTGTGCACTCTGCTACTGTGTTTTGGATGCTCCTTCCTCCTCAGGTCAGTCCTCTGAAGAGTTTCCCCCTGTCTGCAGTGGGGAGTGTTTTGACCCTGTCCAGGGTATGGTGAGTTTTGACTAGGTGTGCTCTGCTCTTGTTAAGAGAGAACTGATGATGCTAGAGCACCTGGGTGGCTCAGTCAGTTAAGCATCCAACTCTTGACTTCAGCTCAGGTCATGATCTCACGGTTTGTGAGTTCAAGCCCCACATTAGGTTTCATGTTGACAGTGTGGAACTTGCTTGGGATTATCTCTCTCTTCCCCCTTTTCTCTGCCCCTCCCCTGCTCTCTGTCTCTCAAAGTAAATAAACAAACTTCAAAAAAAATAAAAAAGAGATGTATACTATTTCCACTAGAACCGAAGCTTTGCAGACTCTATGCTCAGTAGATGTGGTGTATGTGGTGGGGGAGGGGGATACTGGTCGTCTGGGGACAGGCCCACTGCTCTAGTTCTCACGTACACTTGCCTGGGAAAAGCAGCACCTGCAGAGCTCAAGGGGGGCGGGGCTCGGTGTAAGCAGTTTACATCGCCACTGTTGGCACTGTGTTGCTTACTGAGGTTAGTTTATGCTGAGGGGTCGGGGAGAGAAATGGTGCCTGCCAGCTCCTTTGTCTCTGGAAAGGCAATGCCACTTTTCAGATGTGCTCCAAGAAGGGGAACCAGCTCTTTCTGTGCAGCCCAGGATCTTCTGCCCCTTGCCTACCTTCCCTCTTCCTCCATAGCGGCACTGCAGCACCCACCAGGCTCCACACCTGCCACATCATGGACCTCTAAAATTCCAGTATTTGAGCCCTTTGGTTGTAAAAACTCACGAAAATCAACCTCTCTCACTTTCCCAGTCAACAGCTTTGGGGAAGTGTCTTCCCTGTATGATCCCCTGTGTACTCTCTCTCCTCTCTTAATGACCAGGGCTCCCTCCCCTCAGTGGCACTCGCAATCTACTTCCCTGCAAATAACATCTCTGCACCTCTTACCTTCCACGAGGTGACCTCTTCTCTCCCTGTAATTGTGCAGTTTGTTCTGTCAGTCCTCAGATCGATTTATTGGGTATTCAGGATGACTGGATATTTAGCTAGGTGAGTTGGACGGATCAGGCAAGCCTACTACTCCACCATCTTAGCTCCTCTAACAGAATGGATTATAAACTGATACCTAAGAAAACCTAAAGATTTTTAAGAATTATATCAGCTAGAGCTAAAATGTTACATGGGTTTCAGGTACACAGCACAGTGATTCTCTAAGCTTCTACATTATGCTACATTCATCACAAGGTAGCTACCATCTGCCACCATACCACACAACATCATTACAACACCATTGACTATATTTCCTATGCTGCGTCTTTCATCCCGTGACTTATTCATTCCGTAACTGGAAGTCTGTACCTCCCACTCCCCTTCACCCATTCTGCTCACCCCCCTCGCTTCTGGCAACCATCGGCGTGTTCTCTGGCAGTACTCTCTTGAAGCATTCAGCCACCATGATAGCAGTGTAACTGCCTTGAAGCTACCATGCTGTGAAGAAGCCTGAATTAGCCTATGTGGACAGACCACACAGACAGGCCCTTAAAAGCACATGAAAAGAAAGAGATGCTGGACTAGCCCCCAGGTGCTCCAGCCGGCCCCTGTCCCAACTCCAGTCCTTATCTGACTGTAAATGCATGAAAAGAGCCTGAGCCAGGAGCAAAGAACCATACCATATACAAATTCCTGACCCACAAAAACTGTGATGGATAATAGTTGTAGTTTTAAGCCACAATGGATGGGAATGATTATATGGCTAAAGGTAATAATAATGAAAACCACAAATTATTGTGTCTTATTTTGGTCATATATGGGTAGTGTCATTACAGTTGCTAAAAACAGGAATAGATACTTTGAATAAAACAAAGACTTTTTATAGACATTGTCAATCTTTAGGTGAAATCATTAAACAAAACTGAAGAGGTGAGATATAACCTCAAGGTATTAAATAAACAAAGGCAAATTAAAAGATGCACATATTCAGTAATCAAACTACCCAAGTCTCTAACCAAGACTTGAATCTCAGAGAACCCTTGAGGATGATTCTTGGACAACAGTAGCTCTGCACTTTTTCACAACAAAGCAATATTCTGGGTCTTATCTGCAATGTTGGCCAAGGACATATTTGACTCCTAACCTGGCTGTTTGCCAGAGCCCACATACTAAGGAGACCCTGGAGCCTGCAGTACCCCAACACCCTTTATAACACCTTAAAGAGCAATCTGGAAGCTTTCTCCCTGTGTAGTCTGCTGGCTTTTCAGAGTCAGTGAAGTATTTTTTGATATATATGGGATCTCTATGAACGAGAGCACAACTGAGAAAACAATGCACCAAACTCTAAAATATTTGTCCCAAACTGTTTGTAGTTCATTTATCTTAGCTCCTCTATCAATAGGTAAAAATAAATGCATATTTGGGGAAGCAGGAGGTAGAGGAAGAAGGCAATTGTCTGCAGTTCTATAAATTAGCAAGTGTTTGCTAAGTGCTTAGTGTGTTCCCTGCCTATGCTAGGAGATTTGGGGACATACAAAAGTATAAACCACAAATCCTATTCTGAAGAAAGTTTTAATGCAGCTGGGAATACTGATCTCATTAGGGAAGGAAGGAAGGGAAGGAAGGAGGGAAGGAAGGGAAGGAAGGAGGGAAGGAAGGAAGGGAAGGAAGGAGGGAAGGAAGGAAGGGAAGGAAGGAGGGAAGGAAGGAAGGGAAGGAAGGAGGGAAGGAAGGAAGGGAAGGAAGGAAGGAAGGGAGGAAGGAAGGAAGGAAGGGAGGAAGGAAGGAAGGAAGGGGAAAGAGAGAGAGATGAGGGAGTGAGGGAGGAAACAAAGAAAAGAATTTATAAAATAAAATAACAAAACACAAAACTGTGGTATAATATTAGACATAAGAGCCCAGCTTAGGCTTCAGAGAAGAGGTACAAAACAAAAGAGACACAGCAAAGATATGATATGAACATAAATGGAATCTGCAGTGGCAGATAATGGGTCTATCTGACTGCATCAGGGATTTGGGGGCAGAGTTGGAAAAGGGAGAAGGGATTCATGAGAAGACCAGAAAATAGGGAGCCCTGAATAATAATCTAAAAAAGGCTAGATAAAGTTGGTAAAAGCTGTTGAATAAAGATTCAAACGGAAAAAAAATCATTCCACCTACAGAAACTGCATGCTAAGAATTTTTAGTAAATAAAATGAAGGATAAATATTAGAATAAGAATAGTTATCTTTTTTAGAAATACAATGGAGGTACCTGGGTGGCTAAGTAGGTTAAGCGTCCTACTCTTGATTCAGTTCAGGTCATGATCTCATGGTTTGTGAGATTGAGTCTCACATCAGGCTCTGCACTAACAATGCAGAGCCTGCTTAGGATTCTCTTTCCCTTTCTCTCTGCCCCTCCCCAACTCATGCATGCTCTTTCAAATAAACATTAAAAGAAATAGAAATATAATGAAGTTTTAATAGCCCTAATATATTTTAGAGTACACACAACTTGATTAGAAAAACACTAAATAATAGGCAAAATCACATAGAGATAACTCATAGAAGAGAACCATAACCGTGAAAATAATTGAACTTCACTGGTGATAAAACAAATGAAATTTAAAACAACACTAAGAGTTTCCAGCTAAGTCAATCAGTATAAGTTTTGATAAAATTCAATAATGGCAAGGATGTAGAGAGAAAGGCACACTTGTACACCTATATCTCTAAATATGAATTAATACAAACATTCTGGAAAGCAACTTGGATATATGACTGCAGTTTAAAATGTCAATGCTTACTTTTTGGTAGGAATTTTTAGAAGTCGATCATAAGGAAAAGTCATAAATTCAAAGACTGAATTTAATTCAGTAAGTGAATTCTGAGTAATCTTGAAAGAGTAGTAATTATCAGTTATTACTGTAACACTGGTATTTATTTAGCAGTTACTATGAACTGTGTCTTATGAAAATATTTTTACTACACTACTTATAATATTTAAATACTTCAAGGTCAGCATGATCTCCATCTTCTAAATGGTAAAACTAAATAATGTAAAGTCACAAATCCAAAAATAATTATACCTAGAACTGAAATCTGCATATGTCTAACTCCAAAATTTGGCTCCCTCTACTATGTCTTTATACTAAAAAATAATTACATTTATTATTACAAAGAAACAAAAGAAACCTAAGTGACCAGTGATGTAACATCATGCATTATTGAAAGTATATTTTCAGGGGAGCCTATGTGGCTTAGTTGGTTGAGCATTCAACTTTGGCTCAGGTCGTGATATCATGGCTCGTGAGTTTGAGCCCCACGTTGGGCTCTGTGCTAACAGCTCAGAGCCTGGAGCCTGCTTCAGATTCTGTGTCTCCCTCTCTCTCCATCCCTCCCCTGCTCACATTGTCTCTCTCAAAATAAATAAACACTTTTTAATAATAAAAAAAAAGAAAGTATATTTTCAAACAAAATTTAGTAACTTGAGACATGCTCAAGGTACATTTGAATATTACCAAAAAGCTAAGTTAATGAAAACATTTATGCAATATACTTATTATGAACATGCATGTATGTGTAACTGTAGAATAAGTAATGGAACTGGAACCAATATGTTATTCGTGGTCATGTGAGGTGATGGATAATGAATAGATCTATTTTCTTCTTTTTATTGTCTACATTTCCCAAATATTCTTACAATGTGCAGATATTATTTTTCTATTCAAAAAGATCATAATAAAGTGACCATTTTATTTTTTTATTTTTTTTAACGTTTATTTATTTTTGAGACAGAGAGAAACAGAGCACGAACAAGGGAGGGTCAGAGAGAGGGAGACACAGAATCTGAAACAGGCTCCAGGCTCTGAGCTGTCAGCACAGAGCCTGACGCAGGGCTCGAACTCACGGACCGTGAGATCATGACCTGAGCCGAAGTCGGAAGCTCAACTGACTGAGCCACCCAGATGCCTCTAAAGTTACCTTTTTAAAGAAAAAGTAAACAAGCAACTTATCTAAAGTCACAGCAAGAGGAGAAAAGACATTAAATACAAATTATATGTTTTAAGTGGACCTAATTCCACCCAAAATATGTTGTAAAGAGGACTCAAAGTTTCTTCAAAGACTTCACACTATCCATAACTTACTGCAGGAGAAAAAAGGCAGAATTTTAAAGAGTTAATAGAACACTGTTCATACTATATTACATTTCACAGTAACAGTGCTCATTTGAATACTTCTTTTAATTTCTTAAATAATTCTGAGGATAAATTTATAATTAATGATCACCAAACTATCACTACAAATAAAATACACTGTCAAAGAAAATCAAATGATATTAAAATCATTTAGGAACCTTATTTTTTTTAATTATTATTTTTAAATAAGAACATATTCTATGTCTTTTATTTATAGCACATTTGTCTAGGACATGAACTATTTTAAGTACAGAACCTACCTATATTAATTTAAAACTATAGGGTTTTAGAAGAGATTAATTGGATCCTGGCATACAATTTTATCGCAGCAAGTGCTTTTAATTAGATTATATTTTATTGCTAATAAAATTTATGTTAGTCTCATTATTAGAATTTACATAAAAAGTTATTAGAGGCCTTGAAAACTTGACTTTTGTTGGATTAAACAATCCAAAATATTCCATAACATTAAATATTGAAAGTAGTAAGCCTATTGATAAATAAGCAATAAGAGAAAAATGGTAACAAAATCTGATCTTTGTGGTGCCAGTCTCAATGAGACCAGAAAGCTCAACAGATATGAAGCTGATGCCTGCAGTTGAGGCATCTCTGAATTAAATTAGAATAGTACATGCTTATCCATCATGTTTTGTCGTGGGAAATTTAACACTGCAGTTAACTGACACAGAGGATAGAGGGGAGGGCTAAATTGTTTTTCCCTAAATTGACAAGTAGAATAACAAACCACCTTGGTAAGATTTAGATTTTAGCAGTGACTAATTCGGTTACATGTTGAGTTAAAACACCAATGTAATCATTCTACTTTGACCAACAGACACTCAAATAATTTTTTTTTCTTACATCAAACAACCTTTCTATAAAACACATCCATTCCTAAAGGGAAAACAGTTATTTTTATTTATCATATTCCATGGCCCAGTTCTTTCACTTCACAAGTACTCAAACTAAGGCCCAAAGGGGTTTGGTGACTTTCCACAAAGTCAATCAGTGATCAGAAACACCAAATAGTTTCTCCAAAACCTCACAACTCTACACAGTTTCTCTGACAATGTTTTCAAGTCCCTTGCCTCCCTACCTATGGGATATATCTAGATTCCCCACAAATACTTGTTTAACATACGATTCTAACCAGCTATCAAGAACTAACTAGGCCTCCAGGGGCGCCTGGGTGGCGCAGTCGGTTAAGCGTCCGACTTCAGCCAGGTCACGATCTCGCGGTCCGTGAGTTCGAGCCCCGCGTCAGGCTCTGGGCTGATGGCTCGGAGCCTGGAGCCTGTTTCCGATTCTGTGTCTCCCTCTCTCTGCCCCTCCCCCGTTCATGCTCTGTCTCTCTCTGTCCCAAAAATAAAAATAAAAAACGTTGAAAAAAAAAAAAAAAAAGAACTAACTAGGCCTCCAGAGGGCACCTCCGTTTTATTTAAAAGATGATAAATGTACCATACACAGCAGGTCATGCATTAGGAAACACCTGGGTCGATGTTCAAGTCTGTCTACACTCTCAGCATCAGAGCCCCTTAATCCAGAAGCTCTTGGAGAACCAATTTCTTCAGCAATCTGCCATGTTGAGTTCTAAAACTCTGAATCTCTGCAACTAAGCTGGTTCCAATTGTCAAATTGCAAATAGAAAAATTTCTGTTACATGTGAAGTCAGCAATACCACCTTGAAATCACTGCCGGGTGATTAATCATGACCTTTAATCCAATATTAAGTAATACCAAAGCCCCTCCAAAATCTTACTTTGTTAGGGTAACTGAGTTATATGAAGTATGTGAAGGAACACTATAAAGTGTTTTTATGAAGGTTTTTCAGTAGCTTTGTGGTCCAAATGGGAACAAATTACTCTAACAATTACACGTCGGTGATACTCAAAATTATCCAAAACTTCAAAACCTAACTACAATATTTCATCAAATATAAAACATCATTTATATGATGTGCAACACCATCATTCTATGTAGCACTGAGGAAAAAAAATACTGTGGTTGTCATATAATGACACTATGATATATCCCAAATTAGGTAATTCTAAAATATGTTAACACAGTGTCTTCAGATCAATTAATGAGGTATGGTTTATTTCAACGGGTTTACAAACTGAAATAAAACAAAACACCTGAATTTAAGGGACTATAAAAAATAAAACAACATATATAACAAAAACATAATCCTGGTCTGCAAGTAACTAAAAAGTTAATCTGTAATTATAATTCTTAAGTAAATAATGAAACATTTAAAAGTATAATAAATATTTAAAAACTCATGAAATCTTTTAAATATCACAACTCTTTATATATATAAACCACAAAGCAACCAGAACACGGAGACCATTAATTCCTTAGCTGACTTCTAAACTTGAAGACTTAATTATTTGACAAAATCAGAATTTTAGTCTATGAATATTTATTGAGCATACATTGGGTGCCAGGCACTGTTATAAGACCTGCAGATACAGAGGGGAACAAAGCAGACAAAATTCCCTGCCCAGATGGCACCCACATTCTGGCAGGGAAAACAAATAATAAACAAGATTCAAAAGTTAAATATATCGTATGTTAGTAATAAGTGCAAAGGAGAGAACTAAAGCAGAAAAGGAATATTTCTGCTCTGCTTATCCTGCTATTCCAGCAACAACATAGCCTCCCAACCCTAAACAGCAAATAGGATCCTTTAAAAATAATCAGGACTTTGTCAGGATAAAATAGGAAAAAAAAAAATAGGCTTTATGATGGGCTATGAGTTTTCTCAGAGTATCACCCAATGTTAAAACAATGGCTTTCAGGCTTTGAACAGAATGGACAGCCTAGTCTAGCAGCCTGGAAACTGTAGGCTTCTAAACAAGCTTCTCAGCATCAGAACTTAGTCTCAAGGACTGATGGAATGTAGTCGGTGAAGGAGACCTGGGATGTACAGATGAACCATGACTGCCAGGAACAACTGCCAGAAAATCCACGAAGCAAGTAACAGAGGGAAGCTGAGAAAAAATGTAGAACATCAGGGAAATTTGGCAGCAGAAACTGGGGTACAGGGTAGAGGTGGGGCCCAAAGAATACAGCAAAGGCCTAATTACTTGGGAACACAGAACAAAGGGACAAGAACAGAATGTGCCAGAGGTAAAACTCACTAACCAGGAAAGATCTAGAATTCTCACTGACTGCACACAGGATGGATCCTAGAGCTACCTCAAACACCAGAGGCCCACCGGCCTTGTGTCTGCCCCCTGCCCAACAACATAAGTTGCCTTCAAGTTTTAGCATAAAATTTTAACATTAAAATTGAAACTAAAAGAATATAAAGTTACATGAGGCTGCCACTCCTCAAAGATTCCCCCATGCTAGCATTTCAGTGTCTGAACAGGCAGTGCAAATTTCCTCAGTAACATTCTTCTATCTGATAAAGTAGGATATCTAATTTCTAAATAAACGTATTTTGCTCAGAACTCAATAGAGCATTTCCACTTTTTCATTTCAGTGCAACCCATAAAAAAAAACAGCTTTTAAAACCAACTCTTATTAATTACTCACCATATCCTAGAGCTTAGCATTAGCATTATAATGTTCTTCCTCCCAGTTGCAGAGATCTTGTCATGAGAAATAAGGGAGACGTGAGACATGAAGAGCCATCATTACTAGCAAGGTGTAATCACTCTGGTCTCTAGGTACCTCTTCCTTTCTAAACAAAGCATAATGAGCCATGCACATATTACTAAGTAATGATGTCTGGAGAGCTGCCAGGCAAGTTCAAAGATGACAAAAAGGGGGAAAAAAAAAGATTCCCTTGGATGTGAAGTAACAAGCATAGCTAATACTGATAGAGCTAATGGGAAAATTTATTAAACTACTAAAATTTTATTATCGCTACCTTTACAGAGACTCTCCCCAAATAAGATGAAGAATATGGTCTTTATTGCATTACATGTGATGTCACAAGTTCTCTAATAATTTCTGGATCAGATTTATTTTGAGCTCTTACACTACTACAATCAGAATTTTGAATGTTCTTATTACTTTATTAAATAGTTAAACGAAAATCCCTTTGACATAGATAAAACACTTGCAAATAGAAGTTATCTCTTCTAGGGGAGGAGCCAAGATTGCGGAACAGCATGGAAGTTTTTTTTGCATCTTGTGTCCAAGACATAAAGCCACACCAACACTAAACCATCTTGCACACCTAGAGAACTGATTTGAGGATTAACACAACAATCTGCACAACCTGAACCACAGAACTCGGCAGGTACGTGGCATGGAGACGTAAATGGGGGAGAAAGAAGCCACGGAAGGCAGGGAGCTGTTTTTGCTTGAGGAGAAAGGGCACAGATGGGGAGAGAGTATGGGAAAAGCACCCCCCCAAAAGCAACTGGAGAGAAAGTGGAAAGTGGAAACAGCTACCGGGACTGAACTAAAAAGGGAGAAAAGAGAAAGGAAAGGGTTTAAATTCCAATAAGACTCTATAAACAGAGGTAGCAGAGAGTCTGAAAATCCGCAGCTTGATATCTGGCAGTGCTCTGGTGGGAAGGGCGAATCCTCAGGAGCAGAGTGAAGTCCGGGGGGGTCCTCGGGCCACGTGGGAAGAGGCGGTTCCCAGGCTGGGAGGACATTTGGTAGAGGTGGTACAGCCTCCCCACAGACAAAGTTCCCAGCAGACCTCGGAGAAGGGCCATATCCACTGGGGTGGGAGCAAGGACATTAAGGGTGAAGCCTGGCGCCAGATGTGTGTTGTGATTTGCCATAATCACCGAAACGCTGCTGCTACACGACTGCGTGAGCCTTTTCTGGGGCCAGCTGGCACCCAGCCACAGTCTCTGGGCATTGGCAACAGCAAGGTCCCGCAAACATTCCTGGGTGTGGCTGGCACCCAGCCATTGTTCAGTGAGACCCTCCCATAGAGGGTCAGAACGGGTCAAAGCTGCAGTCCCTCAGAAATGAGGGGTTGGGAAAGACAGCTGCATCTGAGATAAAACTCAGGAGGGAGGTGTCACTTAGCAACCTGATGGCTTGGTCACCGACAGTGTAAAAGCGGGGAGTGGATGGAAGCCGGAGACAAAGGATGGGGGTGCAATTGCCGATCAGGGAGAACAGAGTTCCCATACTAGAGACTGGGTAGCTGGGTGACTCCATTTTCGCTCCTCCCATGCATGCACATACACACCTACAAGCCCCACAACAATCCACCCCAGTAAGCTAAGCAGCACCATCTAGTGGAGAATGGAGCCGTTACACTAAGCCCCGCCCAACCGAGCCAACCTCACTCTTCAGGAACACCACAGATCTCTCGCCTGCTTAGTTTATGGACTATAAAGTGCTTCATTGTTTCACTTCTAGGGTAGAATGATGTAATTTCAATCCTATTTCAGTCTGTTCACTGGGACATCTATTCAAAATTTTTTTTGTTTCTTCTCTTTTTCTTGAATGCAGAAAGAGAAAAACTTTATTTTTATTTTCAATTTTTATTAAAAATATTTCTTTAATTTTTTCTACTATTTTTTTTACTTTGTAAATTTTTCTTTTTTTTTCAATATATGAAGTTTATTGTCAAATTGGTTTCCATACAACACCCAGTGCTCATCCCAAAAGGAGCCCTCCTCAATACCCATCACCCACCCTCCTCTCCCTCCCACCCCCATCAACCCTCAGTTTGTTCCCAGTAAATTTTTCAAATTCTATTTCATTTTCATCATTTTATTCTATTTCATTGCATTCATTTTTTTCAAATTTTCAAATGTTTTCCTTTTTTTTTCTTTTTCCCCCTTTTTTCTCGAATCTATCAAGCTCTTTCAACACCCAGACCAAAAGACCTAGAATCTAGCATCATTTATTTCATTTTTGTGTGTGCTGTTTTTAATTTTTTAATTTTTTTTTACCTTATTAATTCCTTTTCTTCCTTTAAAGTGACGAAACGAAGGAACTGACCCCAAAAGAAAGAGCAGGAAGAAACGACAGCCAGGACCTAATCAAACACAGATACAAGCAAAATGTCTCAACCAGAATTTAGAATCACAGTAACAAGAATACTAGCTGGAGTCAGAAATAGATTAGAATCCCTCTATGCAGAGATAAAAGAAGTAAAATCTAGTCAGGATGAAATTTAAAAAATGCTATAACTGAGCTGCAATCTCAAATGGAGGCTACGGCAGCAAGGATGGATAGGCAGAGCAGCTAATCAGTGATATAGAGGACAAACTTATGGAAAATAATGAATCAGAAAAAAAGAGGGAGACTAAAGCAAAAGAGCACAATTTAAGAATTAGAGAAATCAGTGGCTCATTAAAAAGGAACAACATCAGAATCAAAGGGGTCCCAGAAGATGAAGAGGGAGAAAAAGGGGTAGAAGGGTTATGTGAGCAAATCATAGCGGAAAACTTTCCTAACCTGGAGAAAGACACAGACATCAAAATCCCAGAAGCACAGAGGACTCCCATTAGATTCAACACACTGACCGTCAACAAGGCATATCATAGTCAAATTAACAAAATACTCAGGCAAGGAAATAATCATGAAAGCAGCAAGGGAAGGAAAAAGTCCTTAACTACAAGGGAAGACAGATCAAGTTTGCAAGCAGACCTATCCACAGAAACTTGGCAAGCCAGAAAGGAGTGGCAGGACATATTCAGCATATTGAATCAGAAAAATATGCAGCCAAAAATTCTTTATCCAGCAAGGCCGTCATTCAAAATAGTAGGAGAGATTAAAAATTTCCCAGACAAACAAAAATTAAAGTTCATGACCACTAAACCAGCCCTGCAAGAAATTTTAAGGGGGACTCTCTGAGGGAAGAAAAGATGAAGGAAAAACAAAAAAAAAAGACCGAAAGCAAGAAAGACTGAAAAGGACCAGAGAACCCCACCAGAAATTCCAACTCTATAAGAAACATAATGGCAATAAATTCATATCTTTCAGTACTCACTCTAAACATCAATGGACTCAATGCTCCAATCAAAAGACATAGGGTAACACAATGGATAAGAAAACAAGATCCATCTATATGCTGTTTACAAGAGACCCACTTTAGACCTAAAGACACCTTCAGATTGAAAGTAGGGGGATGTAGAACCATCTATCATGCTAATGGTTGCCAAAAGAAAGCTGGAGTAGCCATACTTATATCAGACAATCTAGACTTTAAAATAAAGACTGTAACAAGAGATGAAGAAGGGCATTATATCATAATTAAGGGGTCTATCTACCAAGAAGACCTAACAATTGTAAACATTTATGCTCCAAATGTGGCACACCTAAATACAGAAATCAATTGATCACAAATGTAAAGAAACTCATTGATAATAATACCATAATAGTAGGGGACTTCAACACCCCACTTACAACAATGGACAGATCATCTAAACAGAAAATCAACAAGGAAATAATGGCTTTGAATGACACACTGGACCAGATGGACTTAACAAATATATTCAGAACATTTCATCCTAAAGTAGTGGAATATACATTCTTCTCCAGTGAACATAGAACGTTCTCCAGAAAAGATCACATACTAGAACACAAATCATCCCTCAACAAGTACAAAAAGATTGAGATCATACCATGCATATTTTCAGATCACAACACTATGAAACTCGAAATCAACCACAAGAAAAAATTTGGAAAGGTACAAATACTTGGAGACTAATGAACATCCTACTAAAGAATGGATGGGTAACCAAGAAGTTAAAGAAGAAATTAAAAAGTATATGGAAGCCAATGAAAATGATTAACACCACAGCCCAAAACCTCTGGGATGCAGCAAAGGCGATCATAAGAGGAAAGTATATAGCAATCCAGGCCTTCCTAAAAAAGGAAGAAAGGTCTTAGATACACAACCTAACCTTACACCTTAAAAAGCTGGAAAAAAAAACAGCAAATAAAACCCCAAAACAGCAGAAGACAGGAAATAATAAATATTAGAGTAGAAATAAATGCTATTGAAACCAAAACAAAAACAAAAACAAACAAACAAAAAAACACAGTAGAACAGATCAATGAAACCAGAAGCTGGTTCTTTGAAAGAATTAACAAAATTGATAAACCACTGGCCAGTTTGATCAAAAAGAAAAAGGAAAGGACCCAAATAAATAAAATCAAGAATGAAAGAGGAGAGATCTCAACCAACACAGCAGAAATAAAAACAATAATAAGAGAATATTATAAGCAATTATATGCCAATAAAATAAACTACCAAAACTGAAACTAGGAGAAATAGAAATTTTGAACAGACCCATAACCAGTAAAGAAATTGGATTAGTAATTAAAAATCTCCCAAAAAACAAGAGTCCAGGGCCAGATGGCTTTCCAGGGGAATTCTGCCAAACATTTAAGGAAGAGTTAACACCTATTCCCTTGAAGCTGTTCCAAAAAATAGAAATGGAAGGAAAACTTCCAAACTCTTTCTATGAAGCCAGCATTACCTTGATTCCAAAACCAGACAAAGACCCCACAAAAAGGAGAACTATAGACCAATTTCCCTGATGAACATGGATGCA
The DNA here is from genome assembly GCF_028018385.1 of Neofelis nebulosa. Lineage (NCBI taxonomy): Eukaryota > Metazoa > Chordata > Mammalia > Carnivora > Felidae > Neofelis > Neofelis nebulosa. The sequence goes on from NC_080784.1 coordinate 127,778,384, forward strand.
AAATCCTCATCAAGATATTAGCCAACTGGATCCAACAATACATTAAAAAAATTATTCACCATTACCAACTGGGATTTATATCTGGGATTCAGGGCTGGTTCAATATCCACAAAACAATCAATGTAATTCATCACACCAATAAAAGAAAGGACAAGAAACATATGATCCTCTCAACAGATGCAGAGAAAGCATCTGACAAAATGCAGCATCCTTTCTTGATAAAAACCCTCAAGAAAGTAGAGATATAAGGAGCATACCTCGAGATCATAAAAGCCATATATGAAAGACCATATATATATTGAGGAGATAATATCATCCTCAATGGGGAAAACTGAGAGCTTTCCCCTCTAAGGTCAGGCACAAGACAGGGATCTCCACTCTTGCCACTGTTATTCAACATAGTATTGGAAGTCTTAGCCTCTGCAATAAGACAACATAAAGAAATAAATGGCATCCAAATAGCCAGGAGGAGGTCAACTTTCATTCTTTGCAGATGACATGATACTCTATATGGAAAACCCAAGACTCCACCAAAAAACTGCTAGAATTGATTCATGAATTCAGCAAAGTTGCAGGATATAAAATCAATGCACAGAAATTGGTTGCATTCCTATACGCCAACAATGAGTCGACAGAAAAAGAAATCAAGGAATCGATCCCATTTACAATTGCACCAAAAACCATAAAATACCCAGGAATAAATCTAACTCAGATCAATGGAACAGAATAGAGAACCCAGAAATGGATCCACAGAAGTATGGCCAACTAATCTTGGACAAAGCAGGAAAGAATATCCAATGGAATAAAGACAGTCTCTTCAGCAAGTGGTGCTAGGAGGACTGGTCAGCAACATGCAAGAAGATGAACCTGGGCTACTTTCTTACAGTATACACAAAAATAAACTCAAAATGGATGAAAGACCTAAATGTATGACAGGAAGCCATCAAAATCCTTGAGGAGAAAGCAGGCAAAAACGTCTTTGATCTTGGCCACAGCAACTTCTTACGCAACACGTCTCCAGAGGCAAGGGAAACAAAAGCAAAAATGCACCACTAGGACCTCATCAAAATAAAAAGCTTCTGGGGGCGCCTGGGTGGCGCAGTCGGTTAAGCGTCCGACTTCAGCCAGGTCACGATCTCGCGGTCCGTGAGTTCGAGCCCCGCGTCAGGCTCTGGGCTGATGGCTCGGAGCCTGGAGCCTGTTTCCGATTCTGTGTCTCCCTCTCTCTCTGCCCCTCCCCCGTTCATGCTCTGTCTCTCTCTGTCCCAAAAATAAATAAAAAATGTTAAAAAAAAAAAAATTAAAAAAAAATTAAAAAAAAATTAAAAAATAAAAAAAAATAAAAAGCTTCTGCACAGCAAAGGAAACAATCAGCAAAACTAAAAGGCAACCAACAGAATGGGAGAAGATATATGCAAATGACATAGCAGATAAAGGGTATCCAAATCTATAAAGAACTTATCAAACTCAACACCCAAAAAAACAATTCAGTAAAAAAATGGGCAAAAGACATGAATAGACACTTCTCCAAAGAAGACATCCAGATGGCCATCCAACACATGAAAAAATGCTCAACATCACTCATCATCAGGGAAATACAAATCAAAACCACAATGAGATACCACCTCACACCTGTCAGAGTGGCTAACATTAACAACTCAGGAAACAACAGATGTTGGCAAGGATGTGGAGAAAGAGGATTCCTTTTGCACTGCTTGTGGGAATGCAAACTGTGCAGCCACTCTGGAAAACAGTATGGAGATTCCTCAAAAAATTAAAAATAGAACTACCCTACGACCCATCAATTGTACTACTAGGTATTTATCCAAGGAATACAACTGTTTCGAAGGGGCACATGCACTCCAATGTTTATAGCAGCACTATCAACAACATTCAAAGTATGGAAAGAGTCTAAATGTCCATCAATGGATGAATGGAGAAAGAAGATGTGGTATATATATACAATGGAGTATTACTTGGCAATCAAAAAGAATGAAATCTTGCCATTTGCAACTACGTGGATGGAACTAGAGGGTATTATATTAAGCAAAATTAGTCAGAGAAAGACAAATATCATATGACTTCACTGATAGGAGGACTTTAAGATATAAAACAGATGAACATAAGGGAAGGGAAGCAAAAATAATATAAAAACAGGGAGGGGGACAAAACATAAGAAACTCTCAAATATGGAGAACAAACAGAGGGTTACTGGAGGGGTTTTGAGAGGGGGGATGGGCTAAATGGGTAAGGGGCACTAAGGAATCTACTCCTGAAATCATTGTTGCACTATATGCAACTAACTGGATGTAAATTTAAAAAATAAAATGGTAAAAAAAAAAAAGTAACCTATTCTATAAAAGAAGTTAAAAAGTAAATGGAAAGCAATTGCAGACAATTACTTTCCAGTAAACGTGATTGATGTACATAATCAGTAACAATAAGGTTGAATTTATCATGGTCCCTACTTTCTGAATGGCTCTGACTGTAGGCAGCCTTCTCAATTCAAATACGATTAACTACTGTGCCTGAGAACAATGTTAAAGGTGTTTATGTGTCTACTTAACATAGACAAAGAGTGGAGGGAAGGTCTAAAAAGGTTTGGTCTTAGTCGAAAACATCAGGAAACTATCCCTTAAATCTATGGTCTTATTTTTCTGTCAACTTACAAAGCTTGAATATATCTCCACTTCCGAGACATTTTGTCACGGATTCCTATCTCCCTCCTACTTAATAGTTTCATATAAGAATATCTCACATACTTTGTTTTTCTGCCTCTATGCATCACCCCCCAAGATAAATAATTGTTTCATTACAGACTAACATTTCCCCAAGGGCCCTCATTCCCTTCATGAAACTTCTGGAATTGCCTCCTTAACTTCCTCACACCATCTCTTAGGATACAGTGGTTGTATTCATGAAACCTTTCCAATATAAACCTGCCATATAAAATACTTGTCAATGATGGTATATAATATAAATTTAGGCAACAAACTTGAGGTTTTCAACTCCTATGTGTACCTTAAGTTAAAGCTAATAAGATGCAAAAAATTTCTTGGGCATGACAATTAAGTCAAACTCTCTTGAGAACATTTATGCCATATACACAGAGCCACAAAAAGGTTCTTGAATACCCAGTTACTGAGAGATTTTCCATATACCTCAGTGAAAAGAGTTCTTCACTTAAAGAATATCCACTATGTACTGGATTGCTCGTTGGAAAAAACTATTGTGACCACTTCAAAAGTTTACATTTTTTCTTTATAGTATATTATATTCTTTGTCCTTTGAATAGTAGACACGTGTGGTTTCTCATACAGCAAAACTCACACTAGGCTTTTCTCATGCACACTTAAGTGTTCTAAACTGAACTATTTTCATCGTAATTACTCCTGATGCTGTTTTTGTTTCTTTGCTTATATTTTTTATTCTTTTGATAATTTCTTTGAGAATAGTAATTAAATCTATATATTTAAACACCATTTTAAAATCTAAATATTTATAAGTTGGTTATATGAGAAGAGTTCACTTTTATGTAGGTAGGTTTGAAGCTAATTTTAGCTTCAACATGTGTTCTCATGCAATGTATTCCTAGAACAAGAAAAATGACCATGGCTGTAAATCAGAAACAACAGAGTACTAGCTATCCAACAAGGCTGTGTTACTGCCACTTAACATGTGGTGAGAAAGATATTGCAACATGGCATATATTAACTTTCATCCCACTTCAAATGTCAATATTTAAACTTAGGGAGTCCAAAGCCAAGACTTTGTGTTGAGAGAATCAAAATCTCTTTTCTACAGCTGTGTGGCCATGTGTCCATTCTAAGTGTTTGGCTGGCTAATGCTTTCCCTGTGTGCCAGTGAACTTACTTTTCCAACGTTTCTTTGTCTTTTCCAATTCCACAAATGTTCCCTTGTTGGATCACAAGGTTGTTGTTTTAAATATTGCTTTAAATACTGTTCAGAGCTGCTGAGTGCCTAAAGATGTGTTCATCATATCACTACTCCTGGGCATATATGCAAATACGAGAACGCAAACACAATTAACCCTTTCACTATGAATCAAACTGTATTTTCTTCGAAACATATTCACCAAGAAGAACACTTCTTCAGTATACCACCAAATAAATTCAGAAGGAAAAAAGTCAGTCTTTAATTTGGACATTCTTTAATCAAAGTTAGTAATTCTCTGTATTTTCTGCAATTTCTTTCAGCATTTTTGAACTGGGAGAAAATTAGCCTGAATAAAAAAAAAAAACAAAAAACACCTGTAACTCCAATTTGAAATACCTTACATAACCAGGCCAGAAAATAAATGGAACTGCATCAACTCTCTTGAATACCCAGATTTTTTTCTTTGGCCATAGGGATCTTATCTCAGATTTCCCCAGTGATAAGGAATCCCATAAACAGTTAAACCTTGGTGGAATGTCTACTCAACCAGTCTTCACAACAACCTTGAGAAAGCAAGCATTACCCCATTTAAAAGTAGGAATCTAAAGTCAGGTAGGTTTTAATTTGACTTAAGGTGGACAAATCTCTGATTCAAATTCAGATCTGTCTGAATACAGAGCAGGTCTTCTCTTCCGTTCTGCTCTGTTACCTAGTAAGAAATGGATGGTGAAGACTTTAATGAATTCTCCCCCTTGTGTAAGTAAATACAATTTCATCTGAATTACAATGGGACCAAATAAGTGTCCAAAGCACATTTTCCTCTATTTCTCTTAACTTGAGCAACTAAACAAGTAATGTCATTTTCAAATGATCAATCAATAAGCAGATAGTAAGTGGTTAAGAGGTACATAGAAATGTAAGATAAGGTCCTTTAGATTAAGCAGACAAAGCTAACTGAAGTGACTGATCAATAAAAACACACTACAAGTGTTTCAATCAATAGGTAAATAACTTATATCTGGAAAGAATATGCCTTGATAGTCTGAAAATATTAGGTGGTTTAAGATAAGCAAATATCTTGCCAGTCTACTAGCTAAAACATGCTTATGCATGGAAACTCTGTACTGGGAAAATTCTGTATGTTAAGTTCTAGTTTATGTGCTGTAGACAGTGAGTGTGGCAGGTGCAGTAAGCAAAGGAGTAGCCAAAGAAGTTGGCATGATCTTGAGAAATTTAGCATTAGGGACAGCCGTGCTCTAATTAGTGAATATATATCTAAGTGAGAACCAAAAGCTAGAATAAACCTGAAACTTTCAAACACACAGTGGGAAAGAAACACCAAGGACATTAGGACAAACCCTTCATTTTCGAAGAAAACCAAGTCCCAGAGTAGTTAAATGGTCTGCCCAGTCACACAGCTACAGCCAGGGCTTGATCAAAAACACTGCACACCTGCCATGACAGCCAATGCTATTTCCACTCCAACAGTGGTTCCCCATCCATTGTCTAACGGTGAGGTGATGGCCAGGGATTCTGTGGAGTTACTTCAGGAGCCCAGCGGGGAACTAGAGCAAGGGTATTTAAACACAGCAATTCTATTTTTATCTCTTTTATATATTGGAATTCCGGTAAGATTCATTTGAAGAAAAGAGCCTTTTCTGTGTTTAAAAAAAAAAAGCACTCTTCAAGGCTTCATTAGTGATTAGTTGACATTGTTGAGTTCTGTGCTACGTGACACAGACACACACATGAAAGAAAAAAAAAAAAGGCTTTGCCCTCAACAAATTAATGTACTCATTCAACAATCAAGTACTGAGTGCGTGTCGTATGCCAGGTACTTAGCTATACGTCGAGAAATTCAATGGTGAGCAAAAAGCTGCACGTCTGGCCTCAGGTCAGGTGGTGGTGAACTAGGACATTAATCAAACAACACAAAGGAATACAAAACACAACCATGATATCCGGCATGACAAAAAGTTGTAAGACGCAAGGAGAACATATGACCGGGAAACCTCAGTCTAAGGAGTCACTGTCTAGTACAGAAGTGATGGTGTGAGCCAACAACTACTGCAAATATAAGTGGTCAATAAAAAGTAGGCACAAGGCTCGAGGTACCACAGAAAAGGCAGTGATGAACTCCACAGGAGGGGGCAGGAACACCTCACAGTGAAAGTGGCATGTGTGCTTCACCTAGCAAGGGTTAATAAGGACCCTTTATTGCAGGACAAGGGAGGAAAGAAGAATACTTTAGACAGACACCGTGTGTGCAAAAGGAATCGAAACTGGGAAGAAATTTAAAAATGGCAAGTCCTCCTGAAGGATAAAGTAAAAGGTGGCTGTCACAAAGAGGAAATGGGAGTTGCACCTCCATGCAAGGGCCAAACCAGGCAAGGCCCTGTATACCATGCTACAAACTGAGATTTAACCTGCACAGCCGGCCACAGAGGCGATGGGGAGTTACTGCAAGTTGTAATCAGGAGTGTGACATGATCAGAACTGCATTCCAGAAAACTCACCCAGAAAGCAATGTGGAAGAAAGACCAGAATAGAGAAGACTAGAGGCAAAAAGACCAATCAGAAGCTGCTGCGATTTTTACAAGCAAAAGACAGCTAGAACTATGGGTTTGTATTAGGTTTCCCAGCACATGGTGGCATTTAAAAAGTTATGTAGAATGAATTAACAAATGAATAGGAAATAATGCTGGCATGCTAGCATAGGGCAAGAATATAAAGAATCATAAAAGACCAGCAAAAATATTATGACCTGATGCTACAAGAAACAGAAAGTCACTGAGAGTTTTTGATTAGAGAAGCAACATAACGTGAACTATGTTTAAGAAAGCATAATTACCATGTTACGGTGTATCTGATGGAATGGTTAAGTAACAACTTTACAAACAATTTAAAGAAGTTTACAATAAGACAGCCAAAGTAGTTCAGGTAGGAGGTGAAAATGTGTCTAGCCTGGTAAAGGACCCATACAAATCAGTAAAGAAGAAAAATAAAAGTGATACTTTCAAAGAAAAATAAATGCAGCCAAATGATTAATAGACTGGATAAGAGATGAGCCATTCTTTTTCTAAAAAGGGTCAGGTCATAAATACTTTAGGCTTTGTGGGCTACATGGTCTCTAATACAGCTACCCAGTTCTGTCACTGTAGCAGAAAAGCAGCCACTGCCTGTTATTGTCATAAACTGTATGTAAGTGAATGGGTGTGTCTGTGTCCCAATAAAACTTAGTAACATAACAGGTAGTGGGTCTCCATGTGGCCTACAGATCATAGTTTACTGACTCGGATACAGCTGGGGAGAGTATATCAGTCATGAGCATGTTCAGCCATGAGTGACAGAATGCCTAAAATAACAGTAGCTTAGGGATGCCTGGATGGCTCAGTCAGTTAAGGGTACAACTTCGGCTAGGGTCATGATCTCATGGTTTGTGGGTTCGAGCCCCGTGTTGGACTCTGTGCTGACAGCTCAGAGACTGGAGCCTGCTTCGGATTCTGTGTCTCCCTCTCTCTCTCTCTGCCCTCCCCTACTTGTGCTCTGTCTCTCTCTCTCTCTCTCTCTCTCTCTCTCTCAAAAATAAATAAAATGTAAAAAAAAAAAATTTTTTTTAAATAGCAGTAGCTTAAACAAGACAGAAGTTTATTTCTCTCTCACAAACGAGATCCCCAAGTAACAGAGAGGTTTGGTAGGGCAACCTCACACCCCTAAAAGACCCAGTAGCCTTCTACATCATTTTTCCGCCATCTTCCACATGTGACTTCGATTCAAGATATCTGCTAGAGTTCCAGCCATCAAATGACCAAGAGTAAAAGAGGGCATGCCCCTTCACTTTAAGGACAATTCTGTAACCCACAAAACCTTTCTACGTGGCTAGCTCTACACTATCACATGAAAGCCAACAGAGATCACACTTGTTTCAAAGTGAATGGCTAAGTATCTTAAGTCCTTTTCATTCATTCTCCCTAAACCAGAACATATTTTCTGTTCATCTCTTGATTGTTGGCCTGTATAAAATTTCTTATTGGCTGAAAGTTACTCAATAAACTGTTTTCCTTCTGTCTGAGGTAATAAAACTATACAACACTATAAACATTTTCCATGTTTAACTCCAACATATTTGGTTTTCTGGACAGAAACAGTAGAGCTTTGTTTTTAAAATTAAAGCAGACCCTTAGACCTAATTTGCCTTAGAATGCCAAAGAGTTTTCTCTTGTTATGTTCTAACATTAGAACCTATTCACCTATTCCAAAAACACATGAATATAGAAGAAACTGACCCCACTTAACTCTGGTGTCCCTGCAAATGGTTCATGGACATAAAGAGTTGGAAAAACAACGTCCGAGGAAAAAGATCTCTTAAAGAGTCTAGTATATGGGACATTTATGCTGTAGAAATTATGTTCAAGGTAAGCAAGAGTCTTACCACTACTGCTATAATAAAGAGGTATTTCACTTAGAGCTGGTAATATAGGTATAATATTTCCTTTTGTTAAGATATAATTTGACTCTCCTTAGAAGATTAATATTTATGACTCAAATTGCCATCATGAACCAAAAAAGTGCATTAAGTGTCTGGCCCTTCATATTAGCAAAAAGAGATAAAAATTCATCCTCCCGGACAATTTTAACAAGTTCAGAGGGGTTGGTCCTTAGGATCATGCAGTAAATCAACATGTGTTGACACTAACTCTCAACTTAATAATTCAACAGCTGTCAAGCTTCTACTTCAATGCTGAAAACATGCAAACAACTCAGTTAACATTTAAATCTATGAAAACTAATTTTTACATTATCTGTCATATTGATCTTTTTATTTTTTTCTCTTAAGGGGATTTCAAAAACAATAAATAATGCACAAAACTTTCCAAGTTGCAAATAAAGTCATACTCTCCATCCTAGATTTTCTTTCAGATATATCTCAACTCACATAATATTTTTATTACCTGACATTTTAATCAAAGATCAAAAACTTCACTAGCCAAAGCATTTCCAAAGCTCTGTGAAGTAAATTAACTTTATGAAATGGAACCCAACTACATATTTTGTAATGAAATTTTATATTACATTCCAAGAAAGAATGCTATCCTTATAAAGATAGCCAATGTGGCTCAGACAATAATAATGGTAAAAATATTTAAAAGAAATGTGAGAAGTAAGAAATATTTTAATAATCCAAAGCACTATTCAACTTTCAGGAGTTTCTGTAAAATGCTTATTGACTCTCTCAAGGATTACCATGAGTCCAACCTAATTGTTCTCGGAAGGGTCCTCATACCTCACAATGTTCTCACAGAGACTGGGGGAGGGGAGAGCACTTGAACACACTGTTTCGGGATGCTCCACATGCATTATGGGAAGGCTAACTGTCTTAACTACTATCGTGGACTGCTAACAAGATCATTACAAATGCTTTTACAAAGGGATTTGTTTTAAGTACATGAGTAATACATGAATATATGCTGACTTTTCACTTTAAAAATATACAGAAATTGGGACGCCTGAGTGGCTCAGTTGGTTGAGCATCCGACTTGAGCTCAGGTCATGATCTCACGGTTCATGAATTCGAGTCCAACATCGGGCTCACTGCTGTCAGCAGTGAGCCTGCTTTGGATCTTCTGTCCCCTGTCTCTCTGCCCCTCCCCCAATTATGCTCTCTCAAAAGATAAACATTAAAAAATGGTTTTTAATTTTAAAAAATACAGAAATTTATAGTGTAAAAAACTGTTTATGACCATCCTAAATTTTTTTCATGTCACCCTTCAGTTCAATAACATTTAATATGAGTTAAAAAAAAAAAAAAATCACAGTCTGGTTTTCAAGCAACTCTAAAATCTATTCTCTCCTTATCTTGCAGGCACTTAACCTCTCATGACTTCCGAATGTGAAGCTCTTTTCCTGCCAAATCAGCTTCCTCACATATTTCCAACTATACCATGCGCATTCCAAAATCAGTATTTTAAACATTATTTAAATGTTTAAAACGTCTTTTATTTATTTTTTATTTTTTTAATGTTTATTTATTTTTGAGAGAGAGAGAGACAGAGAGAAAGAGAGATAGGGGCGAGGCGGGAGGGGCAGAGGAGAGGGAGACACAGAATCCGAAGCAGGCTCCAGGCTCCGAGCTGTCAGCACAGAGCCGGACGCAGGGCCTGAACCCACGAACCGTGAGATCATGACCTGAGCCGAAGTCGGATGCTAAACTGACCGAGCCACCCAGGCGCCCCTAAAACATATTTTAAGTGACCCTTTGCTTAAACCCACACTAGCATCCTCACCATCTAGTTAAAACTCTAATGTTCTCATGTGACCTATCCTAACCACGACAAACTGAGCCAAGTCCTCTTATTTCACTCCACTAGTGTGGCTCATTTGAACACCAGATACCACCTGAGAATCCTTACATAAGCAAAAAACATTTTTAATAACAATTAACATGTGGACCTGCTAGAACGGTCAGAATTTCATTCCCCCACAAATGAGTATGTCTAAGCCCGAAGCGCTTCAGGATGTGACTGTATTTGGAGATAAGGCCTTTAAAGAAGTAACTAAGTTTAAAGAAGGCTCTTGCCGAGTGGTCCCTAAGCCAATATGACTGCTGGTTTTACAAGAAGAGATTAGGACACCAGAGAGAGCGACATCAAGGATGCACGCCCACAGAGGGATAAGCGCGTGAAGAAGCAGCAAGAGGGAGGCCATCTGCGAGTGCAGGAAAAGAGGCCTCCAAGAAACCCGTCCCTGCAGCACCGTGACCTTGGATTTTCGGCCTCCAAAACTATGAGAAAATCGATTTCTGCTTCTAAGCACCCAGTGTGTTGTTATGTTGCTATGGCGGCCCCAGCAAACGAATAGCCACCATATGCCCAGACATGGTGTACAGGGTCTTCCTCATATTCACGATTCAATCATCAACACAGACTTATGAGGAAAGTGCAGGTCATTATCTGACAAAACTGAAAGAAATGAAGTCATGAGCTCTGAGTCTCAAAGCAGACCCTAGCACAAACTTGAGCCACGGCCCGTTTTCCTCCACGGCTCCTGATATTGAACACCATGTTTGACTGACCATGTGTGAATGATCCAAAGATAACATTATTACTGCTAGTCCTACTTCTTCAGTAGAATGCTGACGGATGATGAAGTGATGGACTGAGAAATAGAAAGCTTCTTTTGTTTTCTTTTTCCTTTCCTTTCATATGTATTTTAAGAACGCATGTAGTTATCAAGTTCCACAATTAATAATGGCCTATTTAAAAGAGTTGTTTCCAGAAATGCTCCAAGAATGGATTCTGGCACACATGTTTGTCTTGGCTCTATCCGTGATATACTTCTGACTTCATATCAGATGTGAGTGATAAACGCACAGTAGCCAGGACCCAAGATTTCAATGATGCAAAAACCCGTTTGTGTTTTTACATTTCAGCAACCTTGCAAAAAAATGTATCTTATGATAGTAACATTTTGCCATCACTACAGGCACGTTTTCACACTTACATCTCTGAAATCAGAACAACATACCTTATATCTTAGAGTTGATGAAATTAATTCACTAACTGGAAGTTATATATCACCTCCTGAGTATAATATGATCACAAGATCATCCACGAAGCATCTCTGTGATGAGCTAAAGAAAAAGAAGAAAGGCAGACCAAAGAAAAACATTTCTCATCTGAAGTTTCAGTGCAGACAATGGAGGGGTGAGAGGAGGAGAGCAAGTGAAACAGCAAGCTTAGCAGGGCAGGTATAAGAGCTCATTTCAAACATCCTGCCATCTTGTAAGAAAAAGGAAAAAAAGAAGAGCCAAAAAAGAATTCCTATACACATTCTCCCACCAACACATTGCAAAAGGAAAAAAACACCCAGCAGAGGCAGACTGTATGTGTACAGTGTGTCCATAAAGTGGAAACCAGTCTCACACTTTATAATCACACCTCATATACCGCCATGGAAGGCAGGCCTCCTACATGAGGCATCGAGTTTCACAGCCGTGCTCAAACATAGGATTGTTAACACTAATCCACAGCAAGATCTGTGAACGAGAAGGAAGAAAGATAGGTAAATACCCACATGAAATAGAGCCCCAATTAGAGGACTCAACAACACTTGCCCTACTGATGGCTTATCTGTTATTTTGGCAAATGAATAAGCCAAAAGTAATCACTGAATGACGTGTGCGTAGACACAGTAATGCACAATTTGGAAGACTTTTTATCACAATCAAGCCTGTTCATCTTTAGCTATCTCTTAGATAATTTCTATTTCTATTAGAAACTGAACAATTTTCTTTGATGTCACAAGGAATACAGCCTACATCTCACAAGAAAAAGAGCTAGCTACAAACAAGTCCAACTGCAAGAGTCCCTTTGATGAGTGAAAAAAAATGATAGATTCATTTAAATTATTTTTTCCCTTAAACAACACAATAAAAATCAAAGTCTATTTCCATCAAAGGGTTTCCAAAAAACTACTGATGAGATCTGTCAATGATCTACCATTTATGTTACAAAGTTTGACAAGAGCACAGTAACTCTATCAAAGTTGCTAAAAAACAAATTCTAGTAGGTTACTGGCACCCAAGTAGCTAGAAATTAAATCCAGAACTCTACCGCCATAAATATTTTGCAAACTCAATACTCTGTTATTTTTCTCTCTGGAAATGAGGATCTTTACCAGTTGTTTTTAATTAGACAAATAAGAAACCATTAAAATCTGATGTCCTGACCTAAATTATAGAATTAGTTATAAAATTACAAAATAAGCTACCCCACATTCCAAAACATAAAAGCCTTTTATCTGTTTGTGTTGTTGTTGATAATTATGTTTTTATGAGGAGGGGACTATCATAAAAAGTATCTTTTATTTAAGAAGAAAGATTATAAGCCAAGATTAAAAAAAATATGATGGAACATAACTGCAAAACATCGGATCTTGAGGAACTGTAAAAGCTTTCACTTACTGTGAAATAAAGAAAAAAAGTTGTAATCATGATCACAATTAAATAAAATCTGTTGGCACATCAAATTCTTTATTTTTAACAGGGGGATAAAAGTAGTTCCCGTCTTACAGATTCACTGTAAGAATTAAACGTGTTAACACGTGTAGAGCACTAAGAGCAATGCCAAGCACAGCATGCTGTGTTAATGACTGCTCTTAGGATTAATATTAGTATTAGCTCTTAGTATTAACACAAGCATCAAAATTATCAGTACTGCCTGAAGGCCCAGTCCAGCCTGATGTACTCACAGACAACTCCACTGACGCTACACCCCCCACAGAAAGGCTTCTTCTTCCTGACCCAGTTCTTACAGACATGGCTCTCTTCTCAACTCCTGCTGCCTTCTAATAGTCGGAACATATAACCTAGAATTTAATTACGTTTTCAGTTGTTCACTGTTGTCTATGCTAGCCTTATATAATCAAAGGAGAGACCATGAATCCACCAATTCTGCTGTCCTTTCTAATTCTCAAGTCTCAAGCTCTGAGGACAGTGACTCACTTCGGGGAAAAGGGTAGACAATGGACGATCTTCAACGGACACCAGTCCCAGGCAAGGCAGAGGTGCTAAAAGCTGACAACACATTAAAGGTACAGATCAGGGTCTCAGCCCTCAAGTACCTTCCGCTTAAACTAGAAAGAGAAATATACATACTAGCATAAAGCATAAAGTTCCAAGCTAAATCACACACCTAATATAATTCCTGCTGCATGAAACTCTGAAGAAGGAAAGATAAGGATGAAGGTGGTTAGGAAAGGCCTAATGGAGAAAGACCACAAGTGTGAAGAATAAGACTTACATAATGATTAAAAACTACCAAAGAGCATCAACACCAGAGTAAATAATTTTCACACAGTATGAAAAACAGCTAACATATATTGGACTTCCACTATATGCTGGAAACTATTCTAAGTGCTTTATAAATATTAACATACTTGATCTTCAAAATATCCTTGTGAGGCAAACACTGTTGTTTCTATTTTAAAGATAAGGAAAGTGAGGCTTAGTAAAAGTTAAATGACTTTCCCAGGATCATACAGCTAATAAGTAGAAGGGCTGAGTTGTAATTCCAGGAACTTAGGCTTTTGAGTCCATACTCTTTATCATTATGTTAAGCTACACTCCTTATTGTTTTTAAGTTTATGTATTTATTTTTGAAAGAGAGAGCACGCAGGCATGCACTTGCACATTAGCGAAGGAAGGGCAGAGACAGAGGAAGAGAGAATCACAAGCAGGCTCCACACTGTCAGCACAGAGCCTGATGCAGGGTTCAAACCCACAAACTGTGAGATCATGACCTGAGCTGAAATCAAGAGTCAGATGCCTAACCAACTGAGTCACCCAGGTGCCCCTAAACTATGCACTTTATGAGATCATATAATTCTCATAACAGTCCTGTAAAGGAAGTCATACATTTCACATGCTGTAACGTATGTGACTACAGTTCCCAGAGCTGTGCAGAGCACAGTCTGAGCAGTGATATGTGGCAACCATATGATCTGTACTATATGGGTAGAAAGCTTAATAGCTAAGCCCAAACTGCACAGTCTGTACAGTCAAATGTGAAATACAGTCTCTTTTCACTTACACACGGAATCAGAAAAGTCAAGATCTGGTAACGAACAAGATTTGTCCTGAGATCCGAGGAGTAAACTAGTTTGTTCTGATAAGAGAAAAAAAGAAAGAGAAAGGATGAGGGAACTTAGTTCATCTTAGCTCATTTCCCATTTAATTTCATGTTCTGGATGGGAAAAGAAGCCACTGGATATTCCTGAAAACCAGAGCATATAGAACAGTTTCAAAGAGCCAAGCCCACCAATAGTTTATTACAAGAAAAAGGGAGCCTCTTCTCCAGGAAAGAAAAATTAAAGAAGCAGCAAAGAGAAGAACAATGGAAGGTTAAACATCAGGAATGGATGGGGTCTAAACTGTACGCAGAAATGCCTAAAATAGAACTGTAATAGGATGAAATTCATTAGTAGATATAAAAGTACTCTGTAAATAGAAAATCCCTTACAAACACAAAATGTTAGAGCCCATAACTGTGGGGAAGCAAGGAATATGGAATAAAGGGTGGGATGAGAGTGTCTTATAGTTTTCTAGGTCACATGGAGTCCATTTTAAACAGTGTGGTTTCATTTTTGCATTTGTAATATTGTAAATTCCCTGAATAATATTTAGAAAAACAAAGGAACAATGAATTACTAAGTAAAATAAAATTGACTGTACTAATCACTTTTACATTTGTACTATTTAAATCCCTCTCAAATAACTAGGAAAAAAAGAATCAAGAATATAAAACATTTCATAAGCAATTAAGATGTTCTTCAACAGGTAGACAGATAAATAAACTGTGATACATCCAGACAATGGAGTATTACTCACTGCTAAAAAAGAAAAGAACTCTCAAACATGAAAAGACATGGAGGAAAATTAAGTGCATATTAAGTGAAAGAAACCAATTTGAAAATGTTACAGACTATGATTTCAACTATGTGGTATCCTAGAAAAGACAAAACTATGGAGACAGTCAAAAGATTAGTGACTGTCAGACATTGGGGGAGGAGGGGCAGTGACAGTGAGGGGAAGGGATGAATAGGTAGAGCACAGGGGATTTTTAGGGCAGTGAAAACACTCAGTACAATACTATACGTGTCATTATACATTTGTCCCAAAACCACAGGATATGCAACATCAGGAGTTAACTGTAATGTGAACTACGAACTTTGGCGATTATACATATCAATGTAGATTCATCAGTTGTAACAAACGTACCACTCTTTTGGTAGTGGGTGTTTTGCATGTGTGGGAGCAGGTGTATATAGGACATCTTTGTATTATTCCTTCAATTTGGCTGTGAATCTAAAACTGCTCTTCAAACAAACAAACAAACAAACAAACAAACAAAAACCTAGAAGAACTTTTTGGCTTCATGATAGGCACATGCTCCTATACAGAGGCTGGAAACCTCAGGGGGGAAATAACATTTATTAAGATTCAATACTTTAAGTCTGATACTTACCTATCAGAAGTCACTTTCTCCTCTGTAACTCCATCAGACAGGAATAAATACATCAATTTTCATAAATGAGAAAAGTGAGTCTTGGTTAAGAAATTTACTTACGTAAATTGTTAAGGTGAAGGTCTAGTAATCTGTAAGCCTCTTGGAGACAGGATAACAAATCCAGAACTGCTTCCCACCCGCCCCCCAACTAAACCACCCTGTCTCAAGCCTGCAAATATCAATCAATTCAGTAAAAATTTCATAAATCTGAGGCTTACCCTGGTGACCTCGGATTTTTATGAAAGCCAATTAACTGAAAGTCCACAGAAGGCACTCTTTTCTATCACCTGCTAGTAAAAACTGAACTAGCTTCAGATGCCTCTACCTTACTGTAAAAATATGTTCCATAATGGGAATCCCAACTAATATTTTAGCAATGAGGAAAGGAATGTAATGGCAAATACTAAAACCACAGTCTACATGAGACTTGTTTGTTCCCCATAACAAGATTTCTGGAAAAGAAATGCACCCTGTTCCAAATATTCCTACCCAGCAGGAATTGGGAGACTAGACCCAAAAACTGCAAAAGTGATATTAAGAAGTGTGTGGCACATTCTTCTGCCCTTGATAATGAAACCAAATGTTTCTCTTTTAAAAGGTTAATATAATTTTTATTTTTATAAAAATTACAGTTCTATTTCAATGCCAATATATGAGGAATGTATAAATGAGAGGCAGAGATAGTTAATGCATATTTCTTTTCTATCAATTAAAAAAATCCTGGGGTGCCTGGGTGGCTCAGCTGGTTAAGCGTCCGACTTCGGCTCAGGTCATGATCTCACGGTCCATGAGTTTGAGCCCCGCGTTGGGCTCTGAGCTGACGGCTCAGAGCCTGGAGCCTGTTTCAGATTCTGTGTATCCCTCTCTCTCTGTCCCTCCCCTATTCACGCTCTGTCTCTCTCTGTCTCAAAAATAAATAAACGTTAAAAAAAATTTTTTTTAAATAAAAAATCCTAACCTAGCTAGGCTCCTTTTCCTGATTCAAAATAACCTGTTTCAATTATTCTACATAGAGACAGCACCTCCACAAGATTAAATTATTTTCTCTGAGGAAGTAACATAATTTCTGCCTGGCACACAATTCACATTCCTGAATGAATGAACTTTCATTTGCAGACAAATGAGAAATATAAATCTATCCTTGAAAAAAAAAAAAGGCTAGTCTCTTAGCTGACTTCAGCTTTTATTCTTTTCAGAATACAATTCATTCACAAATACATTTAATCTATTTCAAAAATAAAAGCAGGTTTAATCACCTGTTTGATGGCATCCGTTTTGCCTACCTTTCATTCACTATTGTCAGAGAACACTAACAAACTGCTTAAAGACTTGCACGGTATCCCTACTGACTAAAAGCAACTCCTGCATCCTTAGCAAGGTCTGCTACTGCCTACCTCCCCGCACAGCTCACCTCCCGATCTCTACACAAGCCTGAACAGGGACTGTGAGTTAGCAAATCTGGGCTGAAACCCAGACACCTGTAGAAGAAAGAAAAGAAAGAAAGAAGGCAGAGCAGGAGATTCTATTGTGCAGTCTGGATTCTGTAACTTTCCAACTTACAAATGATGGAATTTAAGCTCTGAGTGTTCTGTGAGTTGCCCAATACTACATAGTTAGCTAAGAAAGAAGTCAGGTTATATGGACCTTTGAACTTTTAAAATAAAGCCCAGGAGCTCCTCAAGGAAAGGAACTACAAAGCCACATCTCTTCTTTATGCTCCTCATTCTTCTCCTTTTTGTTTTTAGCTTCTAAGTGAGAAGGACCAGATACCTCAAAAGCCCTACTTCCTCATTTAGTTTCAACAGAAAAACTGGTTTTGTGCCTAAGTACAATATTTGACTTAGAAACCTGAGAACTTCTGGGCAGAGACTGAAGGCATGGTGAGTGTCCCCCTGCTTTCTCTCTAGCATTGCTCTGGCCTTTCCTCCATGTTCCTCATTTCAGGTCTTGTCTATGCTTCTCAACATGCATGTTTTCTAGGGCCTTTCAGCGTGATTCTGGTGCTGTCACTGTGGAAATTACCACTTTACATGGACAAAGGCACTTTAGAAGGGTTTGAACTATAGGCGCACAACTACAGTGAAGGAGTGCAAGTGCCTGGTTTGGTGGGGGAAATAAGCTATGAGCAGAAAGAGGCCAAGAGCAGAAGTGTGGAATCCGAAAGCCATGGGTGAACATCGTGTCTATACTCACTTCTTCCCAAATATAAAATCCGTATAGGAGTGGGAGACTTGAATAATTTATACAGATAAAGGACTTAATACATACGGGCAGTGAATAAACTGCAGCCAGCAGTAGTAACAATTACAACAGTAGACCTGAATTTTAAGTACTGGAAGAAGAAAGCGAAGCCTGGGAAGGGCAAGTATGTTTCAGGACAAAGGCCCTGAAGAGCCAGAGTGGCGCAGGTCGGAGGAGGCCTCTTTCCCAGGAACAGAATGAAATTGCAAGAAGGACTGAGGCTGAAGGAGCCAATACAGGCCAGAAGATAAAGTCTTACTACACTACCCTTGGCTACTTATCCAGTTGGTCCTATCACACAAAGGGAGGTGACCTAATGCCAAAACCTTGGTTGGTTGGCTAAGTACACTCCTTCAGTTAACACATCTGTAGTAAACACACGCAGTCTGCTCCCGATCACGGAGGGCTGCAAGTAAACAAATGCTCCAGCCCTCAAGGACCTTACAATCTAACAGGAAAAACATGAATACACATGAATGATAGTCACTAATTAGCCCAGAGAAGCAGGCATCTGGAAAGAACTGTGACTCTTTGTTAAGATGGGCCTATTCCCTGTCAGTACTCCTAATCTTGCACTGGCAAATCTTTCACGTTTCCAGTTAAAGCTACCTTCACTACAAGATCAGCACATAAGTAGTATTTAGCCAATTGAGGAGGGATAAATAAAACTTTCTTAACTAAAGTATATCACTTGTTAAGGGAGTTACACACACACAAAATGGCTGTGTTTAGAATTTCTTTCCAGACTTATTCAATATACACACCATTAAATCTCTCATCTTTGAGTGATGGTAATCAATCTCAAGTTAATCATAAGTATTATGGCCCCACAACTTTCCTACTAAGTCAGTCAGGTCCTCTTGAATTTACCCTTTTGAAAATATGATGACATAAACTATGAATTCTAATTTCAAAATACAGAATTTGAAAGGGAAAGGCATATTTATTTCATGCTGGTTTTTCTGTTTGGCTGGATAAAGTAATCTAATGAATGAAGCTAAAACTATAAATTTATCAATCATCTATAACTCATAATTTTGACCTATTATTAACAATACATACCACAGGTTCAATTCTTGCCACTGAAAAATCAATTATATGTAGCTTATTTCAAATTTGCTCTAGTGCCTTCTGTAAGAAGCTATATTAACAGGAACTTTCCTCACAGCCATTTTTTTCCCCTCTGTGTATGAGATGCCTCACCCACAAAACCCTCACTTCAAACAAAGTGATATATGAAAACAATGGCTTTGTTTTCACTAGCAATCTGAAAAAGAAAAATAAATATTTTATATAGAGAGCAAGCAGGGGAGGGGCTGGGAGAGAGGGTGACAGAATCCCAAGCAGGCTCAGCGCTGTCAGCACAGAGCCAGATGCGGGGCTCAACCTCATGAACAGTGAGATCATGACCCAAGCCAAAGTCCCGAGCTAGATGCTTAACCAACTGAGCCACCCAGGCAACCCCTCCCCACCAAAAAATAAACATTTTATAGTCTAACACTGCTGAACAAGAAGCAACTAATCCCCACTCAAAAGAAAAGTAGGGATGACAACAACAATATAGGAAATTAGAGTTTGCTGCTCTAAGCAAAAACTCAGATATACTCGTTAATAATCCATGGCAGCACTATGTTTAGCAAGGATTGTACATGAATATTTGTGAGACAGTGTTATTCTGAGTCTAGATTTATAATGAAATAGGGAATTATAAAATATATCCTCCTAAAAATGTCCCCATCTCAGGAATTTTTATCTCACATACTTAAAATACTCTGCAGAAATTTCAATATCCCAGGAAAAGATATTCTTTCAAAGTTATTAGCTATTGTTTTACTGCAAAAGACAGAAACAGGGAAGGCACAGAGTTTGTCACTACAAATCATAATAATAAATTATTATTAAAGAAGAAAAAGTCTAACGAGGTGTATAGCATATAAAGTACTTTTTAGGTAGGCTTTGAGTAAACTTCTCTGAACTGGAAGTATTATGCTGAGTGAAAGAAGTCAGTCGGAGAAAGACAGATACCACATGTTTTCACTCATATGTGGATCCTGAGAAACTTAACAGAAGACCATGGGGGAAGGGAAGGGGAAAAAAATAGTTACAAACAGAGAGGGAGGGAGACTAACCATAAGAGACTCTTAAATACAGAGAACAAACTGAGGGTTGATGGCAGGTGGGTGAGAGGGGAAACGGGTGATGGGCACTGAGGAGGACACTTGTTGGGAAGAGCACTGGGTGTTGTATGGAAGCGATGAACCACGGGAATCTACTCCTAACACCAAGAGCACACTTTATACACTGTATGTTAGCCAATTTGACAATAAATTATATTAGAAAAAAATAAGTAAACTTCTCTGCTAAAATGATTTCTGCTTTACTTAGAATGATTAGAAATAGATATAGGTATTTTTCTAAACTTAAAAAAAACATAGATGTTTAATCAAGAGATCTTTTTCCCCATCACATTACATTAGATTCTTAACTTTATGGTAAGAATAAGCATTTTTATTGTTAATCTTCAAGGACCAAGAATCCATGCTTTTCTATTTAAAGGCTGGAAAATGGAATACTCGTATGATGGAAAATCTGATAAAGTTTCAAAATAAAATTCAACTGAAGATATGCCACATCTACTGGCACAAATTTCAATTCCGTACCGATTCTGCGCAGTTGTTACACTGAACAAGAGGTAAAGAAAAACCTTTTAGCCGATGTGCTAAATGACAGTCACCCGTTTTCCCCTGTCGTGTTATGAAACGTTCCACACACGGGGCCCATGTCATTACTAGATCTGTTAACAGTTTCACAGCTCAGAGTTTGGCTTCATTTGTTAGCATCAAGCAGCCCTATCACTTGTATAGAGCTGAAAAGGTTGTTATGGTTCATAATGTAAAACTCACAAAAGTGCACAGCTGCTGTTCATATTCTCAAAGAAGTCTGTTATAATAATGATGTCACGGAAAAAGGCTGGAATCTATTACATGTCCAGACAGCCAGGCCATTCAATCTCTCCAGTCAATGCAGGTATACGGGTTGCACCATAAACATTATGGTAGGTAGCGGTACGATAAGGCAAAAAGTTCATTAAAACAAAACAATCACTGAGGGTAGGTAATTAGGGGCTCTTTATAGTTCTGCCTTCAGGAAGCATCACACTACTGTAACTACAGAAAAAGCACATCCTCATCTCACTGTCTGATACTCTATTGTGAGCCACAAAGCTCTGCAAAAATTACAATATAAATCATTAGGCCCTCAAAGGAAACTACACAAGGTCATCTAAACAAATAAAACAATTTCTCTTCAGTTATCATACATATCTACTTAGCATGATGAATTGAATCCTGGTCCCCAGTAAAATACAAAGCAATAATGCATTATTAATTTTAAGAGCTTATCTGTATTAAGAAATGGCTATCACTTGTTAGGGCACAAAATGTGAAGGTGTTTCACACTCTAGCAGATATGGAAGAGGAGTCTAGTTTCCCTATTTTGGTTTTTTAAAAATTTTTTTTCTTACATTTATTTATTTTTGAGAAACAGAGTGAGACAAAGCGTGAGTGGGGAAGGAGCAGAGAGAGAAGGAGACACAGAATCCAAAGCAGGCTCCAGACTCTGAGCTGTCAGCACAGAGCCTGATGCGGAGCTCGAACCCACGAACTGTGTGATCATGACCTGAGCCGAAGTCGGACGCTCAACCGACTGAGCCACCCAGGTGCCCCTGGTATTTTTTTTTATAACAAAACATACAAACCACTTTGCAAGTGAGAATTTTTAAAGTGATTTTATTAATGTATGAATATTAAATAGTTTCTACTCTATACATTTGGAGCATTTTAACTATTTGAGTGAAATTCTGAATCAGAGAGGAGAGATATTCTGGACGTCAGATCAGATGTATAATTTACAGCTACTGAAATTATTTGAATACTCTTGAGACTAAAACAGAGCAGATGCAGGACACTGAAAAAGGCCTAAATTCTAGTCCCAAATCTGCCATTAAGTAGTTGTTTAATCTTGAACAAGTCATTTAACAACACTCAATTTCCGTTTCCTTAACTTTAAAATGAGGACCGTGAGACAAGATGACATGGGAAGTTCCATTTTCCCACAACAGCATTTCTCAACCTACAGTCATCAGATATGGGAGAACCAAGCATCCAAGGATGACAGCAAAGCCCCCCTGGCTCAAGGCAGGGCACTGTCCTAAGCACCGTACACACATTATTTCACTTAACCTTTAAACAAACCTGGATAGTAGGTACTCTTACTATCCTCACTTCGAGTTGAAGACATGGAGAAACGGACAAGTAGTTTGACCAATGTCACACACGAAGTGAATGAAGAACAAGAATTGACATCCAGGCTGATTGGCTCCAGGGCCAGCTATTCCACCACCGTGCCAGACTGCATCTATGGGCATCTATTCTTTGCGATGGAGATGGTTGTTTTCAAGTTTCAAGTAAAAGGGACGAGTCAGAATTCGGGAGTGGAAGGTTTGATGACGGAGGATGATACTACAGGGCCTTAGATGACGGCAATTCTACAGTACAGGACCGTGTGGATGCAAACAAAGTATTAGGTATTTCTGCAGCTTGTAATCTGTTTCATTTTGCCCACAGAAGGCAAATATATTCTCAACATTACCAATAAGACCATTTTATGTGCATGGACATACTCTATCCTATGCGTGAAACTTTAAGGCGACATTTCTTAGCATTTGCTTATTTCTTCAGTTGTGCTCTAAAGCTAGAACTCAGTCCAAGAACAGTACACCACATAGTGACAGCAACAGTTCGATTTGATATCAGCTATAAGATGACATTTACACATGGTATCAGTTACGTGTAACTAAAGTTTGGAAATAAGATATTTCAACCATGATTATTTACAGCTGAAAGCAAACCCTAAACAGCATGAGAAATGGCTTTGCTTAATTTACTGCCTATTGAGACTTATTTGATTAATAATAAGTAAACAAAAACTAGTTTAATCTCAGTTGCATGAAGCACATAAATATTCAGAAGTTCTAAGTTTGCTTCATATCTTGATAAAAGTGTGAGTATTCATGAAATGTCTGAAATGTTTCCAATAAGTCATTTACGATCACTAACCAGATAACTTTATAGCTAGAAAAGACCTTATATATCTTTACTTCTGCATTGAATGGGCAAAATAGAGATATCTTTTCCTCCATTTAAGAAGGCCACATGGCTCTAAAATTTCTGGGAATTCAAGCTCTTTCTGTATCTTCATACAGCTATAAAATTAAAAATATCCTGATGCCATTTAAATTCTCTTGCCACAATGTAAATATACATGCCAAAATACACGAGGCTAAAAGAAAAACCCATTTACCAGAACCAGTGCTACACATAAAACAATCCCAGTCCTTCCACTTCTTGCTTCTTCTGAAGCAATGACCACATGCAGGTAGACCTCAAATTAGACTTGCTTTTCTGTCCTCGGGCCTCCTGCCTGTGCCTAGGAACTGTGTAATCAGAGAACCCACTTTACAGTAAACAGCCACACTACAAGGTAAGTGTGGAAATAGATTCTAAATCACTTGAAACATTCTGGGCCCAGCTGGCAGAACACCTGTTGGAAATGGATGAGTGATGTTTGAACACACAACAAAAGAAGCATATTCTGTTCACATAACTTTCACTGCACACTCTTCTGCATCAACAACTGTAAGTTTACTGAAAGACTTTGATGAAAATGCAACAGCTAGAACTAGATTGCGTTTTATTCTTCTTCTTGAAAATGCAGCGCATGGCTCGGAGCCTGGAGCCTGTTTCTGATTCTGTGTCTCCCTCTTTCTCTGCCCCCCCCCCCCCCCCCGTTCATGCTCTGTCTCTCTCTGTCCCAAAAATAAATAAAAAACGTTGAAAAAAAAAAAATTAAAAAAAAAAAAAAAAAAAAGGGGGCGCCTGGGTGGCGCAGTCGGTTAAGCGTCCGACTTCAGCCAGGTCACGATCTTGCGGTCTGTGAGTTCGAGCCCCGCGTCGGGCTCTGGGCTGATGGCTCGGAGCCTGGAGCCTGTTTCTGATTCTGTGTCTCCCTCTTTCTCTGCCCCCCCCCCCCCCCGTTCATGCTCTGTCTCTCTCTGTCCCAAAAATAAATAAAAAACGTTGAAAAAAAAAATTTTTTTAAAAAAAAAAAGAAAATGCAGCGCAATCCACTGAATAAGACCCCCACAATGAATCATTACCACTTCAACTATCTCACAGATAATGTGAAAAGTCCTATAAAATGCTAATTTTCTCCTGTTTATGTTGTCCACACCACCTGCTAACTTTCACCATTTTATCTTTTTAAATGTCTAAATATATTTCATAAATAAAAATAGAAAATATCTATAAAGAAAATAATAATTTTGGCTTTACTATTTTGAACTACCAAGTAGTACTCACTCAAAGTAAGTAATGAGCCCTTTTTTCTTTCATTTATCACCTATAGGAAAGCCACAGTGCAAGTTGTAAACTAAGATGCAGAAAGTGCATGGAGAAAGAACCTAGTTAAACCTCCTAAGACTTTCCACCAAACAAATAGGGTTTCATTATTAAAAGTCCCAATACTCAAATGAAGCTATCTGACTTTCGACCTCTGAGAATTCATTCCCAACCAACCCATAAGCATTTACCACATCCTTATACTGTACCTACTATCGTGTACCTCAAAATTCAGAGCAACTTTTCTGCAGGGGGTTGAAAAAAACCTGAAGCAGAGAAATCAGTTCAAAGTCTGTGCCCAAACGCAGTCACTGAAGGATGAAAACAAAGCCTTCAAGAGGGTTCTAAAAGTGAAAATGAACTTTAGGGGTGAATTGTGGAGACGACAGAGGATGAAGTCATAGTGTTTGGTAATATGTTCAATTCAGCATAACAGGGAGGAACAAATTCAGTGCAGCCACAGTGGCCTGAGTCCACAGCTGACAATATGTAACGAAATGTTAAAGTGAGTAATAATCTAAATTAACTAGCCACCCAGCAACCCCATAAGACAGATTGTATGTTTTATACTACTCAGTAAATATTATTTCTTCACATGTTCAACAATCATGATAAAAACAAACAAACAAAAAAGGCTTTAAAAAGTTAAAGCTCTAGTAAGACCACAGAATTTTTTATCCCCAGGGACTAGGACATGTTAAAAAAAATCCCCTAAGCAATATTGCAAATGCCTGAACTTATAAAGAGTCAGATTGGAAAAATTAACCAGACCCAGTGTCTTACTGTATCTTGAACAATTCTTGCTTTGTTATTTCATAAATGTTTGATTTTTATATCACCATAATAATAACACACAAATGTATTAGTATTCTTGGCCTTTTTCCTAGACCAAAAAAGGGGGGAGGGTAGTATTAGATTAATTTGTAATAGTATCTGATTCAAAACAAATAATTCAAGTTAAAGCACAGACCGCACTGACTAACAAGAATACTGTTGAAATTCGCCAGGTACTTTCATGATTGTTGGCTTCCTTCAACTAAGGCAAAGATATCCTAAAATGGCTTTGGCTTTAAAATGTGTCAAACCAAAACAAGACATTTTGAGGTTAAGATCTGGAAAAAGTTACATCAAACCATAAAAATCAGAAAATATAACCACTCGCCTAAAAGCTCTAAAATAACAAATGAGATTTTCCGCTACATATTACCAAATTGCATTAGTGATATTCCACTTCTACACAATTGTTTCTATCAAGGAATTAAGAAAAAAATAAGAAAACGACACCTAGATATCAAATTTTAGTTACCAGGTTGCTTTGGACCCAACTTTAAGTACCAAAGTTGTGGATTTCACAAACCTGACAAAACCAAGCACAAACGCGTACCACATTAGTCTAGGAACATTTCCAAATATGCAAGTACGATGGGCACTCGAGCCCACTTTCAAATTGTAGTTTTTAAGTTTTCATGACAACCCAATAACATCACAGACCACCACAATGTCAAGAACTATTAGATTTACGTTGAAGAGTTTGGTTATTACCCTGGTGTTAACTCATAGTGTTGGGTAACTCTGTAATTACAGAAGCTGTAAAATTAATTCTAGAGTAAAAAGACCAATGTGGGAAAAATTTAAATTTCTAGTCATAGTTCTTTTTGGCTCACATCCAGAATTCTCTTAAGAATCTATCACTTTAAACATTTAGTTCCATCACCAATTTCCTTAATCCTTTGCTGAAAGTTGGTGATCCCCAAAGTACAATGTCAAGGCCTTAAAGAAAAACTGTATTTGTCAAGTGGTAGAAGGGACACAGTGATTCTAAGTTTGGATTATGGTATCAGATTGTCTCAAGTCTTGGGCCAAGCTCACAAACCGCTCTTTGCCCTAGTTTCCATGCTACATAGGGCTGTCATAGAAATAGGGTATTCCTGGGGCGCTTGGGTGGCTTACTTGGTGAAGCGTCCAACTTTTGATTTCAGCTCAGGTCATGATCTCAGGATTGTGAGATCAAGCCCCACCCACGTCGGCCTCATATCAGGCCCATGTCAGGCCCATGTCAGGCTGCATGATGGGCTCCACTCTGGGCATGGAGCCTGCTTAAGATTTTCTCTCTCTCTTCCCCTTGTCTCCTCCCCCTGCTCATGCACACACATGGTCACACTTACTCTCTTCTCTCTCTCTCTCAAAAAAACAAATAAATAAAATAGAAATTTAAAAAAAGAGAGTATTACTGAAATTATACTTTTTTTTCAACTTTTTTTTTTTTTTTGGGACAGAGAGAGACAGAGCATGAACGGGGGAGGGGCAGAGAGAGAGGGAGACACAGAATCGGAAACAGGCTCCAGGCTCTGAGCCGTCAGCCCAGAGCCTGACGCGGGGCTCGAACTCACGGACCGACCGCGAGATCGTGACCTGGCTGAAGTCGGACGCTTAACTGACTGCGCCACCCAGGTGCCCCTGAAATTATACTTTTAAAGAGGTTTTGGTATATTGAAAATGTAGTTATTATTATCATTATTTTCTTTGGTGTCTCAGAATCCACAGCATGTTGAAGTTACTATCTCCCCAAATTTAAAAAGCTATCAACTCAACATGCTCCTATCCTAAATTTCTAAGGACCTGATAGGGACTTTTAAAAATCGAAGTGATTCTGGACAAGGATGGAGTGTAAGTACTTCTTCTTATCTCTCCTGGCAATAGAACTAAAAACTCTGGACATCACCTACAGAACACACATTAGATGACTATGGAAAGTGCAGAGAAGCTGACCAGAGAGAGACCTCTGGAACTGAGAGGAGTGACACGACTGTGAGTTCCCCACATTCTCTTTCTGCCTCACATATCCTAGATGGGTCAGCATTAACTTCAGGGCCATCAGGGAACTGATATGCAAGGGAGAAATGTAGAGTTGCATATCATGGCTATAGATCCCAGCCTCTGTAGACATACTACTAATCATGTGTTTCTGCACATTCTCACTGGTTTCTCTTCTATCAAACAGTCCTGCGCTATTCAATTTAAACCTTTTCTCACCGTTGATCTGAAAACTAATGAATCTGGTCTGCTTGGTTTTGTTTTTATTTCTGGTTTTCTTTTCATTTTCCTCACTAGGGTGAACAGTGTACTAGCCATAACATCTTTCATCCCAATAAATACTGTTTACAACTACTGCTTCAAGCACAGCCAAAGAGAAGTCTTCTCTTACTCTCACAGTACGATTCTTCTAACCATCAATCATTCCACTTTATACCAAGACATCTGCACTAAGACTTCATTATTCACTCCGGATCTCACTTCATATGGATTCATCACTTTCCAACACATACCCAGTACCCACATCAGCTTTCATTCATTGCTCTCCTTTCTCTTATTTAATATTTGGCCCTTTGCAAACAAAAATGACAGTTTTCCTTTATACTAAACCTATATAAATTAAGACTTACTAAAAATAAGCTAAACAAAACATGTGCAGGAAAAGGACTCACCAATCCAATAGCCACACCACTGTTCATGCCTCAGATCCCATGAGTGGCACCATGGTGCCATTTCCAACCCCAGCTCGCTCACTATCCCATGAAACTCTTATCTAGTCAATGAGGCCTATGCCATAACTTGCCCTTTGCCCACTCAGTATGTAAATGTACGTGTGTATGTATATGCATAAATATTTAGACTTTAAAATATAAATAATTCATTTATATACTATTCTTTCTCTTGTGTTCCCTAATTACTTAATGTATTTACTATACATTGCCCACCAAATAAAGTCAAAACTTCACTGAGGACAGGACCTAAATAGTATTTTTACAATTGTTTTCACCTCTAAGTAGCATAGTGCCAAAATACTGAGCAGGTATCAATTTATTCACTCACCACATGACAAGTCAACCCCTCCTAGTTAGTGTGCTGAGGGCTGGGGATAAAAAGAAATCAGAAGACAGTATCTGTCTGTGATAGGTTTATAGAGCATTATAAGAGAGCCACAAAAAACATTTTAAGGTGTAAACTGAGAATCAAATCAGAGATGTAGTCAAAGCATTATGGAAGGACAGAAAGGAAGTAGCTACCTCTTCCAGGGAAAGTATCACAAAAAAAGAAATATTTCCTTTAAATAGAATCATAAAGGATAGATAAAAATTTGCCTATTAAGCAAGAGAAGAGGTAGGGATGGCATTCAAGAAAGAGAGGACAGCAAGTGTGAAGGAACAGAATCATGAATGAAGGAGCAAACTGATGAATTGAGGAGCTATAGAAAATTCATAGGCCATAAGTATAGGTAGAGAAAGGGTAGCAATTAGTGACAAGGCCAGAATGGCAGGCAAGAACTTGACGTTAAAGGACCCAATAAGCCACAAGACATAATCCTGAAGGTACTAGGGGCCACTGAAGATAGAATGGTAGGATCAGATATCCCTTCTGCTAATGAAATGGTAGACATTCCGAAAAGAAGAAAAAATGGGCAGATGTCAGGAAGCTGTTTTCGATTATAACTGAGAAATGATAAGGATGTGAGCTAAGGGATACAGGGAATGGAATCGTGACACCTGAAAGCACAGGTATGGGTGAAAACAAACTGAATGGGAAGAGACAAGGACCAAGGATAGAACTCTGAGCAAAATTAACACTTGACATGAATCTTTACTGCAAGTCAAATCCATTCTTAGTTCAGGAATAAATTAAATATTTTTTCTACCTTTAAAACTGCAGTTCTCAATGTATAAGCAAGAAGAAACAGGTCAAGATTAATATTTTAAAGCCTAAACTGGAAACCATGTTTATCTACCTACTCATCTTGGAATGTCTTTCAAACACTATGTGTTCAGAGATAACAGAATTCCATCTCCCCTGCCCACCCCCAACCTGTCAAAGTGAAGGGGCTGCAAACATACCTGTTCATCAGGTTTTCTTTTGAAAATGGGTACAAGTAAAAATCACTTAAAGGCATTAAATACCGTCTACATTTGCTTCTTTCTGTTTGGCTCCTATGCCATTTGACTTCATGCCTTCATTAGTACTGCCCCTCCACCCCCTCCAGGAATTCGAATTACTGCTTTAACGCTCTAACTAACCTTTATATGACCTGGTTCGACATATGGTGAATTGCCTCAATGTAACTTGACACACAAAATAATTTTATGGTTTTTCCCTTAATATCAATGATTTAATTTCTATGAGGTATACCATCATGGCAAATCTAACTTGCTTTAGACTATCAACCACTAAGTATGCTGCTGCTATCTGTAGTATACCATGCGCTCAATGATTTACACATGGTACATCCACTTCAGATACATTCACTCACTTGACCACTTTGAAACCTATAAAGTAAGAGAAATAATAAATAACTGCCAGAAAAAAAAATTCAACGTGAGGCTCATGTTACATTTTAACAACAGAAAAAGCACACCGAACCTAAATCTTTCGCTCCACTACTGGAGGCAACATAACTTTGGAAGGGTAGAGCATTTTCCACTTAAATCATGTGCCAATCTCTATTTATTTTGTTTATCCTGGCAATATCCTCTGAGGATCTACTATGTCCACACATTGTTCCTATACAAGAAGACTATGAAACCTTGCATCTTCCTTCAGGAAATGACTGCCAATAACAGCATCTACCCAAAGGCTACTGACTTATCATGTACTGCTCAGCTGTAATCCAGCCTCCCTGAAAGTCATTCCCTAAATACTCTGGCTAATATAGCACCTCACACACATTCCAGTCACTCTCTATCCTCTTACCCTGTTCCACTATGTGCATAAGAAGGAGCCTCATCTTGAGTTATATTATTACTCTCTGTGTTTACTTTATGTTTACTTTATGTGTTTACTGATCCGGGAACCATCAGTCTTGTTCCCCACTTTATCACCAGTGCCCAGAAGATTACCTGCCATGTGCTCAACTGACATTTGGTGGCCTAGTAAACGCTTCCAAATCCACAAACTACCAAATTATCAAAACTCTGTTCTAAACATAATCCTAACAGGAAAGAGTTTATTTGGTACCTCGGTGAGCTCACAAGATCCAGAGAGATGCATAAGCCTTACACTGACAAGCAAATATGAACAGATGCAATTCAGCTTCTATCCAGCACATTCATTCAGTGACAGTCAAATGTTAACTGCTCTTGAAGTATATTTAAACTGCCTTTAAGGGGCGCCTGGGTGGCGCAGTCGGTTAAGCGTCCGACTTCAACCAGGTCACGATCTCGCGGTCCGTGAGTTCGAGCCCCGCGTCAGGCTCTGGGTTGATGGCTCGGAGCCTGGAGCCTGTTTCCGATTCTGTGTCTCCCTCTCTCTCTGCCCCTTCCCCGTTCATGCTCTGTCTCTCTCTGTCCCAAAAATAAATAAAAAACGTTGAAAAAAAAAAAAATTTAAACTGCCTTTAAAATGAAGAAGCAGCAAGAAAAGGAATATAAAAGGCAACAAAACCAATCTTCTTACTGAAAGGAGAATGACTACCATAGTCAGGAATTCATAATGCAAACACTCTTTAAACTGTCATCGATGCTTCAAGTTCAGATTTTTTTTCCTAAGAGTCACTGTGGTCATTATGAGAACAGCTACATCGGAAGAGATAGAACAGAAACTGTGGTGTTCCATGTAACTGGGCTCCTCTGGAGGTCAGCAGCATATGTGGATCAAATCATTGTGAGGGTTTTGTTTAGAACTACTATAAAATGTAAGAGAAGAAAACTGAAACAAAAACGTACACAGAATTGTGCAGTATCGCATTTGCAAAACATGTGATGGAATAAAGTCCCATTTTCAAAATCTATTTTCTAAAAAGAACCCTGTACTAATTGCATGTTGAGGTATAAAGCACACAAAACTTCCATTTTCTCCACTCTGGATCCCAGACCCTTGATTCCGTAAGTATAGCCCATTGTACGTAATTCCCAGGTCAGGGGTGCAGGAGACAAATTAATTAGTCTATTAAGTCTCCGTCGTATCCTGGCACTAATGTTTAGGTTAGCACCTTCAGCAACAAGTTTCTAATGCCTAACTATGTGGCCATTTGTTCCTGAGAGAAATTAGGAATGAAAAGGAAAAAGAAAACATGCTGGGAAAAGTTCCCACTGACCTAAAGGCAGAAACACGCACGTGAGTCAGGAGTAGATTGGCGTATTCATAAAAAGGAGAAAAACTCCAGTTGATTAGTTCTTGCTATTTTAAGTGATTAGGAGAAAAATAAATGGCTTCATATCTAGGGAAACTTAAATAGCATTTAACACTCTACAAAATCAACCTACGAAGATGATAATTTGCTATGACTTAGCACTAAAGGGAAACCAATGATTTCATATGACGAATCTCTGAAGCATTTCATGGGAAGATTAAACACTTGACTAAATATGTGTGGATGCTACAAATAACTTAAATGAACCAAATCACATATTTGAAAAAAAAAATCAAACGTGTAAGTATGCATGTGCATGTGCACACACACACGTAGAGGGGAAAAGGCAGGGGTGGGAGAAGGAGAGGGAAAACTATCTGTTTTTTTCACCTTATAACCATTAGCTACTGCAAGGTGTATCTAAAAGGATCAAATACCATACACGGTTTTAAATTCAATAAAAGCAAACTCCGTTGACCGTACAGAACAATAGAATACCTATGCATTGTGCAGAAGTCTTCTTTTCTCTTAAATTTTTCCTTTTCTTTTTGTTCATTAGGGTCATGGCACAGTGGAATGTTTTTATAGCATCAATGATCCAGAAGTGTGTAAAAGCTGTTTTATGCATAAGTACTGGGTGTTGAGATTGTCTCAGATGTCTGAAAATAGTAATGAGAAATGAATAACTTCATTTCCAATGACATTATTTGTCATAGCAAACATCTGTTACACACTGGATAACTGAACCATGTTAGAACCTTGATATACCTACACTAAAGTGACGTTAAAGTCCAGGCCACTGAAAATCCATCCAGAATGCTGGATTACTGAAAAGGCAATCACAGAGACTCTGTCTTACTAGTTCTCTTGAATATCCTATCGTTTGGGCTCTATAAAAGCTTAAGTTCATCAAATTTTCCCCAAATGTGGTGCCGCTAAATTGAGGATTGTTAAAATATAATTATACTTCTTGGACTTTTTCTTCAGGAAATAATCAGATATACTGAAACAGGAAAATAAAGAGGTAAAAAGATAATGACTTAGTATTATTTATGACAGCAAAAAACCAGAAACAATGTAAATGTCTAATAAAAAGATAGTCAAATAAATTATGATATAATGGAATATGAAGTTACTAAATGTCACGCTTTCAAGGAATATTTAACAGGATAGAAAATCCCTAGATTAGGCCAGGCACACAATGAATTGTTAAATGAATGAAATAAAAATGCAGTGACAAAACCATTTGTATAGTTTGATTCCAATTTATATATATATACATTATTGAAAAAAGGTATCATACAGACACCTTTTGTACATAATGTGCATACTCACACACACAAAAAATACACCAAAGTGTCCAGAGAGATTATCTCTGGGTTGAAGAACTAAACACAATTCTAATTATGAATACATACTACTTTTATAACTAGAAATGAAGCTACTGTAGCAACTACAATAGTTTGATTCAAGTGAAGTTTCCACTATGGAAGACCATGCTCCATGCAGAATCATTAGCAGAAGAAAGGGTGAGGCAGACCCTTATGAGTGACGTTCTCATCAACCACTTACTAAGACCCCCAACCCTACCAAGTCCAGCAAATCACAATAACCTCCAATACTCTTTTTGCCCAAGGTATGATTAATCTCTGTTCTTAAACTACTAATATGGGTATTAATAAAATGTCTACTTATCTGTAAACCATGTTGTAAAAATGCACAATATGTCTTTATCGATGGCCCTGGAATTTCTCCTCTGGGGCCAAAACCAGGGTGTGTACGTATATATTTGACAAATTCATCTATTTATGATAAACTGCCCTAACCTGCTTCACATATGGCAATGGATATTTTTATAAGCTCTGTTGAAAAGAATCCCATCCTTCAAATTGACAGTTGTAGTTTCCCCCAAAATGTCATTTTGAAAGTTTTTAAATAGCATTTTGAATCCACACTGCCAACTTTTCAGAGTGTTTAAAAAGATGCAGTTACTCCCTAGATTCTGCTTCTTTATGACACAAATTATTTTATGGGCAAAGTCCATTCCAACCCATCTCTTACAGACATGCTTTTGTACCACTGTCTATGCCACCTATAAGCATCTCCATGGGTAGTTTTCCTTCCCCCACCACAAAACTAAAGCAAACAGCACTCCTTTGTGTTCTATTTGTGTGGTTACTATGGTAGTGACCTGGATTTCGCACCTAGGATAACCCTATTTGGGGCAGGGGAGAGAAAGAGGGACCAAAAGAATGAAGAATAAGTTAGGTCAATGGTCAACACCTTTAAACATTTACTTTTCCCTTGGAACAGGCTTTGGCCAAAATCTATAAAATTCTGACCTGATCCTTCAGTTTCCTGGCACAAAAGTACTTAGCATTATGATGTGAACACCATGACACTGGCAACATCAGCAACTCTTTCCCTGCTCTTAAGAAGCATTACAATTCTGTTTCCCACCATCCCCCAAATTTCCACCTCACACTCCCCCTTAAACCGATTCAGGCCCTGGTTCACAGGTTCTAACGACCATACAATGGAAATACCATGTGGTGACTGAAAGTCTTTGATGGAAAACAGATGAGACAGAACCCTCTGCTTGTCTAGCACTTTTAAATGTACAGGGGTGCCTGGGTGGCTCAGTCAGCTGAGCGTCCGACTTCAGCTCAGGTCATGATCTCGCCGTCCATGAGTTCAGGCCCCACATTGGGTTCTGTGCTGACAGATCAGGGCCTGGAGCCTGTTTCGGATTCTGTGTCTTCCTCTCTCTCTGCCCCTCCCCCACTCACGCTCTGTCTCTCTGTCTCTGAAAAATGAATAAACCTTAAAAAAAAAATTAAATGTACAGTTTTCCCCCAGCGTCTTTGAGAATGTCACTGTAGATGATACATGGAAACAGTTAGTGAAAGAAATGTTGCACATTTTCTACATTCATGGATTTTCTCAAGTGTCAACAAGGTGATTTCCTTGAATAGCTTCCTCAAGTGAACCAATGGTTTTCAAGGTATTTCAGAAATATTTCCACCCTTAAATATTATGTTAATAAAAACACCAACAGGTGACAGATAAAAGCATCTGACATGACAGGAGTGTGGAAAATGCAAGAAAGGGCTGCAGAGCTTCACCAACAGCCCACCCAGCTGCTCCTTAGAGCCCCCACACAGCACTTCAGTAAACCCTCACAATTCTAGAACCCTGAGGGATGTGATTCGAACACAAATGAAACAGAGCCTGCCCTTGCAATCACAGAGTTAATATGCACTATGTTGACTCTTCCAAGCAATATAAAGTCTCTGACATGCAGTCACTTATAACTTGAAAAGTCAGAAGGGTCACTAATTTTTTTTCAACAATACTTTGCTCCATTATGATGATGAAAATTATGTCACAATGGCTTTTTAAAATTGGAAAGTTCATAAAAGTAATAGGTCCAAGTTCTTAAAAAATGTATTAAGCCCTCTTAAATTGTTTTAGACAGAGAAAAAAGCACTGTATTTCTTGTAATTAGTGAATAATTAGAAAGCATAAAGTCAGGGGCCAGAATCATGTGAAATCTTATTAGATAATAGAAATTATAGTAATTTCAGAAAGGAAAAGAAAAATATGCAATGATCCTCATGCTTCCTAGCTAGCCAAACAGATGTCCAGAAATTTAACACATCCTGCCTCACTTTTTTCAAGTCCTCATAAAATTGACAAAACAAAAGACAGGGTAAAGTTTTAGAGTCAATAAAAATGTTTTCTAAGTACTCTGAATGCCTTAAGTGTTACAATAAGACCTCATTTAAAAGAAACACGATTAAATGGCATGAAATTTTCTTTGTTAATTCTATTATATATCCTCAAAAGACAGTCTCTTGAGATATTATCATTTAATCATTTCCTAATTGAAAACATGAATTTTAATAGCTCATACCACACTATCTTTTTGTTGATGGCTGTTTTAAAAAATTATTGGTACTTGTAAATCTTCTCACCTATACAGTGACCTACTTGAGAGTAAAATGTAGGGTTTATTGATCTTAGTCTGGTTACCCATTAATTAATTCAACATTCCCACTGTATATATACTAGCTATATGCTAAATACTCGTAAGTAAAAGTATATATGGAAAAATGTCATGGTCTCTTATCCCTAAATACTAAAAGTAAAATAACAATAAGAAAACAAATTATTGCAATGCACTGCCTTAGAGTTCAACAGACTGTGCCACAGGAGCACCAAGAAGTGACAGAGCCCATCTGGAAGAGTATGGAACAGGACAGATCCGAGCTTCAGTGGAAGCTTCAGCTAGGTATCAAAATCACACAACAGGTGATGAAATATAAGATCTGAGGATTTAAGCAGAACCATATATTCAAGAGCCTCATATGTCATACTAAGGATTTTGTACTTTAATCTGAGGAACCATTTAAAAATGAATTTTTGCAAAAGTCACTTTGACTTTAAGACAGAGCCTAGAATGGAAGGAACAAAATGGGTACCAGGGAGACCGGTTAAGAGAATGTATAGTGATTCAGGTCCTAAACTAAGGCTACAGTAATCAAAATAAAGAATGATGTGGATGCCTGGGTGGCTCAGTCAATTAAGCATCCGACTTCAGTTCAGGTCATGATCTCGCAGTTCATGAGTTTGAGTCCTGCGTCATGCTCTGTACTGACAGCTCAGAGCCTGGAGCCTATTTCAAATTCTGTGTTTCCCTCTATCTCTGCCCCTCCCCTGCTCTCTCTCTCAAAAATAAACATTGAATGAAAGAATGAAAGAAAGAATGAAAGAAAGAAAGAAAGAAAGAAAGAAAGAAAGAAAGAAAGAAAGAAAGAAAGAAAGAAAGAAAAAGAAAAAGAAAGAAAGAAAGAAAGAAAGAAGAATATATTTGAGAAGTACTAAGAAGACAGAACCAGCAAAATTTAAAAAATGAGTTGAGAAAACAGACAGTAGTCAGGATATTCTGGACAATTCCTCAGTTTCTAGTTTTGGCAACAGGGAGAATAATGGTGAATTTCACTAAGAGAGAGGACACTGAAAGAGAAGCAAGTCTGTTGGGGGAAGGGAAGATGTGTTTGGTTTAGGATCTGGGCATGTCAAACTTGGAGCTTCTGTTTACTTTCCAAGTAGAGACGAGCAGAAATCTCACGAGAGGGTCTGGTATGGTGAGGAGAGACCTGTTCTGGGGATACAAGCTATGAGAACAATCAGTATTTCAGTACTGGTCAATGAAGTCATGAAATTGAATGGAATGAACCAGGCTGAAAGGACCAGAGAAGAAAGCCCCAGACTAAACTACTGACAGCATCCACAGAGAGAGACAGGAAGCAGAGAAACCTGCAAAAGACTCTGAGAAGCAGCAGCACAGGGGGCAAGAAGTAGGTTAGGAAAATGAAGAGAACCCCTCAGTTTCAAACGATCCTGAGATGCAGCAAAAGTACTAAAAAGAAGCCAAGAGATTTTGTGAAAAAGACCTTTGCAAAAACAGTTTCAGCAGTGAGACCATAACAGAGTGATACAGAGGTTACTGACGAGCAAATGTGATGTGAGAATAGAGAAAATAGTTCTGCATAGCTCCTGGCACATATTATTAAATGTCCCAAATGTTTCTAATTTACTTTTCTCTACTGAATATCACCCTGTCCAAGTTTTTAAAATATGCCACAGCACCCCCAAATAAATGTTTAATGTTTAATAAATGTTTAATGATGGCTTGGACTACAACTGAAACCTTCATGGGAAGGAAGGTAAGCACTCCAGGACACTCATTGTAGTAAAGCATCTAGGAATCTGTTAAACCATTGTCTTAGCCAAGTTTCATGTTTCTCAGTTTGAAATTAGTAGACAGCACTGGTTTTGGTTGGTTTTAAGTATATGTGTTATGAAAACTACTCACTGAGTTGTGTCACAAATCATTTTGGTATTTTTTAATGAATCTAAAGGAAATATTTATCCCTATCTAAAATATTTAGAAAATATATCAAGTGTAAATCTCATAAAATACAAACATAATATCAAACTAGGTTATACCATAGATTTTGTGTGACTTAGTAAGTAATCACTGAACATTAATTGCGGTACAGGAAATATTTACTATGAGTTCACCTGTCTCCTTGTATCACCCATTAAATATTTTTTTAATGTTTATTTATTTTGTTGAGAAAGAGAGAGAGAGCACATGAGTGAGCACAAGCGGCGGGCAGTGGGGGGGGGGGGGGGCAGAGAGAGAGAGGGAGACACAGAATCCGAAGCAGGTTCCAGGCTCTGAGCTGTTAGCACAGAGCCCTACGTGGGGCTTGAAACCACGAATTGTGAGATCATGACCTGAGTTGAAGTTGGATGCTTAACCGTCTGAGCCGCCCAGGTGCTCCTCGCCCATTAAATATTTTAATGAAATGTAACAGCTTATAAAAATTAAAGAATTGCATGTTACTATTTGCAAAAAACACTGGTACATAAAAATGCTAAAAAAAAAAAAAAAAGACATAAGCAGATAAAATAACTGGTATGAACCAAAAAACAAAAAGCAAAAGTAGAGACCTGTTTTACACATCCTCCAAACATGTTTTAACATCTAAGGCAAAAAAGGCCGTAGTAACAGTCAGTTGTTTATTTACACAGCATCTAGCCAAACAGTATTTTCTTCTTGTCTTTCAGTAGGACTTCTAGAAAAAAATTCAGGCTTTACACTTCATTTGCATAACAACACAGTAAGAGGAAGACCCACGAAGTGTTGTCTCAGAAGAATCAATCAGAAATTAGATTGTGATCTCAATTCTTTGAATTGTTTTTAGTTTGCCAAAATTAAAATATAATTGGTCTTGGGGGCATCTGGGTGTCTTGGTTAAGTGTCTTGACTCTTGATTTCAGCTCAGGTGGTGATCTCACAGTTCGTGGGGATCAAACCCTATGTCTGGCTCCTTGCTGACAGTGCAGAACCTGTGTAGGATTTTCTCCCTCTTTCTTTGCTCCTCCCCTGCTTATGTGAGCATGTACTGGCTCTCTCTCTCTCTCTCTCTCTCTCTCTCTCAAAAATAAATAAGCTTAAAAAATAAATTACTAAATAAAATAAAATATAATTGGTCTTCCATCTTGCACAATATTACAGGTTTCTGCATATAACTCTAAGAAATTTATAAAAGAACTCCATGTACCAATCACAATGACTGACTTGCAGATGTCTATACCCACACACCACATCTAATTATCAGATGAGACTTTTTCTGCTGGGGCGATGGAA
Source organism: Neofelis nebulosa (assembly GCF_028018385.1). Taxonomy (NCBI): domain Eukaryota; kingdom Metazoa; phylum Chordata; class Mammalia; order Carnivora; family Felidae; genus Neofelis; species Neofelis nebulosa. The sequence continues at coordinate 127,817,390 of NC_080784.1, forward strand.
ACAAAGCACACGTGAAGTCCATTTTATCGAATTCCTATGTTTTCCATCCATAAACAGCTCCTCCTTCTGACTTCCCAATCTCTGTTAATAAAATCACCAAAATTCCAGAGACACACAGCCCCAAAACGCTGGCTGGAATTATCCTTAATGCCAATCTCCCTCATCCTCTCTGTCTAAACAGTTGCCAAATACAACAGATTCCACATAGTCAAATGTGCCAGGAATTCGCGTCTTTCCATTACTTTTGCCACGATGCAGTTCAGCCCTCTACTATCTGTGCAACTTCTGGATTGCATGCTAGTTCTTCCTAAGTAGAATTCTAACTGCTGGCATTTAAGACCCCTTGCATGGCAGTTTTCTTCACACACAACCTATTTAAAGCTTACTACTCTGAAACGTCACTTCTCCAACATTTATTACCTTACCTCCCTATCTTTACTAATGCCATTTCTGCCAGCTGAATCCCCTTTCACCGCATCTCTCACCAAAAAGGCTGCTTAATGCTTCAGGAATAATCTCAAACATCAAATCCTTTATGATGATTTTATTTCTCCCCACCCACCTCTGACCCAGCCCTTCCATGAGCCCTCACAGAATGCCTATATCTTGTAGAGTTACTAAATACCTCTTGAATGTTGTTTGTTTTTGCTTCTGTGTTATGTCACTAGTAATCCGTTGGCTCCTTGACAAACAAGAAATGTTCCACAACTATTTCTCATCTAGAGGCACCTAATGATCTGACCATAACAACACTGTCAGTAGTTGCTGAATTTAATTGCAAATATTAATGCACTGATGCAGATTTGAAAGCAAATTAATTCATCAGTGATCCACAAGGAATGAATAAACTCATCTGTCCACTAGAGCTCTTACTGTCCTTTTCTAGTGTATCAAGTCTGTGACTGGGGCTGGCTGGGTGCAAATCATCCAAGTTTACCAGTTATTGTCAGTGAAACTTAAGAACTTTAAATGAATGGATTATATGCAAATAACTCTCAAGCAAAGAAAGTAAATACTAGGTCAATTTTGAGACAGAAAATTTCTTTTTTAAAATAACTCCTATTATTCTACCACAGGGAAAATTACCCCTTTAAGTTTGAAAATAAAATGAAGTGCTTTAAATTAAGCATGTTTTTTAAAAGCCAATACTTAAGTTAATTTGAGGTCATCTGTTTTCTGAATTTTATCTACTAAATTTTCACCTGATGAACGCCATTCAAAGGTACTATTTTAAACTATTTTTTTAACTGCAAAAAGCAAATGTAGCCAACACACACACACACACACACACACACACACACAAACTATAAATCAATATAACACTGTAAGAGTCAATGAAAATAGTGACAACTTAAAAAAAAAAAATGTAACCCAATGTATAGCCAGATAACTCACGAAACTCAGCATGCATTGCTGACTTTGGACATGATCACCAAATTTAACAAGGTGTTCTTGAGAGAAACAAAATAAGACAGGTCCCCGGAGCATCCATTCAAAATGGCAGATGCATCTGAACCCCAGGGCAAACTCCTCTAGGCTAATATTATGGTTGGCCTTAAATAAAAATTATAAAATTTAGATATCTTTAAGTTAATACTTTAGAATGTAGGAAATCTTGTTGCTAAAGTCTCACCAGCAAGCAAAACGGAAAAATTAGAGCAATATAAGACTTAAATATAATCACGTATTTTTTTTTCTTCATGGAGAAGACCAAGAAGAGTTTGATAGAAAATTTGCAAAATCTGTAAAACATCTGTTCAGAAGAAAAGACATTAAATGTCCTGCAGTGCAATCTGGGGGAGCATGCTTATTTTTTATAAGTAGTATTTCACGAAGTCATTCATCATTGAGTCACACATATCAAAGCTGTCATTTTCAAAAAAACAAAACAAAGAAAGAAAGAAAGAAAAAGAAATTTAAATTTGTGCCTTGCAGGTAATCTTTGCTGCATGAAACTGGATTGCTGCAAATTACCATTCACTGAATTCTTATAAAGCCCTGATTGCTTCCTGTCACCATTTGGCACGATCCAATAAAAGTTATTTCCCACCACCACCATACCCCCAACCAACCACCTTCGGCACCCATTCAGCTTTAAAAATCTACATGATTCTTAGCTTACCTTTTTGAATAGATGGTTAAAGTCATCATGAATATCCAAACTCTTATTAAAATCCCCCCCAGTAACCTGTCCATGTCTTGAAGCACTTCTGTGCTTATCCTTACATGTCAATTTGACATCAACTTAGCATATCTTTAAGGCAACTGCTTGGAGTTGTTTTTCTACCGCTAGGTCAAAGGTTTGAACTGATCTGTGAAACTATTCTCAAATAATTATTTTAACTACTGACAACTGATGGTTGGCTACAGTTGGGAAGCCAGCATGTTATTTAAATAAAAACAGAAAAATTAACTGATTTATAATGAGGCAGACCACTTATCTTTGGCATCATTAATTATTAGCTTTGCTACAGTCATGTGTTATTTCTCAATTATAGACTAACAGGAAGATAGTCACTCTTCCTCAGTCCTATTTCCATCTCTTCCTCAAAATTTGCATCTCTGAAAAAATTATTTCTGAGGTAAAAAAGAAGAGAGGTAATCAGATTGTGAAACTGATTAAAAGTATGCCATTGATGCTATTCTATGCATGGTATTAGAAGATCCACACTCCTAAGGTCTGGATGGTAGCAGGATAAATTTTGCTAAATAGGAAGAGGAAAGTCAACAAATTTCTGATACAACAGACTTGAGTTATGCTTTTTAGAAGCAGAGAGAAAAAATTATATATTTTGTATAGTTCAATATAACTCTTCACTTAATAGGTGAGGGAACTAAGGTCTAAACAGGCAGGAGATTTTACTTCTAAGGAAAGTAAATGAAATTAGGAAGATCCAGGCAAAAGTACCAAAGGCTTTGATGTATCAGGCAAAACTCATTCACTGGCAGTGATTTATTCAAACTAACCTACACATAAAGGAGCCTTACTGGCTCCCATAACTGAAAAGTTAAGAAGTAGTATAAGCTTCAGGTTAGGCTTGATCCAATGGGTCAATGAAATAACCAAGGACCCATTTCCCCACTATACCATTTCAGCTCATTATCCAAAACAGCGGGCAGCAATTATGGAGGCACAATACCTGCCTTGCTCAAAATCACCAAGAAAGAAAGCACTGTTGTTCTAAAATGCTGAACCACAGCCCTGTGATTCACTTTGATTGAACTGGCTTAGGTCACACACCCAACCCGTATACATCACTACAGCCAGAAGGATGAAATGCATTGATTGTCTTAATGGAAACTACATACAGGAAATAAAGTCAGCTCTCCTGGAAATTCATGGATACTCAAAAGGAAATTGCAGGCTGTCGGTAGAAGTGGCAAATGAATGCTGAGGAGGCAGCCAAATAGTCCACCCCACCACCCAAGTCTGGGACACATTCTGATTCTGTATCTCAGACTTTTGCCTCTCCCCTATTTTATAGTCAATGTTCTGAGAGATTACGGTATGCAAAACAAGAATATATTTGCCATGAAAAGAAGCAAACTGCCACAAAGTGCCCCTATTCCAAATTAAGGTAGTAGAGGCACAGGTCTCCCAATAAACTCTTATACTTTCCCCACCTCCTCCAAATTTTATAATGTTGAGAAAGCAAAATGTAAAGCAAAAAAACTAAAATTTTTCTCCAATTTAGCAGCTCAAGACGTTTTGCCTAGAAACATAAGAACAAGAAATCATCATACACTATCAGCTGACATAGTTCAGCTGAGAGGGTCATTTCAGCAATTTTAAAATTCAACTTTCCTCACTAGTCCCAGAAGTAACAAGTGAGTAACTACTGTTCCAAATAGGAGTAATACAGATGTGTCAAGTAAATGCTTTAAAAGCCTAAGGGAAGGGTAGAAAAGGAAAATCATTCTCAGAAGGAAGAGGAATTTCTCCCAAAAATTAAAGAGTCCCCAAAACGGCATATGCTAGTGAAGACATAACATCTTTAAAGTGGATCCTACAATAATTGGAAACAACTGAGTGCTGACAGCAACTCCCCCTCGGGAGTAGTTTATTCATGTTTTTTAGCTCCATGCTATTTTTTAAGACCCAGTCCAAGTGTAAGCCAAACCTTTGAGAAGATCATGGTCAAAGAGATTTAGAACCCAAATTATCTCTGAGTTGAAAGATCACCTAATCTAGTGCACATCAAACTGCCCAGGGGTAGGGGCAAACAGAGCAAAGTAAGTTTTATCACCACTCCCTCCTTCCACTGTTACATCTCCAAGAAGAACATGTCTGATTTTATCTATTCTATAAAAACAGCTTCTGAAAAAGACTTCATCTGAACAAACAGCTCTGTGTCTGAAAGAACAGTTAATGTAAACATGTTATTTTTCTCTAGGTTCATATTCTTTTTCTTTTTTTAATGCATGTCATTTTGGTAAAAACACTTCATGTGAGATTTACCCTCTTGAATTTTAAATGTATTTCACAGTATTGTTGACTACTGGGATAATATTGTAAAACTGATCTCTAGGGCTTATTCACCTTGCTTAACTGAAACTTTATACCTGCTGATTAGCAACTCCCCATTTCCTTTACTCCAGCCCTGGCAGCCACCATTCCATTCTTTGATCCTATGCTTTTGACTATTTCAGAGTTTATTTTTGTGTATGTAAGTGGAATAATGCAGTATTAGTCTTTCTGGGAGTGGCTTACTTCACTAAGCATAATGTCCTCAAGATTCATCCATCGAGTCACATGCTGCAGAGGGCCCTTCCTTTTTTAGGACTGAATTGTATGTATATATTATCCATTGTATGTGTATACCACATTCCATTGTATGTATATACCACATTTTCTGTATCTTTCATCTGTTGATGGATATTCAGGTTGTTCCCACATCTTGGTAATTATGAGTAGTGCCCACAATGAACATGAAAATGCTAATAACTCTTTGAGATCCTCTTTGCAATTCAGAAGTGAGATGGCTGGATCATATGGCAGTTCTCTTTTTAATTTTTTGAGGAGCCTCCATATGGTTTTCCATAGCAGCTGCACCATTTTGCATTCTCACCAACATGCAAGCCTTCCAATTTCTCCACATCCTTGCCAACACCGTGTGTGTGTGTGTGTGTGTGTGTGTGTGTGTGTGTGTGTGTGTGGTTTACGTTGGTAATATTCATCCTGACTGGTGTGAGGTGACAGCTCATTGTGGCTTTGATTTGCATTTCCATGACTAATGACATGGAGCATTTTTTCATATATTTTTTGGGCCATGTGTATGTCTTCTTTAGAGTAATGTCTATTCAAGTACTTAGCTCATTTTTTCACTGGGTTATTAGGTTTTTTTGATATTGAGCTGCAAAAGTTTTTATATATTTTGGGGATTAACTCTTATCAGATATATAGTTTACACATATTTTCTCTTGATCCACAGGTTATCTTTTACCTCTGTTGTTTCCTTTGCTGTGCAGAAACCTTTCAGTTTGATGTAGTCTCACTTGTTTACTTTTGGTTTTGCTGCCCGTGCATTTTGTGTCCTGTCCATGAAATCACTGTCAATATTAATTTCATGAAGCCTTTCCCCTGTATCTTCTCTTCTAGGAGTTTTACAGTTTCAGGGTTGTAAGTCAAATCAATCTGAGCTGATTTTTGTGTATGGTATAAGATAAAGGGTCCAATTTCATTCTTCTGCATGTGAATATCCAGTTTTCCCAACACCTAAATTCATTATTTTTCTATCTGAAAAGCTTAAGTCCAAGAAGTTTCAATAATTTATCAGCGTCCAGTTGAAATGCCAGAACTTGAATTGAGGGCTTTGGAATTTATTCAACAATTACTGTACATCTACTATCAGTAGTTACCTAAGGTAATATCTGCAAACCAGACTCCAATTACCAAAAGGTAAATTGGAAAATCTAAACAATCCCTTTTATTTCAATACTGCTTTCATAAACATAAAATTGCAGAGTACATAAGCCTACTGCATTCATATCCCAACCCTGCTTACTTGCAGAATAATTCCTTTAATATTTTATTTTTCTCCATACTAACCAATTATTTATTAAAATATAATTACCACACAGTGTTATACTAGTTTCAGGTGTACAATATAAAGATCCAACAATTCTGTACATCGCTCGGTACTCATCAAGATAAGTATAATAGTAATCCCCTTTATCTATTTTACCCATCCCCCTATCCACCTCCCCTCTGGCAACCACCAGTTTGTTCCCTGTACTTGAGTTTTGTTTTTTGTTTTTTGTTTTTTTTTTTTTTAAGTTTATTTTTGAGAGAGAGACAGACAGAGCACGGGCAGTGGGGAGACAGAGAGAGAGGGAGACACAGAATCTAAAACAGGCTCCAGGCTCTGTGAGCTGTCAGCACAGAGCCCTATGTGGGGTCTGAACCCAGAGACCACAAGACAATGACCTGAGCCAAAGTCAGACACCCAAGTGACTGAGCAACCCAGGCACCCTTAAGAGTTTATGTTTGTCTTTTTTGTTTTGTTTCTTAAATTCCACACGAGTAAAATTATATGGTATCTTTCTCTGACTTATTTTGCTTACCATTAAAACTTCTAGGTCCATCCACATTGCTGCAAATGGCAGGGTCTCATTCTTTTTTATGGCTAATAGTCCATTGTATATAAGTACCAGATCTTCTTTACACATTCATCTATGGACAGACACTTGGGTTGCTTCCATATGTTGGCTATTGTAAATAATGTTGTAATAAACAGAGAAGTGTATGTATCTTTTCAAATCAATGTTTTCATTTCCTTTGGGTAAATACCCACTAGTAAAATTACTGGATCTTACAGTATTTCTATTTTTAATATTCTGAGGAAACTCCATACTGTTTTCCACACTGGCTGTACCAATTTGCATTCCCGTCAATAGCACATGAGGATTCCTTTTTCTCCACATCCTCACCAACGCTTGTTGTCTTTTTGATTTTAGCCATTCTGACAGGTGGAAAATGGTATCTCACTGTAGTTTTGATTTACATTTCCCTGATGATTAATAATGTTGAGAATCTTTTCATGGGTCTTCTGGTCATCTGTAGGTCTTCTTCGGAAAAATGTCTATTTAGGTCCTCTACCCATTTTTAATCAGATGTTTTTTGGTGTTGTCTAGGTTCTTTATATATTTTGGATATGAACTTATCAGATATATCATTTGAAAAAAAATGTCTTCTCCCATTTAGTAGGTTGCATTTTTAATTTATTGATGGTTTCTTTTGCTTTGCAAAAGCTGTTTATCTTGGTATAGTCCCAATAGTTTAATTCTGCTTCTTCGTTTCCCTTGCCTGAGGAGACATATCTAGAAAAATGTTTCTATGGCTAATGTCAAAGAAATTACTGCCTGTGTTTTCTTCTAGGAGTTTGGTGATTTCAGATTTCACATTTAGGTCCTTAATCCATTTTGAGTTTATTTTTGTGTATGGTGTAAGAAAGTGGTCCAGTTTCAATCTTTTGCATGTAACTGTCCAGTTTTCCCAATATCATTTGTTGAATGGTATTTTCCATTGTATATTCTTTTCTCCATTCTATATTCTTACTTCCTTTGTCATATATTTATTGACCATATATGCATAAGTTTATTTCTGGGCTCTCTATTCTGTTCCATTCTTCTATGGGACTATTTTTGTACCAGTGCCATAATGTTCTGATTACTACAGCTTTGTAGTATACCCTGAAATCTAAGATTGTGATAATTCCAGGTTCGTTCTTTTTTCTCAAGACTGTTTTGGCTATTGAGAGTCTTTTGTGGGTTCCACACAAAATTAAGTATTATCTGTTCCTATTCTGTTGGTGTTTTAACAGGAATTGCATTAAATCTGAGGACTGATTTAGGGAGTATGGGCATTTTTAACAATATTGGTTCTTCCAATCCATGAACATGGATTCCAGTTGCTTGTGTCCTCTTCAGTTTTTCTCATCAGTGATTTACAGTTTTCAGAGTATAGGTTTTTCACCTCCTTGGTTAAGTTTAATCCTAGGTACTTTATTATTTTTGGTTCAATTATGAATGGGACTGTTCTCAATTTCTCTTTTTGCTACTTATTAGTGTATAAAAATGCACAAATTTCTTTCTACTAATTTTGTATCATGCAATTTATCTCATTTATCAGTTGTAGTATTATTTTGTGGAGTTTTCAGGGTTTTCTTTTTTTTTTTAATGTTTGTTTATTTTTGAGACAGAGAGAGACAAAGCATGAACGGGGGAGGGTGAGACAGATAAGGAGACACAGAATCCGAAACAGGCTCCAGGCTCTGAGCTGTCAGGACAGAGACTGATGCAGGGCTCGAACTCACGGACCGTGAGATCATGACCCGAGCTGAAGTCGGATGCTTAACCAACTGAGCCACCCAGGCACCCCTTCAGGGTTTTCCATATAGAGAATTATGTCATCTGCACATAGTGAAAGTTTTACTTCTTTGCCAATTTGGGTATCTTTAATTTCTTTTTCTTGTCTGATTGCTGTAGCTAGGACCTCAGTTCTTCATCATTGTCAGCTGTGGGTTTTTCATATACAGCCTATATTATACTGAGGTATGCTCCCTCTAAACCTACTTTATTGAGTTTTTATCATGGAATGGATGTTTTATTTTGTCAAATGTTTTTTCTGCATCTATTGAGATGATCATATTTTTTTATCCTTTTTCTTGTTATCGTGATGTATCACATTGATTTACAAATAATGAACCACCCTTGCACCCCTAGAATAAATTCCACTTGATTGATGACTTCTATAATGTATTCTTAGATGTGGTTTGCTAATATTTTGTTGACGATTTTTGCATGTATGTTCATCAGAGATATCGGCTCATAGTTGTCTTTTTTTCTAGTGTGTTTATCTGGTTTTGGTATCAGGGTAATGCTGACCTCATAGGATGAATTTGGATGCTTTCCTTCTTCTTCTCTTTTTTGGAACAGCTTGAGAAGAGTAAGTATTAACTCTTCTTTAAATGTTTGGTAGAATTCACCTGTGAAGCCATCTGTCCTAGACTTTTGGTTGTTGGAAGCTTTTTGATTCTTAATTCAATTTCATTGATAGTAACTATAGGATAGTTTCTTAACTCTCCCAAGACTTGATATCATCATCTAGAAACAGGAATAATAATGCTAATGCTAAAAGATTCAGGTAAAAACTATGAAGTGCATGTGGAACTGAGAAAATATTAAGTACAGTAAAACCTCGGTTTGCGAGCATAATTTGTTCTGGAAACATGCTTGTAATCTAAAGCACTCATATATCAAAGTGAATTTCAAGAACCATTGGCTCAGTTGTGATCATATGTTAAAATTTATTGGAAATATTTGCTCATCTTGTAGCACATTTGCAGAACAAGTTACTCACAATCCAAGTTTTCACTATGTATGCTAATTGTTAATATTAACTCACGGGGCACCAGGCATCCAAGTCTTGATTTCAGCTCTGGTCATCTGATGGTTCATGCGATTGAGCCCCGCATCAGGCTCTGTGCTGACAGGATGGATCTTGCTTGGGCTTCTCTCTCTCCCTCTCTCTCTCTGCCCATACCCCATATTCAATCCCTCTCTCTCTCTCACTCCCCCTTTCTCTCTCTCTTTCTCTCAAAATAAATAAACATTAAAAAAATAATTCAGAACACTACTATGTATTCTATATTCTAAATAGTGAATTGGCATTGTTTTTGTTTTTTGGGTGTTTTTTTTTTCATTTTAAAGTTTTACCACCACATCTATAATAAATGCAGAGAAGGATCTTCAAGGGAATAATTACAACCTAAGATGTCTGATGAAGAAAAGCTGTATAAAGATGGCTTTACACATAAAGACATCTTGCATGATTATAAGTAGTTGAGACACATTAGAGAAGGAGTCAATGAAATAGCACTTTTGATGTGAGTTCTATTGGAATGTAAGAATATAATGGCAGCACAGAAGCAGAGACAAGTACTCTATGCAACTGGTCTTTCAGATCTCAAACTAAAGGGAAAAGTTTAGTACAACCTAGAGAATAAATGTTGGCAATGGTTAAAAGATTATATAATTTGGTGTCTAAATAACAAAGACAAACTTAAGCTCATGAGAGGAAGCTGCAAGGGTAGCTTAACAATTATGTTTAATAGATAGTAGTAAGGTTAGTTTTATATAGATCATAATATTAAACTGATTCTTACTCAAAATAAAGACATACCGAGGGACCATCCAGAGATAAAATCTGGCTTTAAGGAATAGTTTCCCACAAAGTAATAGCAGGCTGACTAAATTATTTTATACAGAAAGGTAATCATGTATTAAGGAGTCACAGTGATGAGGAAATTTCCACAAAGGGTCCCTCTGTGCTTGAGATTTGCAATCTTGTAACCAGCTTTGAAGAAAACAACAACAACAACAACAACAACAACAACAACAACAGTTTTATTAATAAAACAATTAACAGACTACTGAAATTCTTTTTGTAGTTTGCATAAATGAACTAATTTTGCTTTTATACATAATGGTTTACTTGTGGTTTACACATTACAATAGCATAATAAGTAAAACATACACACACACACACTCCACACACAGAAGAAATATCCATGTTGGAGATATATACAAGAAACATGATAATAAAAGGAAAATGATAAATGTTTTTCATAAAGAATTGCTAATCTAAGACTATTTAGGTGAAACACAAGAACCTTTTTTAAAAAGATGAGTGTATTTTGGTTACTAAAAGGGAACTCTACTTATTTTTCTCCTTCACCAACTTCCAAAAGAAAATTCAAAATTTACAAAAAAAAAAAATCTCAATATACTATTTCATTTTAACACTGTCAACCTGCAAGGAGACAGGTAATACTTATCTTCCTGCAGAATACAGTATTTCTATTCCAGGCCTCCTGAAGTGTGGCTCTAATAACTCTGTTCACATGTCAACATTAAACAAGCTAACAGCACTCTCTGAGGTCATACCGTACTTCAGAAATATCTTGTTTCAGCCTCTAGAGGAAAGACAGGTTCAGAATGCCAAGTAGATTGCTTGAGACAAAAAAAAAAAAAAAAAAAAAAACAATGTCAGGGCCTGGTGAAGAAGTAAGAGTTTCAACTCTGCCACTACAATCCTTTATAATTTAGAAGTTGCTTTTTTTAGTGTAGATATATGCAAATTAATGGTTAACAGTAGGTAAAACATACTACCTTAACCCTTTTAGAGGGAAACAAAACGAAGCACACAACTCTGAACACATTACTCCAAGACTAAATGTTTACCGATAACCATGATGAGTTATCTCCCCTCAAAGAATACATAAAAATATTTAGTTGTATTTTTTTTTACCACTTGGAAAACAGTAATTTACTGGTGCCAAACTGAAATGTGCACTCAAATTAATTATGGAGCTATTAGTGATTTGATTTTCTCCCAAAAATGTAATGAAGTGAGTATTCTCTGAAACAGGGGTCACTGTTTAAAATCAGTCAGCATTTGGCATGTTTTGTGCTCTGCTTATGCTCCTTGGCAACAACAGCACAGCTAACCAGGAGTTTTTTCAGAGCTCTTTCTGGGTACGTTTGACAACTCCTCACTCCCACAGTCCTTTAACAGGGGCTTCCCCAGTCAGGGATGCAAATCCCACACAGGGCCCATAAAACAATTAGTGGGAGGCCTTGGCATTGCATCCAAGTCCTTTATAAAAAGCCAACACAGCCGGCTATGTGAAATTTGACGTGTGGGGAGCCCCCATAAAACCCTTTAGTGGAAACTGGGGGCTTCTTCTGGAAAAAGTTGAGAAGCTAGGCCCTACCTATATAATTAATGTAGTTATTTAACAAGAGACAATAAGCATTTCAATAAAAATAATCAAAAAGCAATAAAAAAAACTTTAAAACTCTGGGTTGTATTTTACATTTATTAAAAAAAAAGTTGTAACAACTGCTCTTTAGAAAGAGGGGTTTATTGTCACATTTAAAATAATTTGTCAGAATGCCTTTTAACTAATATAGAAAACACAATTAACATCTTTTTTCCTCTATTTTCACTGTACCCACCATATCTGATTTTATGATTCTGCTTTTTAATGGAGATATAACGGACATACAATGTATTAGTTTTAGACAGACAATATAATTATGGATTTAATATATGTATACATTGCAAAATGACTACCACAACTAAGTTTAGTTAATATCCACCACCATATACAGTTACTAACTTTTTTTTCTTGTCATAATAACTTTTAAGATCTACTCTCTTTTAAGCTTGCAAATACGTAATATTGTTAACTACAGTCACTATGCTAAACATTATACCCCCAGGACTTAGAAAAAACAAACTCATAGATGCAAAAAATATACTGATGACTCCCAGAGGCAGGGAGTTGCTAGTGAGCAAAGGGAGTCAAAAGGCACAAATTTCTAATTATAAGATACATAAATCTACCACATATGTTTTTAACCTCATATAAAATTGTGTTTGAAGAGTCTTCTGGAAATTCCGAACCCAAAGACAGGGAAAATTTGCAATAACACACTTTTTCTACTAGTGGCACAATAATCCAATACAGAGTTTAAAGAATTATTAATATTCATAAACAATTGAAAGACAATTCTCTCCAAGAACAGCCTAAAGAATTTGACAGCAAAATGACAGTATCATCCCAGTTTTATAAACCAGCTTTTTCCACTGTAGAAAAAAATGACTCAAAGTATCTCCTAGTGTAATAACATGGTCCTAATCATGGTCTGGGGGTCACAGTTTTAGAAAACTAAAACAATCTATTTTTATTGGTAATCTCCATTCCCATATCAAGGGCTGAATGACTGGATCATAGAGTTTAATAATAATATAGAATGGCTCAGCCTATGATACAAGGGGAAGTCCCCAACATACAGAAAGAAGGAGACTGCCTCTTTTGGCCACAGGAGAGGATGGGAAGGAAACAGATGGTGAGCAAGAAGATACTATGTAAGTGACCTCCATAAAATCCGACTATCTGGCCTAAGCCTTTGGAAGGGGGCAAAGGAGATGGTGGTGAGTAAATAAAAAAGTGTCTGTTAAAACATTCAGTAAGCTATAAGGCAACCAAAGACTATCTTACCTAGAGACTCACATCTCAGACATAACCTGGGGAAGGCTGCAGTCCTCTAAAATGTTTACCAAACGTCAGTGAAGACATATTAGATTACAAATCCATTAACCACATCACAGGTAGCATTTTAAAAACTTTATTAGAATAATATAGAAAAGAAATTGTATCAAAAAGCAAGGGTAAGTGTTGGTTTGTGGAACTTTTGCTTCCGTACTGGACTCTAGTTTTAAATTTCTTTTTTTAAGAGCTTTTTATTTTTTAATATTTATTTATATTTGAGAGAGTGAGAGAGAGTGAGCGTGAGCATGAGCATGAGCATGTGGGGGGGGAGGGGCAGAGAGACAGAAACAGAATCTGAAGCAGGCTCCAGGCTCTGAGCTGTCCGCTCTGAGCTGTCCGCACAGAGCCCGACGCAGGCCTCAAACTCAGAAACTGAGAGATCATGACCTGAGCCAAAGTTGGACACTTAACCAACTGAGCCACCCAGGTGCCCCTAAATCTATTTATTATTATAGTTCATAGCATAACAGTGTGAAATCAATTGCCCTAAGAGAGGACCAACTATCAGTTCAACTCCATAACCTACATGACATGGGAATATTTATTCAGCTTAGAAGAAGGTGATGACAGTTAACTCTGCCTAAGACAGTGCTTCTGGGTAACCATAGTCTGGGCATGGCTTACAGGGATTCAGAACTTCCCACAGGTCTTATTAAGAGGTACATCCATCTGAGAGTGTTGGTGGGCTAGCAGAGGCCTAGGATCAGGATACAGGATTGTTGTACATGAGGTTTTCAAAACTAAAAGTAAATAGATAAAATAAAATTAAGAAGCAGATAAAATTAAGAATTCAGTTCCCAAGTTGCTTCCGTGGTACAAATCTACCTGCTGACCCAGAAGTCCAGAAAGAACTAGTTACCCCTCTATACATGTCTAGACTCAAATCAAATCAGGCTCCCAATAGCAGAGAACTGATGATGGAGAGATTACTGAGTGGAATCATTGTCTCAGGAGAAGTAAATTCCCTGTGACAGGTACAGATACCATGTTACTGAGTAACATGGTAAGTGTTAAGAGAAAATAAAAGATGGACTATTTCATACCAAACAGAATAAGTCAACCAGAAGTGGCTTAATCCAGAAGAGGCTAAAATACTACTGACTGGAAAGGACATATTTTTAATAGCCAGGTACTCAGCAAAGAGTAAGCTCATGAGGATGTCCAATTTATTAAAGATATAAGTGCCATTGATTTGTGAATAATAATAAAACTAACCTTTTGCTATATCCACCATGTAAGATGAGGCTAACATAAGAATAAAGAACTTACTTTCTTACTAATGCACTACGATATATACAGAGATACACACACACACACAGGTATAATTTTAATAGAACTGTCTCAACAGAAATCTGAGCAAAATTAAATACTATCTTTCATTCTAGAATAAATTTAAATGGAAAAAAAAACCTTTTGTTATTATTTGTGGAGTAGTTGATAAGACGATCAAATGTAACTGCATATATACAGAAACAAGTGGCAACTGTGAAGTAACAGAAATAATCAAATAAAATCATAACTGAAAGTTGGTATCTTCCTTTATACCATCATTTATATCATTTCTTTATACTAGTGTCTTTAATATACTAATAGATGTGCCTTGATTTCAAAAATGTTTATTTATAGTCAAGAGAACATGTAACATTTGTCAAACTGGACAATTATAGCCAAATTATTTTTAAAATAATTTTAGAGTTATATTTCACAACTTAGCCCACACTAGAAAGGTCAATTTAAGTGTACTTTTTGCAAGAATGGGGGAAGGGGTGAGTACTGGTTCAGAGAGAGTGATTCAAAATGGTGTTGATAACTACCAATCTCTCTGAAGGTATTAAAACGTAGGCATTTGTTTTCAAAGAAGGATTCAAATAACTCATGTTCTTTGCAAGTTGTGGTTTTAATTAATTATAAAATGGAAGGAAAAAAGTAAAGGGCAGCTAACAAAATGGAAGGAAAGAATTAAAGGGCAGCTAGCAACAGTCAATGCCAATGTCAGATGAATGATCAAATACTCAGTTTTAAAGATTTCAAAGCATGGGCAGGTGACTTAATTTACCATAATACTTTCAAAGCTACAAATGCAAAATTCAAGGCATTTTATTATTGGTACCTGCCAACATTGAGGAGGTCACATAATTTTTTTAAATAATGGAATAAAGTATCTCTAATCATTCTGAAGTTACCCTCAAGAGCAAACCTTCAAATTTAAATGATCAAAACCTAAGTGATATTATGGGATCATTAGCTTTATTATATACCATAACAAATGAGTTTCACATAATGTATGTATTACTACTTAAATATATGCACATTATGAAATACATGTTAACAATCTTAATAAGAGTTTTAGACAGCTTTTTTACTCAAAATGAAATTAACTGAGTTTTAGACAGCTTCTTTACTCAAAATGAGATTAAATGTGTTTTCACTTTAATTAATATGCACAGTCTCTTTTTCCCTTAATCCCCATGACCACCTCTCTCTTGTTTATTATCATCTTCCCCAAATTTTATCTCAAGAATCACTTATTCAAACCTCTTAAACCATCAGCTTCTCTCCTCCAAGCCTACTATGCAACTATATCCACAAAGATAATTCTTAGGTTGCATTGGAACCTCAAGTTCATTGACTCTTCAATTCTCTCAGAATCCATCGTCCTTCTTCCTTACATGCTTACCCCACCATTAAGCACTGGAGTTCCTCATTTCAGTCCTGTGTCCTCTCATCATCTCAATTAATGCTTTCTTTCTAAGTGAGCACATTCCTGCTCATAACTTCAAGCACCAAAGGTATTTGTCCAGCCCAAACCTCTATTCTCTGTTTCAGGCCTATATATTCAACCCAATATTACAAAACCAAGCTCATTTGCTTTACCTACAAACCTGGTCCTTTCTCAGTGTTCTCTCTCTTAATGAATAACACCCGTATCTTCCGTTGTATAAGCAAGAAATCTGGAAATAATTTTGAAACCACCTACCTTTACCCATTTTCCCAACCACCAGATCCTGTCCATTTTATACCCTACTCATCCTTCAAATTTTTCCACTTCTCTTCACCTCTATCAGCAAAACTTAAGTCTTTAATGACTTGCTTCTATAAGCCAAATAAACCTCCATATGTCTGAAAGCATCATACATGTCTCCTTCACACTACTTATTAGTATTGCATTTTTACATTTTGTGGTGTGACTGTTCAAATAATGTATATTTTCCTCTAAATTTGCACTATCCAATAAGATAGCCAGTAGACAGCACATGTAGCTATTTAAATTTAAATTAATTATAATTAAATAAAAGAACTCAGTTCCTCAGTTGTACTAACTGCATTTCAAATGCTCAGTGGTCACATGTGCCTAGTGGCTACCACACTGTACAGCACAGACATGCACTCCCAAAGTCACAGAAAATTCTACTGAACAGTATTACACTAAAATGTAGTGTAATAACGTAAACCCCACGAGAGCACTTGTACCCACCATCCACCACCTATCACAGGACCTAAAACATAGTTAGCTATTAACACACACACACACACACACACACACACACACACACACACAGAACCAATTAGTGAGAATGAAGGTAAGACTATTGTTTGGCACATCTCTTTACCACTCTTTAACAGAGCCTCGGGAGAAAGCAAAGTCTACACATTTAAATCAAATGATTCTCTGAGGACTGGAAACATGGTTCAAACCTGTCTCACCACGAATCTCATTTACTGCTGCGGCCAGATCCTTGTAAAGGTAACAAAAGGAAGTGAGTTTTTCCAAATAAAAGATTATCAGCAGTGACAGAAATTCTGCATCTCTTTCCAAGAGTTTTTTGTTACTGCTGTTGTTACTAATCTGAAGAGTCATTAGTACCCCTTAGATAAGTAAATCTGTAAGTTAGTAATGGAAATCACAGTATCTGTTGTTGAAACGAAGATAGGAAGCAGGAAGAACACTCAATCTCTGCTTATGAGTTAAATGATACATGTATATTGTCTACTTGCAAATTATTACTCAATGGAATCTTTACTAACTGCAACTAAGATTATGTTCAAATAAAAAATTGAATCAAATCCTCATGAATCCAAGGATTTGCAGCTCTCCCAAGAGCCATATATATATATATATATATATATATATATATATATATATATTTCTGAGTGTATTTAAAAGTGATTTTTCCTAAGAGTCATGAAAATTCTGAACAATTTTAAGGAAAACTGGGAGGAAAAGCAAATAAATAAACATGCACATAATGAAAAATCAAAGGAAAAAGAAAAATCAAAATCAGAATGACGTGCATGAAATACTAAATCAAAATTCAATATTTAACACTAAGACTTATCTTCCCTGAATTTCAGGAGCCTTATCTGCATTGGAAGACATTTGGCTGGTACTGGAATAAGGTGAGGAGAGAAAAATGCCTTTAGACGACATACCAGAATCACCTGCAGGGCTCTCTCAAGCTGCATATTTTTCTCAAATCCTCTTACTGCCCCCAGAAATTTTCATACATCCTGACCACAGAGACCACTGGCGATCCACCAAAGACGTGTGGTTATCTTCAATAGCACTGAGTGACTGACCTGTGCATTTAGGTGGGGCCCTGTGGCTACTTCTCCCCAAGGGAACATAAGCAGAGGTTGTGCATGCCACTTCAGGGCTTACGTAGATATCAATCTGATAGAGTTCCTCCTCCACATTGTCACTTCTCCCATATGGCACTTGGTTGGAGATACCAAAGACAAATTTGGAAACCACAAGCTCAAAAGATTCAAGCATTCATCAGCCTAGATCCCTGAGCAACTATATGAAGCCAAGCCCACTCCCTCTCACCTAACCTCCCACCCAATACCTTGTTACCAGTCAAAAACTCCTTTTTTTATTTATTTATAATCTCTATGCCCAACATGGGGCTTGAACCCCCACCCCAAGATCAAGAGTCACACACCCTGTCAACTGAGCCAGCGAGGTGCCCCACCAGTCAAAAACTCTTACTCTGTACTTTACATAGGTGAGACACAAAAAATAGAGTGTTAATCCATTTGTCTTTGGAAATTTATTTGCTACAAGAACCACACTGACCTTGGCAAATATACCCTTCTATGCGAACATCCCCTCCTACCACTGCCAAGACCAAGAGTTATTGCCACGGTGAGCTACCATTCATTATTAATAGTAATATGTCACTACACAGATGTACCAGGAGGACTAAAGGGAGATGAAAATACCATGACTGTAGCATTATCTAATAGTTTTTAAATCTTTAATATTGGGATATCAGTTATCAGGTCTTAATCTCCATTCACTTCTGCAAATATTAAATAATTTGATATTATGTCATCTGAACAAATGATTTGGTATCATGAGGTCAATAAAATTTTCTGAATTTCTACAAATTACACCAAAGACCACAGCTACTAGAAACTGAACCATGCACCATAAACTCTAGCAAAACCAAACTGCCTGTAGTTTTTAAACATACCATGAGATTTTACAATGAATGGCACATTCTTCATTCATATCAGCCAACAAGCTTCATGTTTCAAAACACAGCTCCTGTTAGCAACCTTCTCATCCTTGTTCCTAGATCAAGTTAACCATTGCCATCTCTTGCCCTTTTCACACTATATTGTAATTTAATGGTCTACACATCCATTCTCTCTTCTAGATTCACTATGCAAAAGTTTGAGTCTCAGAGGCTGGCACCAAGCCAGTGAAAAATTTACACTTTAAATAACCACTGATGAATGAGTGAGTAATTTTCTCAGCTCTTCCCAATGTACAAAGCAACTAGTCTATTTTTAATAAATGAGAATATATAAAATTTCCAAAAACAAGTCAGGAGACAGTATATGTGATTGTTGTTAAGTACTAGATTAGTCAACGTAGTGGGTGGTCTTCTTCAACAATAAATTTTTAAAGTGAATTATCTGAAATTTAAAATATTCTATTTTAACTTCAACATATAACAGAAATAAGCAATTGCATCTAAAAAACATATATTTACAAGCAAAACTGAATAACCTGAGCTTACATATATAAATTACTTGGCTGGATTATGTTGTTTTGTTTTGTTTTGTTTCATTTTGTTTTTGCCACTGGGTCTCTGATGACAGAAAAGAATTCAAGACTTGAATTTACCTCAACTAATGTATCTGGAGTCCCAATGTAAGCCTGGACCACTGCCACCACCTGAGATACTTGGTGTGTTTAATTTTAAGAGAAAAAAAATACTGCAGAGAATAATATAAAAAGAAGCATGCTTTGAAGTGAAATCACTTCTATTGAGGCCAGAAGGTTCTCAGAGGCAAGACGAGAGTACCTTCCCTTACCTCAGGGTCCCTTAGGTGCCATGAAAGTATCTCAGCCTTGTATGGCTAAAGTGACCCCAGAATCTTTAGTGTGAATATGTCACCAAAGATCCAGTGCTTGACCTGGGATCAGATTTTCAACTACCTTTGTGAACCTAGAATACCTTTTACAAGCTCTTAAAACTGACAAGAATGCTTCAAATACAGTCTCCTCTGAGGGTGTCAGTGAATGAGAATGCCACTTTGGGACTCAGCTCGGAAATGCTTTGTTCCAGCTACAGAAGCAACTTAAAGGGAAATATGAAAATTAATTAACATTCCAGGGATCCCACGCAACCACAGGCATCTGGAGGCACAATGGGGCCCCCAACCTCCAGTCATTCAGCCATGCAGGGGGTCCTGAGTGCGCTGGTCCACCAGTGACCCTGAAAGTGTGCAAAGGCTGTCTGCTCTATCGCATCCCTCTTGCAACACCTCACAAATGGTTACGGTGCAAAGGAGAAACAACTAAATAATATGTAAGATCAGGCAGAGGGAGATGGAGGAATACAGCTGGGAGAGAGTTTTCTGGAAAGCACCTTCACAGGCCTATGAAGCAAGAAGACCCTGACAGCAGTTACTGCTCAAATCCGCTAGGCGTTACTCCAGGCACCTTAAGTACACTGGCTATTTTAATCATTACAACGGTTTCATGAGACAGACACTATTATCTCACTTCACACATGCGGAGGCTGAGGCACACAGAAATTAAGTACCTTGCCCAAAGCCACACACACCTAAGTGGCAGAGAGTCTGGCGGTCATCTTCCAGATTTTGCACTCTATGTGACAGCTGCCTCTCATGTTGGATATTTGGTATGGATAAACCTATAGTGATGGGTGGGTTTTGTTTTTGTTTTTTTTTGTTTTTGTTTTTGTTTTTGTTTTTTTGCTCTTCCCTAAAACTTCATGTCCTCTCAGAACGTTAGAAATAGGGCCTTTGCAGAAAGAATTAAGATTAGGTCATAGTGGATTATGGTGGGCCAAAATCCAATTGTGTGTATCCTTCTAAGAAGAGGAGGGGACACCCAGACAGTCACAGAGAAAAAGCCCATATGTAGATGGAGACAGAGCCTGGAGTGCCACAGCTATAAACCAAAGGATGCCAAGGTTGGCCAGGAGCCAGGAGAAGCCAGGAAAAGGCAACAAAGGATTCTTTCCTAGACCTTCAGAGGGAGGCATGGCCCTACCTACATCTTGATTTCAGACTTCTGGAATCCAGAACTATGAGAAAATTAATTTTGCTCTTTAAGCCACCAATTTAGCGGTAATGTTTTATAAGCAGCCATAGAAAACCAATACAAAGAGTAAGATTATGAGAAGATAAGAACTATAAACATGGAGAAATTGACAAAACAAATAGAGGTTTTTCATAATTCTTTTCAAGAAGATATCTGACATGAATGCATTAATAAGGCACCATTAAATTTGATGAAAAGTCCTGTCTTCATCTGCAGATATCCATCAGTCTACCCTTTACTCATGACTGAGCTACTGAAATGAATTACTACCTACAATAAGAAGATTATAGCTGAAGATAAAATTTGGGGATCATTGACAACAGATGGTAGAGAGAGCCTTGAGAAAGGGTGCTATCATTACAGACAATGGTGTGGGGGCGGGGAGAGAGAGGGAGGGAGAGAGAGGGAGGGAGGGAGGGAGGGAGGGAGGGGGAGAGAGAGAGAGAGAGAGAGGGAGAGAGAGAGAGAGAGAGAGAGAAAGTTGATCTGAATAAACCTTAAGGAGGTTTAGTATGAGAAGCAAGCAAGAGAGCCTGAGGAGCTGAGAGCAGAAAGATGAACAGGAGAGAAGAGCATCCCAGAAGACATGAGATACTAATGTTCTACAAAAAAGACTGAAATGATTCTTGTTGCATGAATTAACAAGTGACCAAAAGCCAAATTCAAATGTAGTATTTAAAATACAAGACACACCAAATAGTATGTTAGATTTACCCTTCCAAAATTCAGGAATTCCAATAAACTGTCGAATCTTCCGATTCAGTCTATAAAATGCAATTTTCACTACAAATATCTCTGGTTCAAGGTTTACGGGTGCAACTTCCCTGGAGTACTCCCAGGGGCACACTTTCAGGGGTTCATATCAATGTCTCTTCATCACAGGACTGCATCGCAATACACCGAGAGGTTTCCCAAACTGCACATGCCCAGCTGCAACCACCAACATTCTAAAGCAGTACATCTAGGTAGGACACATCTAGGTTGTTCATTCTGAAAAACCTCCCCAGGTGAATGATTCTATCACATATCCCATTGTTACTGATTGGAAACTGAGGGCTATGGCATGAACATTATGCAGAGAGGAACTCACAGGTGGCAGCAGGTGAAACACTGAGATACCTTACTTCTTATGGCTGGGATAATCCTGGCAGAGATTATAATCCAAAAGTTGTTCCATAAAACCCATTAATTGACTAAATTACAACACAAAAGACCTTGTTTGTATTAAGAAGCCAAAAAGTGAGCTATCCTCTAAAAACTGCAAATAAAAGATATATGATTGTCCTCAAGTGTTTAATTTAACCTTAATAGATCCAGGCCAGAGATGTAAAATGAAAGGATCTGTCTTTCTTGGATGAACAGTCAGGAAGACTAATAGTGAGTCATAAAATGTTTTTGCTTTTGGCTGTTGCCCCTCAAGTGTGAGTATTTTATGTGATTTTTGCCCATATAAAACGCAAATGTCTGGTCTGCAATGCACTGGTATTTGAACTGGGCTTTCTGACATAACAAAAATAACAAAAATCAAGCAAAACCAAAAAAAAAGTTTCCATTTTAATTTGGTCTGTGGAGGCGTTTTCAAGGCATTTACCCATGTGGGTTCCCAAATCAACTACACTTGCCTCGAAACTGATTGATTTATCAAGATATCTATAGAAAGAAAATATCAATCTGAAAGGGTCACCCAGCTTTAGCAGCCAGGAAAAAGCAGGGTCACTGAAGATAAAGTGAATCACATCCAAACACTATTCAGAAGAGAAGAATTTTGGCCTCACAGAAACTAAGTCCCCATGTCACAAACAAATCTTAACTGTGAAATACTTCTCTGAAATCACCAAAATTACTTTGTTAATTTTATTATCTATTAGTATTCCTTTGTAGCTCAATACTTCCCCAAAGGGAAGTAAATTTGTTATTAGCGACAAAGCAGGGGTGAATAGTTAAAACTAAATAAATAAATGAACTCTACCACTTAAATTGCAAAACGTATCATCGTTCTCAGTAAATAGCAAAATTGCAAACTTTCCATCATGACAGGTGAGTAAATGCCAAGAAAATCAGAGACACATTGCTGCCCTGCCCATGCACCTATACCTGGCTGTGATTTAAAAAAAAAAAAAATCAGCCCTTAGGTAATGAGCTGTAGCAGCCAGAGGTAGGTAGGCAGTCTGTGCAGGTAGCCCTGGGCATCACAGGTGCCAGGAATGTAAAGGAATGCAGAACGTGCAACATGATCACATCAGCTACCTTTTGGGTACATATACAAAGGAGGTAATTAAAGGGGGAAAATTGAAGGGAGGTTATGTAAATATAAGATCTGATTAGTTAGAAGAGGCCTGATTTTCATAAAATCCAAGTCAACAGAAAATATATTCCATTTTCACTTATGAACCTATGTAAACTATATTTTTAGTTATTGAGCATTGTTTTTAAACTATAAGCTTATTTTAAGAGCTACAGTTTTTAAAGTCTTAACTGCTCTGCATTAGCAATCCAGTGCCCTCTCTACAGAAGTAATACTAAATGGTATAATAAAGTCTATATATTCTAAAGAGGATTAAAAACGGGAAACTTGCTATGTTTGTTTAAAGCAGTCCAATGAAAAATATAATTTGCTATTTAATGAATAAAAATGAGAAAATTCATTTAAATTAACTCATGCTATTAGGTTAGATGAGAAATTCATGACATTCTAACAACCATGACCTCTTAATCAGTGGAAATAATGTCTCCATCTTTGGACAATGTTTGTAAAGGAATTCACAAATAGTACACCAGTTAAGTAAAGAAGTCTATTTTAAAATAATTTATCCAAAATAATTCTTACAGTGTCTACTGAAAATAGGGATTAAAGATTCCAAAACTTTTAGAGCTGAGTTAATAAAAACAGAGTACCCAAAACCGAGGGTAGACTATTTTATACAAGATACTGCTTTTATTTTCTTGTAGCATTTGAAGTATACACAGAGAATTTTAAAGGATGATTGGAGAAAAAACACAGGAATGCAATAATCCCAGGTGGCCCTTCTTGATATTTACCATGTTGTAAAATAAAAGCAAACCAATGCTAAAAAGTGAGTAGGTTCAAAACCAATCTTTTTCATACTGAAGTTTCATAATCTATCTTAAAACATCACAGAACTTACCTCCGTGCTTACTATGAAAGAAAATAATGTCTGCATTACTGATTATCACATCATTCATGTGAGAAGCAAAAGAATGCTCACCGCTGATCAAAATATTATAATCTTTGATTTCTCTTACTACCAATTCACAAATCATTTGGGTGGCTAAACTAAAACCAGCACAACTACTCACAACAAAGCCAATGGTAAACAGTATTTACCAGTTAACTGAAACAAGGAATGAGATATTTGAGCTAATCTGATATTCTAAATTCCTGTTTGCTACCATATTAAGATACATGTTCACCACTTACTAGAACATGAGAATAAATTAACATTAAATCTGAGAAGCCAAAGTGCCTGAGGGTACTAGTCACAATGTCACTATTATAGACACTAATTACAACAGTGTATCTGTAAGTCATATGGCCATGTATATACTGAAATGTTGCCAGGCACTGGAATGTATTTTAAAGCAAGTCACTAAGTGCAGATTACTATCAAATGAGAAGACGTATGACATTGTATTTAAAGTATAAAGAACTAGGTAAACAAAATATTATTGTACAGAATATACACATGACATCCTTTAATTTCTTCATTATAAGGATTCCGTATTCCCGTTAGATATAAATGACAAGTTAATATGTATTAAAATTTAGGTTTACGAAATAAACGATAATACCAAGTGCATTAGTTTTCAAGTTTTCTGCCATGAGAAATACTACATACTGAGTGGCTTCAACAACAGAAATGTATTTTCTCACAATCTAGGTGCTAGAAGTCCAAGATCAAGGTGTCAGCAGGGTTGATTTCTTCTGAGGCCTCCCTCCTTGGCTTTTAGATGGCCACCATCTCCCTGTGTCTTCACATAGTGTTCCTTCTGTAGTGTGTCTTAATCTCTTCTTAAAAAGACAGTCATGTTGGATTAAGGATCACCTTTAGGACCTTATTTTAACTTAAACAGCCCTCTAAAGACTTTATCTCCAAATACAGTCACATTCTGAGGTAATAGGAGTGAGTACTTAAAATTAGGAATTTGGGGGGATACAATTCATCCCATAACACTAAATAAGTATTTGCTTCATAAAATTCACAACTGACTTCTGTTAAAAACATTGGGCACCAGGTATGTTTTTAATGAATACATTAAAAAAAAAAAAAGCGAGCAAAATACAACTTTACAGAAATTTAATTTTCTATGGAAATAATATGTCATCCTAATTTTTTTTAAAAAACTTTGAGGCAGTTTATACTGTTAGGACTATATGAAACATGATAATAGAATAGCAACTATACAAAAAAAAAGCAAACACAGAAAGTGGAAATCACAAGACACTGTAGAGATACAGGTATAAACAAACATCTTACTGTGTCCAGATGGACAGTAAGTTTAACCAGGAATTTATCAGAAAGGCATAAAAAAGGTATAAGGGTATAAAATGGGGTAAGAGGTATAATAAGGGGGTAAAGGTGGGAGTAACTGGGTCCTTATCTTTCACAGACAGGTAGCTGACAAGCTGATCCTGAGAAAGAAACTGACAAGTTCCAGGAGGCAAGTAAAGAATGAATTAATATGGAAGCATCTCATAATGTCTCGTCTAGTAAATTCACTAGGCACGTAACATGCCCCAGTCATGTTACATGCTTAAACTAACAGGCTGTGAAAAAGCACTCAGAGCTGGAGATTCATCATTTATCCTTTTATTCATTTGTGCACCAAACCTTACTGAACCCTACTGTGTGCCAGACATTAACTATTATAGATGCTTGAGAGCCAGAGACCAAAATCCCAGCCCTCACAGAGTTTCCATTCTAGTGAACATACAATGAGAAAGCAAAGAATGAATTAAACAGTTTGCAGAGACTGAATTGAGAATAAGCAAGAAGAAAAAGTCAAAGCCTTTCAGGTTACTGCTAACCATGCCTTCACTGAAATGAAGCCTAGGGTAGCAACGATGACCAAATGAGACCACTGAGATAAACAAACAGCTTAGTTTCCTTCAAAATGTTAAACTACATGTGAATGTATACAGAATTACCACAAATTTCTTAATCTACAACTCAAAGATTAAAGGATTCCACCTTTTAAAAATAAAATAGACAATTTAAATTAATATTTCAAAGAGAAAAGTTGAAAAAATCTGTAACACCCATATGTGTACCAGCCACATTTACCAAATTTTCATATTTTGCACACTTTGCTTCAGAATCTTTATTTTTTCTTCAGATAAAACACTACAGATAACAGCTAAAATACCATCATCAAGTACCACAAAGTATCATCCCTTCTCTCTCTCTCAAATAAATCTTCAGAGTATTATTTTCATTTAGGTTTTCTTATTTTAATGAGTATGGATGCCTGGATATAATAGATACTATCATATTTTGTGGGTCAAAGTTTTACATAAATAGCATTAAACTATATAAATTCTTTGCAGTTTGTTTCTATCTTCCCTGTTTTTTGTTTTTGTTTTTTTTTTTTGTATTCTTGTTTTTTGGATGCATTTCATTGGTACAGAAAGATCTAACTCATTCACTCCAAATGCCATACAGTGTATACGGCATAAATATACTTCATTTTGGTTTTGGTTTCTCAACAGGGGAATGAATGTCAGGTTGTTTTCTTTGTACACACACACACGCATGCACACGCATGCACACGCATACAGTTGCAGACAGTAAACTGAGAATGAGCAAGAAAAAAAGTATCAAAGAATTTCAGGTTATCCTCTTAACCAATCCATTGTTGAAATGAAACAAGAGTAGAGCAGAGATCATATTTCTATATTATATTCATATATATGTATATAGCTAGATTGAGAATAAAGTCTGCCTATATCCATCCATCCACCCATCCATCCACCCATCCACCCATCCATCCATCCATCCATCCATCCATCCATCCATCCACCCATCCACCCATCCATCCATCCATCCAACCATCTGAATGGTGCAATGAACACCATGGCACAAGTGTTCTTGTGCACAGGCAGGAAAGTTCCTTCCTCTAGAGTAGACACACAGGCAGGTGCAAGGTCAAAGATACACACATCTTCAACTTTACCAAGATTTGTCAAATTGCTTCCCAAAATAATAGAAAATAATTCCTCTCTTGCCACACTCCGGCCAGTGTTAAAAATATCAGATGTTATTTTTTGTCAATTTGATGGTATAAAGCTGTATTCTGTTGCTGTTTTAGTTTCTACTTCCTAGATTATACACAACTTTTTTGAGTTGACTGAGTCCATAAATTTTAGGAGAGTGAAACTGGTCAAGAGTATTAGGAAAAATCTCCTCATCATATTAAACACACTGTATTTCTGCTCCCACCCCATTTATCTATGAGCAACAATAAGCTGCCATACAGTCTCCACCCCTCCCAATATCCGAACACAAAACTCTGGCGGTATGTTACACACTTCATCCCTACCAATGAGAGAGATCTAAGAACAGTTTATCAGAAGATTTATACATTGGGGCGCCTGGGTGGCGCAGTCGGTTAAGCGTCCGACTTCAGCCAGGTCACGATCTCGCGGTCCGTGAGTTCGAGCCCCGCGTCAGGCTCTGGGCTGATGGCTCGGAGCCTGGAGCCTGTTTCCGATTCTGTGTCTCCCTCTCTCTCTGCCCCTCCCCCGTTCATGCTCTGTCTCTCTCTGTCCCAAAAATAAATAAAAAACGTTGAAAAAAAAAAAAATTAAAAAAAAAAAAAAAGATTTATACATTATGTTGCAGAATAGAAACACAAAAGCCACAAAACAATGCTCATCCTTATGAGGAAGTGAAGCACTGACATTTTCTATTTTTTAAAGTTTATTTATTTTGAGAAAAGAGCATGTGTGTGAGTAAGGGAGGGGCAGACAGTGAGTAGGGGGGGAGGGAGTCCCAGGCAGGCTCCTTGCTGTCAGCGTGGAGCCTGACGTGGGGCTCAGTCCCACGAACTGTGAGTTCATGACCTGAGTGGAAACAGAGTCAGGCACTTAGCCAACTGAGCCACCCAGGCACCCCTGATATTTTCTATTTTAATTGATAGTTGAGACCCATTAAATTGATGTCATATAACCACTTCAATGGGCCACACGTTCAATTTAAAAAACATTATATCTTTTTCCAGCCCAATGTACCTAGGAAGAAGAGAATACTCTTGTGAGTTTCAAGCTATAGTGAACCTAACCACTCCACATAGACACGGATAAAAAAGTATACCTAACTGGCATTGGGCCCAAGGGATTCCAGGCTCTCAGACCCTTGGTGTTGTAAGATCTCATTATACTTTTCATATGGATGTGCCCTGGACAAGATCTTGGGGGGATGTGACACTCTTGGAACATATATTTAAGGGCTACTTTAGCTATTCTGGGCTTTTGTTGATTTGTTTTGTTTTGTTTGTTTGTTTCTTTATAAATTATCTTTCAGATACCAGAGATGTGGACCAGGAGCATCTTTTGAATTGCCTAAAAGCATTCTCTACTTTCTAAACTGAATTCCAAGATTTACCCTAACAATGTAACAAAATTGTTTCCATTCCCTAGGAAGCAAATGACTTATTACTTAATACTTTTACTATTCGAATAATACAAACAGCTTCCTTGCTGTCCCAACTATTGCCTCAAT
This sequence comes from Neofelis nebulosa, assembly GCF_028018385.1. NCBI lineage: Eukaryota > Metazoa > Chordata > Mammalia > Carnivora > Felidae > Neofelis > Neofelis nebulosa. The sequence goes on from NC_080784.1 coordinate 127,845,835, forward strand.
ACAGGAATACAGACATTTGCATTCTTGAACAAAATAGTAAGGTTGAGGATATCAGGATAGTTAAATTTTTTTGTTAACTTTTCTTTTTCTCAGAACTCCACTCTTGCTTTTAACAACATGTCCGTTATATTCAGCTGATACCAAGCAATGAAAATATCTAAATATTCGTACATACATGTGAAAATTTGAATTGTGTTTTTATGATTCTGTATTACAAATATAGGACCTAACATTCTGATTAACATGTAAAATGTTCTTAAAACTTAATACTGCAATGCTGACTATATTTTGCTGGCTATTTTACCTTTTCTTTCCATTTTACTGGATGCAATATAAAAATACACCATCTAGCCAATTGACGTCTGAAGTTTAAGTTATACACAAAGCCAGCACTGAAGCAGATTTGGGGACCTAGTGCATTACGGTGTGGTGTCTTTCTAAAAGTGTACATGTACTCAGCATGGAATGTTATGATTGGATATGTTACAGGTTTCCAAATTTTTTTAAAAAACACTGTTTTCATTCCAATCTTGTTTATGCAAAGGTTCTAAAGATTAGAACTGGCAGGTTATTTCTAACCCTTGCTTTTTCTCCCACTTTCCCTGAGCTTCTCTCTCATACTGGGAGTCTACAAGTGACAACCTGCTATTTTCTGGAACTGTACAGTAGCAATTTGAGTAGAAAGCTCTGTGCCTGCTATAGATCGTCAGAAATGTACACCTGCAACCTTAACTGCACCAGGTGGAGATAAACAGGGGAACTTAAGTTGACATCAAAGGCACTGATAGGAGGAAAAAATGCCCTATTATTCCAGTACAAACATTCCCATGTCAGAAGGAGAAGTTTTAACGCCTTTATTAACTTTGATAGTGACCACAGTAAGTTTTCTCAATTTTTCATAAATTTGAGTTAGGAAATTTCACATTGATTTCAAATCAAAAGTTTGCAAAATGCCCATCACAAAACATCAAGTCTTCTTTTATCTTAGTAAATACCAATATACCACCGTTGCTAGTAGGTCACATAATACTACTGAGAGATAACACTACGGGGGCTCTCTTCACATCATTATATTCATAGTTATACTTCATATTCAACCATATCATTTCCCAGCAAGTATCAGTTGCTTTGCTCTAAATAATACAGAAGATTTAAAGAAAAACCCAAATAACTATTCCAAAACCTTACCGATCTTAGGAACGAATCACCGGAGGGGCCTAAATGGTGCCCCCCCCCAAAAGATATCAGGTCTCATTACCTAGAACCTGTGAACATTACTTTACATGGTAAGAAATGATTATCCTGGATTACCCAGGTAGACCCTAAATGCCACCACAAGTGTCCTTATAAGACAGAGGGAGAGGGAGACTTCACATACACAGAAAAGCAGGAGGTGATGTGACCATGGAGGCAGACATCAGAGTGAGGCAGCCACAAGTCCAGGAATGCCAGCAGATCTGGAAGCCGGCAGAGCAAAGAAAGGATTCTCTCTGGGAACATCTGGAGGAAATGCAGCCCTGCTGAGTCCTTGATTTCAACCTAGGACACTGATTTTGGATTTCTGCTCTCCAGAACTGTGAGTAAATAAATTTCGGTTGTTTGAAGCCACCAAAATATGGTAATTTACTGCAGCAGCCTCAGGAAACTATAAACTATGTTTGCTATTATCTCAGAGGGTAATATATTGAATTTTCAAATTAAATTAATGGAGCGGGGATGAGGGGTCCCCCACCACTTGGGGAAAATGAGAGTTCCTCTTCAAGTGTGCTGGGGGGAATCTGAGAAAGGGTTTTTGAAAGGACGAGGCCTTAGAGAAAGGAAGAGTGTTTCAAGTGCAAAAAGCCAAGAGAAAGCCTAGCCCAGGAGGCAACTTTAAACTATATTTAAAGTCTCCCAAGAAAGTAATTTCTCAGTAATTCTGAAAAGCGTTAAAGTACTCTTACCCCTAGATTCAGGAATCCCACTGCTAAGAATGAGGATTAGGAACACATGACAAAATCAGATCAAATCTTATAGATTCAGATGTTCCTTACAGCACTTATCTATGATGTAAAAAACTAGAAACAACCTAAACATCCAAATGTAGAAGAAGAGGTAAGTAAACCACATTGTATCACCTTGGCTGGATATCTTATACATCCATCCAAAATAATGATCACAAAGAATTTGGGGGGCGCCTGGGTGGCTCAGTTGGTTGAGCGCCCAAGTTAGGCTCAGGTCATGATCTCGCCATTCATGAGCTCAAGCCCCACACTGGGCTTGCTGCTGTCAGCACAGAGCCTGCTTCAGATCCTCTGTTCCCCTCTCTTCCCATTCCTCTACTTGTGCTCTCTCAAAAATAAACAAACATTAGGGGCGCCTGGGTGGCGCAGTCGGTTAAGCGTCCGACTTCAGCCAGGTCACGATCTCGCGGTCCGTGAGTTCGAGCCCCGCGTCAGGCTCTGGGCTGATGGCTCGGAGCCTGGAGCCTGTTTCCGATTCTGTGTCTCCCTCTCTCTCTGCCCCTCCCCCGTTCATGCTCTGTCTCTCTCTGTCCCAAAAATAAATAAAAAATGTTGAAAAAAAATTTTTTTAAATAAAAAAATAAAAATAAAATAAACAAACATTAAAAAAAAAGAATTTGGAAAAAACCTTATAACAATATATGCAAAAAGCAACAAGCAAAATACTATACACATTACTGCTCTTCTTATTTAAAATGCATAGAAAAAAGACCAGAAAAAACATAGAAGATTATAGATGACTTTTTTCCTTCTTTCAATCTTGCTGAACAGTTTTACTAAAACACAAAAGACACTTTGAAGGTGGGGGCTGCTGAAAAAGGGGTCGTTGGCAGGTACAAATGTTCCAGTTTTCTGGATGTTTAGAAGATACAAGAATAATACCTTACCAGGCAAAACTCCCAAATGTCTTCAAATGCATCACAATCATCTACAATGACTTTGAATCTCTGTGAGTCATGCTGGGAAAGATATTACTATCACTTATTTACACTTGGAAGTGCAAAGTTTTGAGTCCACTGAAGGTCATCCTACATAAGCAGGAAGAGCTGGGACAAAAGGCACATCGTGCCATTTCAGACGGGAGCTAAATCTCCCCCCTCCAGACAATGTTGCAGCAGCAGAGTGAAGCCTAGCCATGGGGAGTGGATAGTTCTCCTTTTCAGGAAGCTTTAAAAAATAAGACTGAGGCCTCAAAACCTTCTGACTGGCTGATATTTAAGTATGGAAATCCTATCAGGTAAAATATCTCAGGTTTCCCTATAACCTTTTCAGATTCATGAGCAAGGTATAAATAAATCCAACTTTTATAAATATATTGCCTACTACACATAACCCAAAATATGCAAGAGACACCCAATCTTTCAAGTCGGTACCATCTCTCTATCTCACTTGTATTTGATTCAGTATATAATTTATATTAATTTCTTGGCCCAAGCATCTCCATACTATAGTATCTTGGTTTTGGTGTTTAATCATTGCACAGTATATTCTAATAGTCGAAAAGCCAACACTTTTGCCAAATACTTGTTTACAGCTATAATTTCACTTATTGGGACAAATGGAAAAATAACTCCTGCAAAATTCTGAAAACAATATAACCTAAAGTATGCCAAAAAGTGTACTGTAGTTACAAAGTTATGGTTTTCTTCTAGATTGTAGAATCAATTCATAGGCATTTTATATGTGGAAATACACTCAAGAGGGTTTTTTTTTTTTTACCAGTTTTGAGCTTGATAAATTCCTAAAATAGAATATAGTAAAATAAATGATAATCATAACTGGTAGGAAAAAAAAAGATCATGCTCAAATTAGAGCTAATTCTAAACTTTCAGATTTGGATACAGCAAACTCAGAACATCAAAAGGTCAATCACATAAAACTATCAAATGTCAATTAAAACTACTCCACTCCCAAACTAGAACAGATGTTTTGATTATCAAGTCTAGATTTAACTGTCAAAAATACTGTACTCATGGGCTATATATACATATGACTATATATGTGTGTGTGTGTATATATATATATACACAAACATATATATATGTTTGTATATATAGACGTGTGTGTGTGTATATATATATATATATATATATATACAAACGTATCACTAATTTGAAAAAGATAAACATTTTTTCAAACCTCTAAAGATAGACAAAATATTCATTTTTATTCCTTCAGTATTAGTGAAGATATATTTTTTTACAAATCCCCAAAGAGCTTTTAACCAGGACTAGATAAAAATCTCTACAAGTTGAGGGGTGCCTGGATGGTTCAGTTGGTTGAGCATCCACCTTTGACATAGATCATGATTTCACAGTTCATGAGTTCTAGCCCCACATCGGGCTCACTGCTGTCAGGATACAGCCTGCTTTGGATCCTCTGTCTGTCTGTCTGTCTCTCTCTCTCTCTCTCTCTCTCTGCCCCTCCCCCACTCACAGTCTCTCTCAAAAATGAATAAACATTAAAAGAAAATCTCTACAAGTTCAAAGTCTCTAATGCTATCCTTCTTAAAAGATTGCTAGTTACAGGGGCGCCTGGGTGGCTCAGTTGGTTGAGCATCTGACTTCGGCTCAGGTCATGATCTCGCAGGCAATGAGTTGGAGCCCTGCATTGGGCTCTGTGCTAACAGCTCAGAGCCTGGAGCCTGCTTCAGATTCTGTGTCTCCCTCTCTCTGTCCCTCCCCCACTCATGCTCTGTCTCTCTCTCTCAAAAATAAATAGACATTAAAAAAAATTTTTTTAATAAAAACAAGATTGCTAGTTACATCTAAAAAGTTACACTAGTGAGAGTGGTCACAAAACACCTTATGAAAAATACATTTAGGTCACCAATAGAACTCAACTCACAGGCCAACTAGAAGCGTTCTCAAGAAACCCTACAGATAACCACATATAAGTTAATTTCCTTTCCTTTTATGATTGGTATGCTTGTAATTAAGCATACAATTAATTAAGCATATAATGCAATTGGTATGATGATTGGTATGCTTGTAATTAAGCATACAATGCAACCACTTTTGCCTATTTTAGAATGTTCATATGATAATTTCTAGTAACTGAGCACAAAAGAAAATAAAGGTTTGCTTTATTTAAAAATTAAGTGCTATACAGAGCATATTTTTGATACCCTTGAAAAAAGACAAAAGTCATATACCTCATAAATACCAGGATATTTTTTAATGATTACTTTGAAGTACCCTATGTTCAAATTTAACCAATGGATTATATATATGTATATATCTGCAAACTGCCTCTAAGATACCAAAATCAAGATAATTTCCCTTGATCCAGCCACCTCATGGAGCACTACTTGAAAGAACCTGAATATATGATTTAACATCGAAACTGAAGTATATAGCAGGCTGAGCCTTCTTCATGAATTGATTTTTAGAATTAACAGTCTAAACTCTATTTTTGCTTAAAAAAAAGAAAAATAGAGACAAAACATTTCAATTTTCTCATTGATTACAAGTCAAAGAAAAACTGAAGGCACTACATAAGCACCCACAGGCTGCATCTGTTGTGTCTGACACAATGATCTCTAATGTAGAGCATTTAGCCTATTCAGGTCTCTGCTGCCATCTTTGAATAAACAGGTCTTGAAGCAGTCTTACTCTAAGCTAAGAGGGATATTTTTCTTTCAAGAACAAACATATTTTCAATTTTGGACCAACTATACACCTGGCAAAACCAAGAGAAAAAAAAAAGAATTTTAGGATGCTTGTTTACATTAACAGTTGGACATGATACTACCAATCTCTCCAATGAGAAGTTACATTAAAGGATTTATGACATTAATATTAACTATTTTCAACTATTACTCTTCTGTATCATGGCACTTACAGAACAACTGTTCTGCCTAATCCTTAGAGAACAAAGAGAAGGAAATCAGTAGTTTCATCATGGATTTAACAAAATTTTTAAAACTCAGTAATGATCAAAACTCCCCTTTTTATACAGCCATTTTAAGAAAAATGATAAAATGTTCAGTACAAAAGCACACAAGACCTGGCATCGTCTCTCAGTATTCAGTGCTGAAGATTACCAAGTTTGAAGAAATATGACAAGTTTACTTTCTTCAAATAATTCCCAAATAACCAAAAGTCAAAACAACAACTCTTCCCTATTAGAAAAATGATAAAAAGATATGTCAAAGAAAATACACATCTTGTTTTATAAATCTCTTTTACACTATTTCACTGGGGGCACCAAGCAATATAAATTATTCTCAAAAGGAAATCCTTAAAGAGTTAATCCTTTAAAATAAAAAAAAGGAACAAATGTGAACCAAAATCAGGTACCACAACATTGCCCTGAGACTATATGGAAATTTCTATGTAAATGATAGAATTTATCTCTCCATCTGTCTCTCTCTCTCAATGCCTTTCACTTTTATAAAGGCCATCATGGCTATGTTTGGTGAGGAAAAAGAGTTGAAAAAGAGGTATAAATGCTTATTGCTTGAGAAGAGCTGGTCTGTGCTCAATACATTGGAGAAACTTTTCAACTACAGTTGACCCATGTGAAAATGTAATCCCTGAAATGTCGCCAAGGTCACAGAGACCCAGGGTGATCCCTGACACACAAGGAGCACCTTTTGCACATTTGTAAAGAGAACTTGGTACTGGCTTATTTTTACATTATGCATCTCATCACAAGCAAGTTGGGAAAAGAAAATGCAGATCGGCTGTGCTTTTCCAGTATTTCATTTCACTATCCTTCTTGTGGGGTTACTAAAATATTGGCAATGCCCTGCTTATGAGATATATGTGCGCCCTTTCAAGGTGGGAGTTAGCAGCACTGTTTTAAAGTGAAATATGAGAGTAACATTACAATTTCCAAATTCAATTTCAGTAACTACGTTAACATGACAAGGTTCTCAAGAACTGCCAAAGACAACAAAAATGGACTGTTTACCTTGAGAAGCACATTTCACTGAGGGACTCAAATTTTGTACCTCAGCCCACTTTATGTTGTTATCCACTCCCGACTATGCCACACAGCAGTAGGCTCTCTCCCTCATTCTCACCTTTCTTCAGATTAATACCTTCCATTTACATTTCGCCTTCTACTGGTGGTTCTCAGATGGCCATTTTATAGGAATGGAAAGGCACCAAAAATGTTTGCCTGAAGTCATGTGAGACTCCAGCTATGGAACAGCAAGTGAACCAAGTTCCTGAGCACTGAATAAAGAACATCTCTTCCTCGCCAATTAGAGAAAGCCACTTTAAACTTCTGTTTATGTGAGAAAGTCTCAACTGCTCTTTATTAGCTTGGTACTTCAATGTGTTTCCCAAACTTGTGGAAAAAAAAAAAAAAAAGAAGAAGAAGAAGAAGAGAAGTCATATTTTCTCTAAGAACATATGCATGTATTTCTTCTTTGGACGCCCACTCATAACATGATGAAGAGTCTAATTCACACAAATGGACTATTCAAGTATTTAAAAAGCATTGGGGAAAGCTTCATTAAGGACTGAAACAGCCCAGTACTACAGATAGAGGGATCCTATGCTCGAATTGATCATAAACACCAAAGTGCAGTGTCTAAAGCCAAAGAAGAATGTTAAGTTTCCAAGTTTCCTTTTCAAGGTGAAAATATTTTTTTTTCCAGTTTTTGGGCATCATGACTCATTATTTCTCATTTTTTAATCTTTTCATGTCTTAGATGAGAAAGAGGATTATTATTTCTTATAGAGGAATATTTTTATTTTAAGCATATCACACTGCTGTATTTTCCTTTTGGTAACATAAATTGGCAACATGTCAAGAAAAAATAAACCATGCTTATCATCATTAATACTTACAACCTATCAGACTCCATAAGTGCTAAATTTTTTGTACCCATAACCTCATCAAAATCTTTGCAGAACTAACATTCCCACTTGGCAGATGAAAAACTTGAGGCTCATAGTGTAAAATTACTCAACAATGAACTCCAATACTCATTATATTGTATCTCCTTAAGAAAGAGTACACTCAGGGGCGCCTGGGTGGCTCAGTCAGTTAAGCATCCGACTTCAGCTCAGGTCACGATCTCATGGTCCATGAGTTCGAGCCCCGTGTCGGGCTCTGTGCTGACAGCTCAGAGCCTGGAGCCTGTTTCAGATTCTGTGTCTCCCTCTCTCTCTGTTCCTCCCTCTGCTCTCTCTCTCTCTCTCTCTCAAAAATAAAGATTAAAAAAAAATTTTTAAGCTTTCAATAACCTATTTCTAGTAATTCACCTACTCAAAGTTGACAGATAAATGAAATCTGAGAAAAGAATCTACCTCTTCTCTGGGACAAATCCTTGCGTATCATTTAAGATCCAGTTCAGACATCATGTGTTATTTAAAGCTTCTTTACTCTCTATATTGACGTAATTGCTTCTTTAATAGGTCATACAATTTATTTAACTATTAGCTGTGGTTAAAAAAATTACATTTTTTTTTTGTCCTCAGCAACCAATGCAGTACCTGGTACATGTTCAGTAAGTCCTTGTGTTCATGAAATGCTCGTTCAAAGAACGCACAGGCAAATAAAAGAGCTCAGCTTTGAGACCATATAAAATTTGATGTTACACAACTACGAGTATGAGTCAAACCTTGTACTGAAGGTTCCCAAACTTCAACAGGTACATGAATCACGTGGATAGCTTATTAAAATGTATGCTCAGATTCAACAGGTCTGGAGTGGGGCCTAAGATTCCGCCTTTCCGGTAATCTCTCTCAGGTAATGACATCGCTGCTGTTTCTCAGACCACCCTATGGGCAGCAACTACTTAACTACCGGGCTAACACACACCAGCCTTGGTGAATGGTTTAGAAAGCCATATGTTCCTCTTGAATGTTAACCTCTATTTAGACCTGGCTCCAAACCTCAAGTTATTAAACTTAATAACTAAGAGCAATTTTGTGTTTATGTGCATTTCCTTAGATGAGACACAAGCTTTTTTGAAAAGGACCATTCTTAATGATGTGTGTTTTTTCAGTCCCAAGTGGCAGGACAGTGCTGTATACGTAGAAAAGACTCAATTTCGTATTAGTTAAGTAAATACAAAATTAAGTACTTGAAGGTACAAGCTATCAGCGATCTGTCTATCCTCTGTCACAGTGCTTGGCATGATGCCTCAAACACAGGGGAGCCTCAGTAAATCAATGCCGAATGAGTGAACGAACAAGCAAACAAACCACTCCTTTTCTGTAAATCATCGGGTTTTTATCACCCTGATCAATGCCAAGTTCTGGCACTTGATAAAAATTCAAACTGATCTGGTAAGCCCTAGACATTAATGAATCTGCAGTACTACAGGCATCATGCAAATAATCTCTTTGCTGCTCTATTTCTGAATGTTACTTTTCTCCCCCCTACATGCCACAAACACTTTCATTTCAAATTTCCTTACCGCTGCACCAGGACTGAAACTGGTGGCCACTACTGTTTTGTTTTAAACTCGGGATTACTGCCACTTCAAAACCCACTAGAACCTAAAAGATCAGCATTAGCCATGTGATGGAAGCCATAATACAATCATTCCCTTTACTTTTCAAGTATCAGGGTCCTACCTTGACATGCACACAAAAATTACTATAACCTAGGAAGATATGAATAAAACTTTACATTTACTTTCTAAAGGTACCTGGTTAACTGGTTTTTGCTATCAAAAGGGAAGAGAGTTATCTGCTGGAAAATGTTTCTCATATTATTCAAGAAAGGTTTCATTGAACAGGGCTTAACTGGCTTATCTCTATACATGTCAGTAAATTAAGATGTAGGTGGTATGTACATTGGGAAAATGTTAAAAGTGTTCATCTTTTCAATGTACCAAACAAGTACTAAGCACCTACTCTGCACAATGCATCCATTAGGGTGCTATGAGCAGCATAAAAATAAGTATCTCAAAAGCTTTACAAAAAGTCATACAACGAAACTTCACGAAAATAGGAAAGGAGAAAAGATATTCAATTTTAACTTCTGAGTTATTCAAGTATTACTTTTAAACCAAATGTAAAAACAAATAATGCTTTAAAGACATGCACTGAGCTTAAAAAGATGCAATATTTGTCTATTCCTTTAAATACTTCTGGTATGGCCTTAATTGTGCCCCCCCCCCAATTCATATGTTGAACCCTAACCCTCAATGTGATAGTATTTGGAGATGGAGCTTTTGGGGGGGGTACTTATGTTTAGATGAAGCCATAGCCAGTGGGCCCTTATGATGGGATTAATACTCTTACAAAGAGGTACCAGAAAGTTCTCCCACCTCCTCTTCTTCCATCGGCCCAACTTGCTGCCCACCTCAACCACCAAAATTAGGACACAGTAAAAAAACAGCCATTTGCAACCCAGAAAGAAAGCCCTCACGAGACTAACCATTCTGGCACCCTCATCTCAGACTTTGAGCCTCCAGAACTATGAGAAAATAAATTTCTGTTGTTTAAGCCACCAACTCTATGGCATCTTGGTATGGCCCACTGAGCTAATACAACTTCTCTGGCTGCCTTTTATACCTTTACATAAGAATGATTCTAGGTGATAATCAGGTTATTTTAACTGATGTGTTTTTTATGATATATTAAGAGTTTCAGAAGTGGAGTTAGGGTTAATAAATATTCATTCTTCAACTGCCAATTGTTGAGAGAGAGAGAGAAGGAGGGAGGGAACTCTGCATTTATTTTAACAAGTAACTCAGAAATACACTTTGGGTGAGGGGTTACCTCATTAGCAATAAGCGCAGACATGCAGACATTCCCCTACACAAAACCTCTTTCAGCAGCATCAGAAAGAGAATGCTTTTTGCATGTGTCACTTCTCAGGTCCAAGCCTCTAGCACGCTTCTTGTTATATGCAATTAGCTCCATGCCAAGATTTAGTACATTTCATAATAAATCCCTTGACCGCATTAACTGCAGGCTTGGCAAAGATGGAAAGGCTCTATTCACGAAGGCAGAAAACAAGCCACAGGACTTACCCCACAGCAAAACTCACTTGCTGGATGCCAACACACTACAAATTTCAACAGCCTGCCATGCCCTCCCCTCATTCCTCCCCTCTGTTTGGGGTGGAGGAGGGGGCAGAAAAATACAACCTGCCACGGGACTGTGATTAAAGAGTATGTAAGAGTGAAAAACGCTACAGACAAACTGGGTTTGTTTACTTCTTCCTCCTCCTCCTCCTCCTAAATCTTGTTATGAGCTTGTTCCCTTGACTGGCCCTCCAAACCCACCCACCCCACAAAAACCTAAAGTCACTTCACAGATGAGATCCAGAGTTTACCCTCATTTAAACAGTAACCATCTGTTGCTTACAGAAGACTGCGGCTCCTACTCAGGTTTCCCCTTCTGGAACATGAAGGCTGTGGAACATTATGGTTATTCTGTATGGGAAAGCTCTCTGCAGGACAGCAGCATCACATGAAAACTGGGGGAGGCTCAGGACTATCCTCTCTTCCCAGCAGAACAAAGAGTAAAACTTTTTGTTTTCCAATAACCACTTTTTGCACTGAAAGAACCAGAACGTTGGCACTGCAGAGTATGTATGCATGGGCTTCAGATGAGCTGCAACCTGAATTTCAATCATAACTTGTTTTCATTTTAGTAACCTGAGTCTCAATTTCCTCATCTGGAAAATGGAGATAAAGACGAGTTGTGGTAAGGCTTAGAATGTTTGGGTCAGTACATGGAGTGCCTGGGTGGCTCAGTTGGTTAAGCATCCAACTTCAGCCCAGGTCACGACCTCACAGTTTGTGAGTTCAAGCCCCGTGTCAGGCTCTGTGCTGACAGCTCTAGAGCCTGGAGCCTGCTTCGGATTCTGTGTGTCCCTCTCTCTGCTCCTCCCCTGCTCACACTCTTTCACTCTCTCTCTCAAAAATAAACATTTAAAAAAATAAGAAAGAAATGACTATCATGTATAAGGTATTTATAAATTCTAGATATATAATGTTATTTTTAAAAATTTAATCACAGTCAAAGATAAAAATATAGGAAGGTAGGGCACCTGGGTGGCTCAGTCGGTTGAGCATCGGACTCTTGATTTTAGCTACGGTTATGATCCCAGGGTCATGGGATGAAGCCCAGGGTCGGGCTCCTGCACTGAGCTTGGAGCCTGCTTAAGATATTCTCTCTCTCTCTCCCCCTTTCCCTCTCCCTCTGTACCTCTCCCCTGCTCGTACGCTGTCTCTCTCTCTCTCTCAAATAAATAAAAATATGTATTTATATAGGAAGGCAAGAGATATAGTATCTTTATTAAAACTCTATTAAGTTCCCTTTTGGATAACACATTTGGAACATCAGTCTTGTTTACTATTTACAATAAAAACTCATAAGGAGGGAGGTCTCTCTTGGATCTCACACAAGTACTTCTGATACTGACATAATTAAAGGACTTCCTTATAAATTTCTTTCTCATTCACTGAGGTTCCAATATACACTTGAAATAAGGAAAATGAGGCTTCTGGAGAGCCTGGGTGGCTCAGTCCATTAGGCGTCCGACTCTTGATTTAGGTTCAGGTCATGATCTCCCGGTTCATGAGATCAAGTCCTTCCCCTGCTCTGCGCTGACAGCACAAGGCCTGCTTGGGATTCTCTCTCTCTGCCTCCCCACACCCCTCCCCCTCCCACTCATGCCTCCCCTGTGGGTGCAGTCTTTTTCTCTCTCAAAATAAACAAGATTTTAAATTTTTTTTCAAAAAAGAGGAGTGCCTGGGTGGCTCAGTCAGTTGGGCATCTAACTCTTCTTGATTTCAGCTCGGGTCATGGTCTCATGGTTTATGAGTTCCCCACATCAGGGTCTATGCTAGTAGCACAGAGCCTGCTTGGGATTCTCTCTCTCCCTCCCTCCCTCCTTCTCTCTCTCTCTCTCTCTCTCTCTCTCTCTCTCTCTCTGTCTCTGCCTTTCTCAAAACAAATAAGTAAACTTTTTTTAAAAAATTTTTTCAAAGAAAAATAAAAAGAAGGCTCCTAAAGCCTATTTTTGATGTTTTTAAAACTAATCCTATTTCAATTTTGTACTGTGTATGATAAAATTTCAATGGTTTTAATACTGATAAAATGTCAAGTTTTCAGCATAAGAAAATTAGAGTAAGCGGTTTCCTTAAAGATCTGTCATTGATAGCTTTTCTAATAATAAAATCCAAAAAAAAAAACAATTCAGTTTCATGTAAATAAACTGCCAAGAAAATATCTGAAACTGGGTCTAGCTTAGAAATACTGGGTCACTGTCACTTTACTTAGGGACGCAAGCACAAACTTACAGTCAGCCCTCCTCTGTCTTGATCCCAGCTTTATCACTTACTTGTTTGGGACCAACTTACTACTAATCTATGCTTTAGTTTCCTTATCTGTAACATAATTCATAATGCAATGTGGAAAAGTAAACGTTTACAAGTGCTTAGAACAGTGCCTGATCCATAGAAAGCACTTAGTATCATCAGTGTTATTATTTACACTAATTATGAGGATGAACAACCATATAGTCACAACCACTTGCATTGGCCAAACACAGCCTATGTTTTCCTGCTCCTGGGTCGTTAGTAAGAGATTTTACCCTGCCATCATCGTCTTCCCCGTTTTTGCCATCTAAAATCCTCCCCAGTCATCTCAGGCCTAGCTCAGAAGTCGCATCTCCAAGAAGGCCATTCTCAACCCTCCCACCCATAACTTACCATCACTTCTGGTACCACCATCACAATGTGTAAAAGTAGATACACAAAATATTTTTAATTACGTACATGTACAGGGTGCAAATGAAATATGAGGAGGCAAGAAAGGAGCTAAGGAGGGCTGGAAAGATGGGAAGGAGAGAAAGAACAAGAAGAATATAAGACCAAAGTATGAAAAGGGCTCATCTGTGTGACAGAATTAATGAAAATATTTTCTTCTTTTTGCATTTTATACTTTCTAAGTGGTCTAAAATAAACAAATCTAACTCATGTAATTCAAAGAAGAGGAAGTTACGATGATAAACAAAAACAAGACTTAACTGACCACCTCAGTGCTAGCCCAAAATGAGTCACAGAAGGGATCGCCGTGAGGAGGCATTTAGAAAAGATCTCTATTCAGGCGAAGGTCTTCACAAAACTCTATGAAGTGGGGTTCCAATCTCTTCTTTATTTAAAGGATGGGCAAAAAGTATAAATAATAAAATGATATAAAGTACTTATAAACTACAAAAAGAGTCCAAGGAAAATCATTAGTCGGGTTTTAACTATACTGAATGCCTACTGTGTAGTCTATAAAACAAGACTTGCATCATCCAAGACACAAGGTGTAGAAGAAAAACAGCACAGGGTCTGGGGACCTTCTGCCTACTATGAACACCCAGCTCCTCCACAAGCAAAAAATCTGTACAAATATTAATTTAGACATCAAGTATTTTCCCATAGTACTTCATCAATTCTGCCACTATACTAATGATCATAACTACCCACCTCCACTGGGAGTTTCTCCAAGGCAAGAAAGAGTTTCTTTTTCACCTCCAAAGAGCTAGCATTTGGCACATATGAGGAAAAATGGGAAATCAATTTGTTGAATTTAGCATTTGGAGTGGTAAATTAATTCTTTTTCCTTCTAAGTGATAGGGTTTCTCTTAAACCCAACTGTATTGTCTCAAAAGCCATGAAGATGCACCCTGCATCATTCTACAAACTTCGTGCATACACACCTGGCCTCCTCTCTATAAGTTCAACATTTCTATTTCCTTCACAGCTCCTCATGTGTTTTTGGTTTTGTTAAGAAACTCTAGGTTTAATGCATAGTGAGCAGAGAATGCTATTTGCCATTTTTCTATTTTGTGGAAGCAACCGATGTCTTCTTTCTCACTGATGGGTGATCAATTTTATGAACGTGTCACAGGCCACTTGAGAAGAATGTGTCATCCCTATTCTCATGGTGTACAGTTTACACACACACACACACACACACACACACACACCCCTCCATGAATCCCACCCTACTGATCATATTGTTTAGAACGTCTATCTCCTATCTCCTACTAATCTTTTGTCTACTGGATCTGTCTTGTGCTGAGTGTAGTGTTTTGAAGTCACCCATTAGCAATGGACTCTGTCTTCTTGCATCTCTCGTGATTTTTATCTCATAAAGGTTGTTGCCACTGAGTTATTTGGAAAATACATACTTCATTGTGGACTGTGTCTGTTAGCACTGGAATGTGTCTTCTGTGATGCTTAATACTTTGAGGCTGGGACTCTGCTTCGTCTATCAGGAGGCCTGCTCTCTTTCTGTGTCTCTATTCTCAATGTACTTTCGTTGATCCTTTATTTTTTGACCTTTCTGAATCACACTTTTTTAGGTGTGTCTATAGTCGGGTTTTGTTTTAGTTGCCAAAATGAAATTTTTTTTCTTCTACTCGGTGAGTTAACCCCACTCACATCTATCATTATGGCTGATATATTTGGTCTTGAATGTATCCTACTCTTGTGTAATTATGTGTACTTTATTTGCTGTTTGTTCTTTTATTTTAAAACATTTGGGGGTAGGGGCACCTGGGTGGCTCAGTCGGTTGAGCGTCCAACTTTGGCTCAGATCATGATCTCACGATCTGTGAGTTCGAGCCCTGTGTCGGGCTCTGTGCTAACAGCTCAGAGCCTGGAGCCTGCCTCAGATTCTGTGTCTCCCTCTCTCTGCCTCTTCCCCTCTCATGCTCTGTCTCTGTCTCTCAAAAATGAATAAACGTTAAAAAAAATTGTTTTAACATTTGGGCATAGATTTACAAAGGACTGTAGTTTTGTTAGAGTGGCTACCTTTGTACTTGCACAATTTTAATGTCCTGAAGTCTTGTTTTTTTGTTTAACCTTTTACAGTATGCTGGGTTTTTTCACTACCTTTAATACCAGCTATTGCTATTGCCCACATGACAAAGAGCTTAATTTCCCAGCATCATCTTTTCCTATCCTCTAATTTTTTTTTTTTTTAGCTGTGATATCTCACCTCTACCTTTGTTTTAGTCTTACATGTATATTTGCTTATTTTAAAATAATCACTACCAGTCCTCTAGCTCATCATTTGGTTCGATACAGTTCATCCTCTGGTAGACATCCTCAGGTAGAGCCTACGGGTACAAAATTCCCCACTGCTTTTCTAAAGGCTTGATATTTGAAGGATAGTTTGGCTGTAAAATTCTTGCTTCATACTTTTTCTATCAGTTAGTTTAGTGTAATAAAAACTGTACCTTGGCTGCCTTGCTTTCTTTATATATGTTGGTTCTGAAAGTCTAATGTCTAATTATTTTGCTTTTGTAGATTACTTGCTCTTTTTGCCTACTGGCCTTGGGAATTTTATCATTATCTTTGAGACAGGATAAATCTCAGAGCTAATTGTTCGGGGCTAATTTTCCCATGTAAGGATTTTCAATGTCATTTCCTATCTGTGAAAGATTTTCTTAGATTTCAGTTTTAAATATTGGTTTTGTACATTATTTTGTTTTTCTTCTTAAGCAGACAATGCAGGTATTTTTCCTTCATTGCCTGTCTTCCACTTCCACTACTTCCTCTCTGATCCACTTTGCTGCTTTGTGTCATTTGTATTCTCTTGGCATTTTCCCCTGTATTTCCCTGATGCCTCTTACTAACTTCTATTTGAGTCCATTTTCCCTTGGGTGCTTTGCAATGTATCTTTATTTTTTACATAATTTGCCTTTTTCTCTCATTTATTTCTTGAGTTCCATACATACATACTTTTTCATTTTTCTTTGTTTTTTTCATTTCTGCTTTTGGTTCTTAAATTTCTGATTAAAGGTGGGTTTTCATATACTTAAATACTTGCTAAATATATTTAACTGTATATATATTTATTTAACTGTATATATTTAACTAAATATATTTAATTTGCTAAATATATTTAACTGTTGGGAGGGCAGACGTAGATTTTTTTTTTTTCTGCTTCCTGGTGGTTTTTCAGAATGGGGTGGAATACTACCGGATTTTGTTGTTGATTTCCATGAAAATTCATTTCCTGATTGTCTTCAATAGATCTGTATAGATGCTAGTTCCCTTTTGTTCACTTTTTGTTACTGGAATATTTTCTGATGCTCTTTTCAGTCAGGCTGGCAAGGTCCAGGTACTTTAGCTGTTTTACATGGATCATTTATTTATTTGATTTGGTGATAAGGGGAAAGTGTGGGATCCCCCAAGATTATGGTTTTCTTTTGCTTTCTAAAAGAGCCCCAAACCTACCCCTTTCCCTTCTTTTCTCCTACACCATCTAATTACCAAAGGACTCTTCTTTCCTTTTTACTTTTTCTCCCTGAAAAACTATACATTTGGAAGCCTGTTCCATCAAATTGTTGGTCTGACCCTTCAAATAATATTCTCTGAAATCCTTTTCCTACAGTCTTGCTCTGATCTGCCCAGTTTCTTTTTCAGTGTTCTTGGATTTGGGCTGTATTTAATCTCTGTGGTGGTGGTCTCGCCAACGTTTCCTTATGGTCCAGGCCTGTACCCCTTTCCTTCCTCTCCACGGCTTTACTCAGTCTGCATTTGTACGCTGCAAACCGGCAACACGAGCACGACGAGAGGGACAGCACTGTGTCGGGCTTCCAGGCTCACAATTACTTTGCCATCTCAGCATCCCCTGCCTTCAAGTAATATTGAGGGTATACTTCTGCAAAGAGGTTTAATGGTTGTAAATTTAAATCATTCGGTGACGAGATCTGGGGGAGTTATTTACATAACACCCTCCCTTGTGCTTAGCCCCCTGGAAGGTCTATGGCCATTTTTAAAACGTTTTCCTTGACTTGGAAAAAAAATGTGTATTCAACAGCTTTGCTGTGCAGTATACAGCACAGAGCCATTATATTCAAATGTAGTATTTGGGTAGCTCCACTCTCTTGTATGCTCGCTGATTTGGGATCTGATTTGGTCGATCTATAGCAAAGACCATTACATTCACATCTCCTCAACTTTGGCATTTGCCAACTTCTACCTGCAGCTCAGTTAATTTTTTTAGCTTCGAAACAATGAAGCCATGCATTTAGATCCATACAATGAAGAATTACTGTATGTTTCAGGATATTTGAATCCCACACCAAAATGTAGTGACCTTGTTTTATGAGTAGTAATGCCTTTTCATCTTAGAGTGTTATTTCTTCTTACAGCGTTGGGTCACCAGGGCTGTCAGACCCAGAGCTCTGTTATTTTTCCAGATTCATGTTTTCCTTATTTTTGGTCTCTAAAGATTTTCGTTTGTATCTTGCCAGCTTAGCAATGCATTTAAAAATTATATTTACTATTAGTTTATGCTTTTTATATATTTTAAATGTCTTGATTTTTCAAAATATTTATTCTGTCATAATGGAAGTCAAGTGTCCCTTTTCTATATGAATTTAACATTTCCTTCAAAAACTACAGAACAGACATTTTGGCAATTTTCTCTGTACAATATTCTTCTCCAGTAATAAATTTGTTAGCTCCAATAGCTCCAGTTAAAAAAGAGATACTTTGTATTCCCTTATGGTTTTAAAAACATATCAGAATAGAAAAATATTCAAACATGGGGCGCCTGGGTGGCTCAGTTAGTTGAGTGTCCGACTTCGGCTCAGGTCATGATCTCACAGCTCATGAGATTGAGCCCCGCGTCAGGCTCTGTGCTGACAGCTTGGAGCCCGGAGCCTGCTTCAGATTCTGTGCCTCCCTCTCTCTCTGTCCTAACCCACTCACATTCTGTCTCTGTCTCTCTCAAAAATAAACATTTAAAAAAATTTTTTTAATAAAAATATTCAAACTCTACCTTTTTATGCAAATCCTTAAGAATAGGTAGATGTGGGGGTGCCTGGGTGGCTCAGTCGGTTAAGCGTCCGACTTCAGCTCAGGTCATGATCTCGCGGTCCGTGAGTTCGAGCCCCGCGTCGGGCTCTGTGCTGACAGCTCAGAACCTGGAGCCTGTTTCAGATTCTGTGTCTCCCTCTCTCTCTCTGACCCTCCCCCGTTCATGCTCTGTCTCTCTCTGTCTCAAAAATAAATAAACGTTAAAAAAAAAAAGAATAGGTAGATGTGTTTGTCAGATCCTTCTAAACATCACTAATGATTTTCTTTAAAAAAAAAAAACATGCAATGTTTTCAATTTGATTCTTTTTACTGAGTCTTCTTGTCAGTGACTGGATGGAAAAGGCACTGGTATCTGTGTATCTGTCGTTATTGCTAAAAAAATAAACTACCCTCAAACTCAGTAGCTCCAAACACTAATTACTGCTCATGAGTCTACAGGTCAGCTGGAAGATTCTTCAGGTCTCCACTGGACCACTCACTCAAGTGCATGTCAAGGCACATGGATAGGTGGCTCTGCTTGTCTCCTACCAGGGCTCTCCCTACATGTGTCAGGGTCAGCTGGCTGGTGGCTAGTCTAGAATGGCTAGCCTCAAATTTTTAACAATTTGGCTGTGCTCCACATGGCAGTCCATCTTCCACCACTCCAGGTCCTGCTGTCATGGCAGTGGTAGAGTTCCAAAAGAGAAGAGAAAGCAAGCAAGGGCTCTTGAGACTTAATCTGGGAATTGGCCCACCCATATTTCTACTACACTCTATTAGGTGAGGCAAATCACGAGGCCAGCCCAGGTTCAAGAGGTGGGGAAAGACTCTACCTACTTAAAAGGAAACACTGAAAAATCACATGGCAGAGGATATAGATACAAGGAGCAGGGAGGGACTGGGATCATTTTTGTCATCAATAAGCCACAATCTGTACATATAAAACTTAAGTCTGCAGTTGATATTTCATGAGATGTTATTTTATGAATGTCTAAAAATTCTGTTATGCCTGAATAAGGTTATGTAAAATTCTGACACCTACCTAGAGTGGCCACAACTCTTATCTGTTTTAAGGAGATCCTCTATTTAGTTGGTTTAAGGTCAGTTTTTATATGAGGCTAGAAGAGTAAGCAGCTAGTTAAGACTCTACTCAAGGGCACTGGAAGTCTATTATAGGCTTTTAACTGGGGGAGTTGTATCACTAGTTCTGAATCTTTGGAAGGATCACTGGCTTCATTGTGGACAACAGATGGACATGGATAAGACTAGAATCAGAAAATAGGTCATAATTTATAGCACTGGTTTAGGAAAGGCAGCGCCCTACATCTGGGTATCAATGGTGGAGATACATAGCAATAGTCAGATTTAAGGAATAATCATAGCATGACTATACTGCTAAGTATGTTTTCAAAACACCTACTATATGAGAAATATTCTGACAGATTCCGGAGACTCACTAGCCCATCTACTCATGGAACTTTCAGCTCAATGAAGAACAGAGATAAGGATCAAAAAGCACATGCTCCTCAAAGTATGACTGAAAAATCATTTGCTTCTTCCTACCACAGTTTCATTTGTTTAATGTTTATTTTTTTGAGGAGAAAGAGAGGGGGGAGGGGCAGAGAGAGAGGGAGACACAGAATCCGAAGCAGGCTCCAGGCTCTGAGCTGTCAGCACAGAGCCTGACACGGGGCTTGAACTCACGAACCACGAGATCATGACCTGAGCCGAAGTCAAAGACTGAGCCACCCAGGCGCCCTTTTGCTACCATTGTTTAAATGCAAATGTACCCAATTTATTGACACATGTTTAGTCCTACAAAGAGAGTAGAACAGGGGTCACACATATCTATCCTTGTCCATATTTGTTTATCAGAATTTTTCCTACAATGTGAATGTACATA
Organism: Neofelis nebulosa; assembly: GCF_028018385.1. Classification (NCBI taxonomy): domain Eukaryota; kingdom Metazoa; phylum Chordata; class Mammalia; order Carnivora; family Felidae; genus Neofelis; species Neofelis nebulosa. Next base: position 127,866,476 of record NC_080784.1, read on the forward strand.
TTTTGTCAGTACAATTAGTCTTGGTTTTGTCACAGTTTTTCTAATCCCTGTTGTTCTACCCTCAACCCACTCAATTCCCATCCACCCTCAAGGCATTCAAAGTTTTAACCTCTGGATTCAAAACACGGTAACAAATTAAAACTTGGCACAGTAATGACAATGACACAAAAATAACTTATAAAGAAAATAAATACAGCGTAAATAGGTATTCTATGTTCTGTACCTTAAATTTTCTGGGTTTTATAAATACTGACTAGACCGCAATGAAGAATCCTACATCTGGAAATCATTTTTAAGTATATTAAATGAAATTCTTATGAAGTGTATTAAGGAATATATTACATGTATTAGGAAAATACATAAATACATATTACGTGTATTCTGTTTGGATAGAAATAAAATTACTAATAAGTTAATGTTTTACATGAACAATCCCAAATACTTTGTAAAAACAGAAGAAAGTTGTAAACAAATATGTGTCACTATGAATAAGAAACCCCTGGGGAATGAGCTATCATAGTAATATTTGATTAGGTGCAAGAGACAGAAAGTATGAGATAAGGCTACCTAGAATGTCAACATGATGGCATTTGTGAATACTTTGTTCTGTCTTGTTTTTTGGACACGGACTCCCTAGAGACTCCGATGAAGTTATGGACCAGAAAACATATATACAGACAGGGCATATAGTTTCAGAATTCACAGACACTGTCTCCCAAAAAGCTACCTCAGATTCACAATCACCTTATAAAAGAAAGAGCTCTGGACTGGAATCCAGCTGACACAGTTCCTTCTTCTTCGGTGGAAGAAGGGAGGTGAACTAGGACACAGTTACTTTTCTAAGTCTCTTTTCCAAGTTTTTCAGCATCTCTATGCAACACTTCCAGGAAGGGCTGACCAGAAGACAGAATCCCGCACTGGGAACTGGGTGCTGCCTAAAAACCCAAGGGAACTAGAAGAATGGGGAGGAGAAAGGAGGAAAGAGGAAGGCAAAGAGAAAGACAAAGGAGGAGAAGAGGACAGAGGAGGGAAAAGATGAAGAAGAGAAGATGGGAGGGGGCAGGGAGGGAGGAAGGTGGGATGACAGGAAGGGCAAGGAGGTCAAAGAAAAGGAGGAAAGAGCCCACTGTGTCTCACAATTTTGCCTGGTGCCAGTTGTGATTCTACCTGTAAGCAAATCTGAAGGTGAGGATCTATACACTCAAACTGCATTGCCAACCAAATCACAGCAAAAATGTTAACTTTTTAAACGTATGAATTCCTATATTTATAATTACCATATCTGATAAGTGCTGTTTAAAAAAAAACCAGTTTATTTTGTGAAATGTTCATTTATTTTGAGTGGGGGAGTAGCAGAGAGAGAGGGAGAAAGAGAATCCCAAGCAGGTTGCATGCTAAGAGCTCAAAGACCAATGTGGGGCTTGATCTTATGTCGGGTCATGATATCATGACCTGAGCTGAAATCAAGAATCCGACGCTTAACTGACTGAGCCACCCAGGTGCCCCTAGTTTATTTTACTTCTAATCCTTGAAGCTTGTGGTCTGAAAATCCCTTTTTGAAAACCACAGACACTATATCTTTTAAAGTATTCGAAGTCAAAATGACTTAAATTCAAATCCCCACTCTGATTCTAGTAAAGTTATCCTGGAACAGGTAAATAAAGTCTCTGATTCTGATCTTCTCCATCTGTAAAAGGAACAAATTAAAATATCAACTCTACAGGGTCTCCTGGATGGTTCAGTCGGTTAAGCATTCGACTTTAGCTCACGGCTTGTGGGTTCAAGTCCTGCATCAGGCTCTGTGCTAACAGCTTGGAGCCTGGAGCCTGCTTCAGATTCTTTGTCTCCCTCTCTCTCTCTGCCTCTCCCCTATTCATGTTCTGTCTCTCTTTTTCTATCTCTCTCTCAAAAAGAAACATTTAAAAAAATACATCAACTCTTCTGTAAAGAGTTGTTGACAAGATAAAATGAAACAATGTATGCTAAGTGCGTTCTACCTAACATGTAGAAAGCAAACTGTGACAAACAACAACAATGAAGGGGAAAGGAAAATTGGCAAAGCTCCAGCTAAATCTTAGTACATCTCTACTCCTATTCTCCACCCTGAAACTAAACTCTGATGAAGACAACTAAACTTATCTTCAAGATAAAGCAGAGCTATATGTGTTCCCATATGAAAACATGTATCTGATGATACAATAGTTCTTGCTTGTTAGAAAAGACTATCATACTTCCCATTGCATGCTATTAAGAAAATTTCCTCTATAACAAAAATTTTTTTAAATTAAACATTCCATGGAAAGAGGTCCTCCTCCTCAATCCTTCAAAGGAGAAAGAACAGTGAGAGACAGCAACACAGGACCCTTTTCATGACAGCAGTTCAAACCTATCCAATGGCTTCACATAGCAACTTTTTAAAAATACACTGTCCAGGGGTGCCTGGGTGGCTCAGTCAGTTAGGCATCCGACTTCAGCTCAGGTAATGATCTCACAGTTCATGAGTTTGAGCCCCACATCGGGTTCTGTGCTATCAGCACAGCCTGCTTTGGATTCTGTGTCTCCCTCTCTTTCTGCCCCTCCCCTGCTCATGCCCTGTCCCTCTCTCTCTCTCTCTCTCAAAAATAAAATATATATTAAAAAATACACAGTCCATGGACACCTGGATGGCTCAGTCGGTTAAGCGGCTGACTTTGGCTCAGGTCATGATCTCATAGTTGGTAGGTTCCAGCCCTGCACCGGGCTCTGTGATGATGGCGCAGAGCCTGCTTGGGACTCTCTCTCCCTCTCTCTCTCTGCCCCTTCCCCATGTGCATGCATTCTCTCTCTTGTGCTCTCTCTCTCAAAATAAAAAAACAAACTTAAAACAATAAAACAAAATAAAAATACACAGTTTTGAGTCTGGAATATCCAGAGTTCTGAACTGTAATCTTTTAGAAAAGAGAAGAGCATTTTTCAGAGCCTCACAAATTTGGTCAGGAGCAGAGCCAAGGTTGAGACACTTTCTTACCCTTAAGAGTCCTTCACTGCGCTTACAAACTACTCAGGGTATCTTGATCTATTTTACAAAGATTATTTTTAGTGCTGGAAGGGACCGCAGCCATTGCTGAGGTGAAATAAATGACTTATGTTACTGCCAAAGAAAAGGAGGCCTAGAGAGATTAAAATATTTGCCTGAGCCTATAACTAGAACCCAGCTCCTTTCGCTGCCAAATTCTTGTGTTGCATCTTTTTCACCCACAAGCCTGTAAAAGAAAAAAGGGTGGTCTTCTATCTTCAAAAGTTGATTAAAGTATCATTTCGAGGGGCACCTGGGTGGCTCAGTCGGTTGAGCACCTGACTCTTGACTCTGGCTCAAGTCATGATCCCAGGGTTGTGGGATCGAGCCCCACACTGGGCTCCACACTGAGCATAGAGCCTGGTTGGGATTCTCTCTCCCTCTCCCCCTCTGCCCATCCTCCCCCACCCCCAACTTACTCACTCTCTCTCTCTCTAATAATAAAAATTTAAAAATAAAACATTATTTTGATTCATTGTATTGACAGCAAATTGGCTATTCTGCCTTGAATTTACAGGCACATCTCAGAGATACTGGAGATTCAGCTCTAGACCACCACAATAAAGCAAGCCAGATGAATCTGTTGGTTCCACAGTGCATATCAAAGCTATGTGTCCATAATACTGCAGTCTATTAAGTGTGCAACAGCATTGCTTCTTAAAAATGTGCTAACTTAATTAAAAATACTTTATTGTTAAAATATGGTAGCCATCCTCTGAGCTTTCAGTGAGCTGTAATCTTTCTTCTGGTGAAGGATCTTGCCTCAATTTGATGGAAGCTGGCTGATCAGAGTGGTGGTTGTTGAAGGCTGGAACAGCTATGGCAGTTTCTTATGATGACAACAAAGTGTGCTGCATCTAATGACTCTTCCTTTCGCAAAAAATCTCTCTGTAGCACGTGATACTATCTTACCCACAGTAAAACTTCTTTCAAAAGTGGAGTCATCTTCTCAAACCCTGCTGCTGCTTTATCAACTAAGTTTATGTAATATACTAAATCCTTTGTTGTCATTTCAACAATCTTCACCAGGAGTAGGTACCATCTCAAGAAACCACTCTTTGCTCATCTGTAACAAGCAAATCCTCATCCATTCAAGCTTTATGATGAGACTGTAGCAATTCAGTCCCATCTTCAAGCCCCACTTCTAATTCTAGTTCTCTTGCTATTTCTACCACATCTGCAGTTACTTCCTCCACTCAAGTACTGAGCCCCCCAGAATCATTCATAAGGGTTAGAATAAGCTTCTTCCAAATTCTCCTTAATATTGACATTTTTACCTGTCTCCCATTTCTTTTTCCTTGACCCAAGTCTTGGTAGTAGCATTTTAATAGCTTTTGTTGGCGGCAGCAGCAGCAAGAGGAGGGGGAGAATTTGCCTGCCAACAGCATGTCTAGCCACACTCTTCCCATTGGACTGAAACCAGGAAGATGCAGATTTCCATGGGCTCCAGTGTGACGGCAGGAGGGCCCAGCCAAGAGGAAGAGGGCTGAGGTGTGGGGCCCAGGCCCTTGTTTGGTGTCCACTTAAGCCTGGAGGCACTGGCCTAGAGCTGGTTGGCTGCCAGGATGGTCTCCTGAAAGTAGGTGACAGTGAAGGTGGAGAATAGGTCTCTCCAATCCAAGGTCACCAAGGAGCTCAGGTTGCTGGAATCCTCCCCTACAGAGAACTGGTGCTCTAAGCAAAGCAGCAATATTTTCTGGTCCCAGTGTGCCAGTGTGAGTAGACATATGGAGGAAAGCAGCTCCCGGTGCAGCCCTGACAACTGCTGGTGTGGGGTAACTTCCAGATGGTAGGGGGTGCCAGCAGCCGGGGCCAGCACCACCTGTGGGGCCAGGACCTCTTTCTCTGCCTGAAACCAGTGCCCAGCGGCCATGGTCTAGACCTTGTCCAGAGGCGCAAGGTGGTGCCCTTGCACCCACAGCCCCAACGCCTCCTCCAGCAGCAGCACCCCCACTCCATGTCCATCGTCCATCATCTTTCAGAAGACTTTGGTGCACCATGAGCTCTATGGAGCCATCCCTCAGGCTGATGCCCCCCCTAGGAGAAGGGTGAATCCCTTCAAGAAACACTCTGTGGACATTGCTCAGATCCATCAAAGGAATCACTATCTATGGCAATCATAACCTTATGAAATGCATTTCTTAAATACTAAGAACCAAATTCAAAAGGACTCCTAGATCCATGGCCTACAGAACAGATGCTGTGTTAGCAGGGATGAAAACTACACCCATCTCATTGTACATCTCCATCAGAGCACTTGAACCAGTTACATGATCAATAAGCAGTAATATTTTGAAAGGAATCTCTTTCTCTGAGCAGTAGGCCTCAGTAGGCTTAAAATATTCAGTAAATCATGTTGCAAACTAATGTGCAGGTTCTATTGTTCCATTCACAGAACACAAGTAGAGTAGATTTAATATAATTCTTCAGGGTCATAAAATTTTCATAATGGTAAATGAACACTGGCTTCCCCTTAAGGTCATCAGCTGCATTAGCCCCTAACAAGGGCCAGCCTGGTCTTTGAAGCTTTGGAGGCAAGCACTGACTTCTCTCTAGCTATGAAAGTCCTAGATGGCACCTTCTTCCAATGAAGGCTGTTTTGTCTACACTGAAAATCTGTTCTTTCTTTCGTGTAGCCACGTTCCTGAATGAGGTAGCTCTTCTGGGTAACTTGCTGCGGCTTCTACATCAGCACTTGCTGCTTCATCTTGCACTTGTACGTTATAGGGACAGCTTCTTTCCTTAAACCTCATGAACGAACTTCTGCTAGCTTCCAACTTTTCTTCTTTTTTTTTTTTTTTTTTTAATTTTTTTTTTCCAACATTTTTTTATTTTTGGGACAGAGAGAGACAGAGCATGAACAGGGGAGGGGCAGAGAGAGAGGGAGACACAGAATCGGAAACAGGCTCCAGGCTCCGAGCCATCAGCCCAGAGCCCAACGCGGGGCTCGAACTCACGGACCGCGAGATCGTGACCTGGCGGAAGTCGGACGCTTAACCGACTGCGCCACCCAGGCGCCCCCCAACTTCTCTTCTGAAGCTTCCTCACCTCTTCCAGTCTTCAGAGAATTCAAGGGAGTTAGGATGTTGCCCTGGATCAAGCCTCAGTTTTTAAGGGAATGTTGGGGCTGTTTCAATTTTCTATCCAAACCACTAAAACTTTCTCTGTATCAGCAATAAGGCTGTTTTGCTTTCGTATCATTTCTGCGTTCACTGGAGTAGCACTTTGAATTTCCTTCAAACACTTGACCTCTGCATTCACAGCTTGGTTAACTTTGGTGTAAGAGGCTTAGTTTTTAGCCTATCTTGGCTTTTGACATGCCTTCCTAAGATGAATCATTTCTAGCTTTTGATTTAAAGTGAGAGACCTGTGACTCCTTTCACTTGAACACTTGGAAAGCTTTGCAGGGTTATTTACCGGCCTAATTTCTATATTGCTCTGTCTCACAGAATAGGAAGGTCATGGAAAGGAAGAGAGACAGGAAATGGCCGATAGGTGGAACAGAGAGAACACACATGTTTATAGATTACTGTACCATCTTATATGGGTGTAGTTCATGATGCCCTGATACAACTACAGTAGTTATAACAAAGATCACCGCCCACAGGTCACCATAACAAATAGTCAAAAAGTTGGAAATACTTCGACAAGTACCAAAATGTGACACAGACACAAAGTGAGCAAATGCTATTGGAAAAATGTCACTGATAGACTTGCTCCACGCAGGGTTGTCACAAACCTTCAATTTGTAAAAACACAATATCCACAAAACGCAATAAAAAGAGGTGTGCCTAAATAGAGATGACCATGATTTAAAAAGTAGTCTCTGATGAGTGCCTGGGTGGCTCAGTCAGCTGAGTGTCCGACTTCAGCTCGGGTCATGGTCTCGCAGTTCATGTGTCCGAGCCCCACATCAGGCTCTATGTTAATAAACAGCTCGGAGCCTGGAGCCTGGAGCCTGCTTTGGATTCTGTGTCTCCCTCTCTTACCCACCCCACCCCCCCGCCCCCAGCTCATGCTCCATCTCTCTGTCTCTCAAAAGTAAATAAATGTTACAAAAAAATTTTTTAAGTAGTGTCTGAAATTCTGCCAGTTACTGAATGAGAACCTATCACACCTATACACAGAGTTCAACTGTTTTAAAGAAAGGCTTTCCTTCTAGGAAAATTCTATTTTTTTAGCAACTGAAAAATACACACACTTTAACAGCAACTTGCATGCTTTGAAAAAAAATAGTTTTAGGGCACCTGGGTGGCTCAGTCTGTTAAGCATCTGACTTCAGCTCAGGTCACGATCCTTGGTTTCTGGGTTCAAGCCCTGCATTGGGCTCTCTGCCATCAGCACAGAGCTCACTTCAGATCCTCTGTTCCCCTCTCTCTCTGCCCCTCCCCTGCTCGCTCGCTCTCTCTCTCAAAAATAAAACAAACATTAAAAAAAATGCTAATATTGAGGTGGTAGAATTACCTTCTGCTAACTCTACCGTAAGCATGGATTGTTTTCACTAATAAAATATTGCTTTAATTGTCCTATTAAATATTATATTTCTAGAAAATATGTGAAATTCAATACATTTGATAGTTGGTATCTCTGGAAATATATGTATGCCTTTCAGTTTCTACTTTTCTTGATATCACTGTTTTATGAATGAAGTTAAAACTTCAATTTTTACAGACTAACCCACTCTGATTGTTCTGGTATATCTTGACAAAACCAGACAGTTAAAAGCATTCCATACTGGGGGTGGGCTCTAGATTAATCATATATTTCATTTCTAAGGCAAGAAGCCTATAGGCACCCTCTCTGTCAGCAGAATTATGGGAACCTAGTCCACAGGCTGGGGTTCTCCCGGCTTTTCTGATTTATTCTGTTTCAGTGACCAGCAGCAAATTCCAACCCGGAAGCCAATCCATCTGATTAGTTCTCTGATCTCAACCCAAGTCCTAGTAAAAGACCCCTCTCCTTTGGGGTCTGAAATCTGAATCCGTCAACAACTGTGAGCATGAATCAAAAAATGGATGAAACATTTCCAGACTATTCACTCTGGTACTGCAGATGTGTGACACCATACCCCAAGCCCCTGATACTAACCTCTGGAAAGAGACAGTCACCAGATCGAGACCAGGTTTCTGACTTCCTCCCCCACCATTTCTCCCCATGAGGAAAATCCCATGATTCAGATATCCAAGTCAATGAAGGTTGTGAAGTACCAGGACATAATGTATGGTTCTAGACTTTACCATGTTGAAAATTTAACCTTAAAACACTGAACCCAGGAGAAAAAAAGTTGTATCGATAGGACAAAAAACAGTGATAATAATACTTCTCCTACTGCATTGTTTCTGCGTTCTTACTTAAAATTATGTTGTCTTTTAAAATGATCATTTCCAAGCAAGCAATGGAATCTCATAAATATGAAATAAGTTTCTGAAAACATTACTAACATATTTAGTAATGATTTAAAGAATTAAAAATTTTGATAAAGTAAATTAAAGTCAAACATATTAGGAAGTGTAACTTTTACTCTATCAACTCATTTGTTATGTAAAAAGATCTAAGAAAAATACAGTATATCTTTCAATTGTTATTATCAAGCAGTTTATCTTGCAATGTTCACAACCCTCTCTGATCTAAGGTTTTATTTTCTTCACACGGAAAATAAACTGGCTCAATCTCACTATGGCACACAGTAAAAAATTATTTTCCTCCTTTCAAGTTGCATTAAGATATCACTTTCTCTACACTGCCTTGCAAATTCTCTGACCTCCAGATCCTTAAGAGTTGTTAATTCATTTTAAACTGTCCTTTTTCCTCATCTAACACTTTGTCTCACATTAGAGAGGTGTTTCTTCACTTTGGGTGCAATTGGTGAGAGGTCTGAAAGCTTTTAGAGCCTTATTTCCTCCCTGTACTCGGTCTATCATTCAGTTAATTGCCACCAAATAGATGGTGCCATCTTTGGAAACAGAGCAGACAGAAGGGAGCTTACCTTTAGCAGAGTATAATTTTACAGAAAACTATAAAAACATAACAATTAAACAATTACTGGCATCTCTGAGCCTTTAAATAGAAGCATAATATAAAGCAATCTTGAAAATTACAAAGCCCTTACATACAGGTTTTCAGAGCTCTGTGGCCTCCTATATTCTCCATTCAGAAGATTTAGGACCAACATTTCCTGCCTGTATAACAAGCCATGTTGTGAAAATGAGCTTCATCACTCCAACAAGTATCTAATTCATGTTCCTAAATATTTCACTTTCAAAGAAATATGCAGTGATTTCCCCTCATTGAACTCACCATTAATCTTATAATACTGAGCAAATATTCTAGGAAATATGAAGTAATGACACAAATATTCTCCAGAACAATTTTTTAAAAGGAAACAAGGAACTATGATCGATCATTAATCAAAAGGTTAAAATTATATTCTCTTATTGGATATTATCTTTACCTTTCATTACAACAATTTAAATCTCTACAAACATGAACAGAACTGCGAACATTAAATTGGAGAAGAGTCATTACACTGATATTTCCAAAGACATAATTTTTATGTATTTGTTTTTGACTGAAAAGGTTGTCAAGAATCGTGGGATATGTGTGAAATACAGAATTTTACATAAAGGTAGGATTTGGCCACAAATGTGGATCTGTAGCTAGAGCTCTGAGTTGATGTGTGATAACCAACGGACTGCGAAAGAGTAATGTCCAAATAGTGTTGTATGTCTTCAGTACAGGATAGCAATTAAGAGCACGGGGTCATGATTTAATCACAGCCCTACCGTCTACTAGCCACATAATCTTGGGCAGCTTTCTTAACCTCCTAGTGCTCAGTTTTATCATCTATAAAACGGGAATATTCACAGAGCAGTCCTCAAAGAATCATGTTAAAGAATAAACTAAATATATATGAAGCATTTGTGACACGGCTTGAACACCCTAGCACATTATATGAAGTAGCTATGCATACAGGACAAACCGGTTAGAAAAGGGTTTCCAAGTGAACAGTCACCAAGGTCTGTGGCAATCTACTCAGGGTTGAGGCCTCTGAAGTCCACACCACCTGTTTCCCATTTGTCCTCTCAAATGAGTGAAGCCAACTAGAACTATCAGCCCAAAAGTATAATGGATTGGATTTGCTGGAAAACAGCATAATTTTGTAATCTAGTTTGTATTAACCTGAAAAATGTTATCATGATGATATCAGCAATATTTGGGGAAAGGTTATTACCAAATGTGTAAATGTTTGATGAAAAGACTAAGAGTGTCGGCCAACATTTCAAAGGAAAGGCACAAGTTACTTTCTCATTATGTAACAAATCCACATCCACTCTGTCATGTTGATTTATACCAGTTTCCTTATCTTATGTGTTTTTACTGATAATTAAAGGAACAATTGCACATTCCATTCATCGTATAAAATATATTATCTTTCTGTTAACTTCAGCATACCACAAAGTCAGAATGTCAAAAAGTAAAAATGATCCCTAACAAACATCCAAACTCCTTAATAATTACTATGACCTTACTTTTATCAACAAAGCATGAAATGACCTTCCCTTGCTTTCACATCTAAGAAAGAGTTAGCTCAATTCCACCCTGCCAACAAAGGGGATAAAACTGACTTGCTCTTTGTTTTAATCTACTGGCTTGAGAAAAGTGAGAAAAGTGTGAGTGATCTTTTACCAATTCAATGCAGTCAATGATAACACATAACAAAATTGGGAGGGGTAGAGTGTATTTGTACTATAACATCTCAAAACCCTAACTTTGGAGCTCTTAGTTTATAAACAGGAGAAAATATAGTACTATATGTAACAGAATTACAGACAGCATATGAAGTATGTCTGACATCTTTCCAAAAAGAAGCAAGGATTAACTCTCAGTCAGCTTATAGTTTGGGGATATTATTTAAAGCAAAAATTTTACTTAAATAAAAGGGTAGCCACAGATTTCTAAGAGTAAATATAAAAGCTGCACGAACCATAACATTTTTCTAACCAAGTTCATTTTCTAAAAAACAGCCAGATTTTCATAGTCTTTTGTGAGTATTTATATTACCAATATACCATTCTAGGAAAAACTGTATAAACTACAATTAGACTAGTTAGGTATGAAACATGTTTTTTCAGCTAAACCACATAAACAGACTAGAAGCAAAATGTTTGCGTGGTCCAATAAGGTCAAAAATAAGATAACAGTATCTTCCATTCTAATGTTATCAGATTATGTAGGCAAACAAATTAATATATAAATTAAATTAACAAAGTGACTTGACCGCCAGAATTAGTACCAGATTCCCATAACCCCAAAGCAAAATAAAACCCATTTCATACATAAAGTTACCATAGAATTTTATTAGAATACAACTATGTTTAAGTCAAAATCATGAGACCTTGATTTACATTCAC